>NC_057797.1:448999379-449326885 GCF_018294505.1 Triticum aestivum
CTTGAGCCATAGGCCAAAATGGGGGCGGATGCGGAGGAAGGCCTCGCACACGACGATAAATGCCGAGATGTTGAGGACGAAGTTCGGGGCCAGATTGTGGAAATCCAGGTCGTAGTAGAACATGAGCCCCCGGACAAATGGGTGGAGAGGGAAGCCCAGTCCGCGGAGGAAATGGGGGAGGAACACCACCCTCTCATGGGGCCTAGGGGTGGGGATGATCTGCCCCTTTTTGGGGAGCCGGTACACGATGTCGTTAGACAGGTATCCGGCCTTCCTCAGCTTTTTAATATGTCCCTCCTTGACGGAGGAGACCATCCACTTGCCTCCCGCTCCGGACATGACTGGAGAAGGTTGAGGTTGGGAGTGCGGACTTGGGTGCTGGAGCTCGAGTGCGCAAGAATGGATAGGCGAAGGAGGAAGAAGGCGTAGGTGAAAAGGTGGATCTTTATCCCCTTATATGGGTGGACGCAGCTACATGTCCCCACCAGCCTAATAAAACTCGCTTATCTCCAAGCGCCGTAATCGATGGCGCGGTTGGGTTACCCACGCCCGTATTGATGAGAATCCCGGAATAAGGGGACACAATCTATGCTTTAATAAGACGTGCCAAGGAAACCGCCTCGCATAACGCGCTGAGATGGGACAGTAAAACGGTTCGAATAAAAGCTTGGCCGTGGTGTGATGTCGCACCACGGAATACGTCAGCAGATTGGATTTGTGTAAATATTATTCTCTCTATAGCAATATGTGGAAACTTATTTTTCAGAGCCGGACACTATCTTTGTGTTCAAAGTCTTCTATGAAGTACTTGGAGGAGGAGCCCGCCTTGCAATGCCGAAGACAATATGCGCGCCGGACTCGTCGTCATTGAAGCCTGGTTCAGGGGCTACTGAGGGAGTCCTGGATTAGTGGGTGTTCGGATAGCCGGACTATACCTTCAGCCGGACTCCTGGACTATGAAGATACAAGATTGAAGACTCCGTCCCGTGTCCCGAAGGGACTTTCCTTGGCGTGGAAGGCAAGCTTGGAGATACAGATATGAAGATCTCCTACCATTGTAACCGACTCTATGTAACTCTAACCCTATCCGGTGTCTATATAAACCGGAGGGTTTTAGTCCGTAGGACAACACACACATCAACAATCATACCATTGGCTAGCTTCTAGGGTTTTGCCTCCTTGATCTCGTGGTAGATCTACTCTTGTACTACCCATATCATCAATATTAATCAAGCATGACGTAGGGTTTTACCTCCATCGAGAGGGCCCGAACCTGGGTAAAACTTCGTGTCCCTTGTCTCCTGTTACCATCCGGCCTAGACGCACAGTTCGGGACCCCCTACCCGAGATCCGCCGGTTTTGACACCGACATGTGGCGTCACGTGAATGGTTAACAGAACACACACGATTTAAATTATACAAAATGTTTGAGATGTTAAAGTGGCAGCTATTTGTTTCAAAATGCCTTTGTTGGCTGTTATTTGAGTGCGCCTTCTCCCAAAATGGAGATGAAAAATACCACATCATGTCGGGTACCATTCCATGATAGCATGCCAAGTTTCATGAATTTTAGACGGGTTTTGGATTTACTAGAATTTAAAAAGAATGTATCTCTTGAAATTCATTCTCATTTCTTGCATGGGACCTAACCATGCACCCAAGGACACACATTTGATATGTCAACCCATTTTTCTGCACTAGAGCTTGTGCATGTAGTTCAAATTTGAATTATGCACATAAAATGCCTAGAAAACCCAGTTAATGTATAAAAATGTCAAAGCGAACCCCGAAAAATCCCAAAAATTGAGACAACACTCCTGTTGTTCTATGTTGTCACTAGAAATTTTTTGAAAGCAAGAGGCAACGGATATCGTTTTGTCCCCAAAGGTGGCATGTTCCCTACCGAAACCATCAGGCTTGTTGTGATATGCTCTGGTTTATGAGAAGCTTATACCCAAACTTGCCCCCAAATGGGACAAAAATTTACCACAGCATGTTGATGCCGCTCCATGATAGCATGCCAAGTTTCATGAATTTCAGACAAGTTTTGGATTTACTAGAATTTAAAAAGCCATGTATCTCAATGTTTGCGGCCGAGCGACGGTGTCAAGGTGTTTGACATTCATTCCCATTTCTTGCATGGGACCTAAGCTTGCAACCAAGGACACATATTTGATTTTTCAACCAATTTATATGCACTAGAGCATGTGCCTGTAGTTCAAATTTCAATTATGCTCATAAATGCATAGAAAACTCAGTTGATGTATAAAAATGTCCAAATGAACCCCGAAAATTTCCAAAATTTAACACAACACTCCTGTTGTTCTATGTTGACACTAGAAAAACAACTGAAATCAAGAAGAGGCAACGGATACCGTTTCTTCCAGAAAGGTGAAACGTTCCCTACGGTAACCATGAGGCTTGTTGTGAGAAGCTTATACCCCAACCAGCCCCAAATAGGACAATATTTTTACCATGACATGTTGATGCCGTTCCATGATAGCATGTCACGTTTCATAAATTTCAGACACGTTTTCGATTTACTAGAATTTAAAAACCATGTATCTAAATGTTAGCGGTCGAGCGACAGTGGCAAGGTGTTTGACATTCATTCCCATTTTTTGCATGGGACTTAAGCATGCAACTAAGGACACACATTTGAATTTTGAACCCATTTATATGCACTGGAGCATGTGCATGTAGTTCAAATTTGAACTATGCACATAAATGCATAGAAAACTCAGTTAATGTATAAAAATGTCCAAGCGAACCCTGAAAAATCCCAAAAATTGACACAACACTCATGTTGTTCTATGTTGATACTAGAAAAAATTGAAAGCAAGAAGAAGCAACAGATATCGTTTTGTCCCCAAAGGTGGCACGTTCCCTACCGAAACCATCAGGCTTGTTGTGAGAAGCTCTGGTTTGCGAGAAGCTTATACCCAAACCTGAACCAAATGGAACAATATTTTTACAACGGAATGTTGATGCTGTTCCATGGTATTGTGTCAAGTTTCATGAATTTCAGACAAGTTTTTAATTTACCAGAATTTTAAAACCATGTATCTCAATGCTAGCAGCCGAGCGACAGTGTCAAGGTGTTTGACATTCATTCTCATTTCTTGCATGTGACCTAAGCTTGCAACCAAGGACACACATTTGATTTTTCAACCTGTTTTTATGCACTGGAGCATGTGCATGTAGTTCAATTTTGAATTATGCACAAAAATGCCTAGAAAACTCAGTCAACGTATAAAAATGTCCAAATGACCCCCAAAAAATTCCAAAATTGAACACGACGCTCCTGTTGTTCTATGTTGACACCATAAAAAATTGAAAGCAAGAAGAGGCGACAAATATCGTTTTGTCCACATAGGTGACACGTTTCCCTACCAGAACCATGGGGCTTCATGTGAGAAGCACTGATTTGTGAGAAGCTTATACCATAACCTGCCCTAAATGGGATAATATTCTTTACCCCAGCATGTTGATGCCATTCCATGATAGCATGCCAAGGTTCATGAATTTTAGATGAGTTTTGGATTTACTAGAATTACAAAAGCAAGTACCTCAACATTTACCGGAGAGCCACGGTGCCGTGGTGTTTGAAATTCATCCCCATTTCTTGCATGGGACGTAAGCATAAACCCATGGACACATATACGATTTTACAACCCATTTTGGTGCACCGGAGCATGTGCATGTAGTTTAATTTTGAATTATGCACATGAAATGCCTAGAAAACCAAGTTAATGTATAAAAATGTCCAAACGAACCCTGAATAATTCCAATTTTTTTGACGACACACATATAGTTGCATGTTCACTGCAGATTAAAGTTCTAGCAATTCAAACACCCTCCATTGCCGCTGTGACCGCATTATGTAATTCAAACCAAGACGAAAAATCAAGTAGATCACACACAATTTATTATCACCAACCATGCGAGATGCAGTATAAAATATGTTGGAGCACTGTCGGAGTATAGTACGCATAGGGCTTATGCGAGAAGGTGTGTCGGCTACAGTCCACAGCCGGCGTCTCAAGCACACTAGCTCGCTCCCCAAATATCATTTCACTATTCAATCATCGCTGGTGAAAGATGGGGACGTTGACCCGTGTCATAAGGGCAACTTCGGCAGCCCACTCCGGTGACAGCGCGGCCGCAGCCGCCATGCACGTGCTAACAATATGCGTGAGCGCAGCCACAATCTGCGACCGAGCGGCCAAGGCAGCCCTAACGACCGAAGTTGCTTCTCAGGTGGCAGCAGCAACATCTGTCTCGGGGATAGCAACTAGCGAGAATGGCACGGTAGCTGTCCATTCTGCAGCGGCGGCCTTAGCCCTGATGGAGGCCGCCCACGACCATGTCGAGGCCGCCCACACCCATCTCCTGGCGGTCAACACACAAATTGAACGAAGCTTCTCCGACAACGGTCGGCAACCCACGGCCGAAGAGTTGGCAATCGCCGAGAGCATTCGAGCAGCCGTCCGTTCCTCTGTGGCATGCCTTGCCATGACGGAGCCCGTCCAAGCCCAGATCAAGGCCACCCATGCCTAGCTCGTGGTGGCCTTTTCCAAAGAGATGGCAGACGCGGATGACGAGATGCTTGCCGAGTATGGCGCAATGTAAGCCATGGAGCCCCATCCCCAGGAGATCGTCGAGCGCGAGCTGGACATGGAGGAGGCGGCGGATATCGACGAGCACCAGCCAGAGTAGTACTCTTTGTTTTTTAATTAAGAGCACCGGTATTTAATTTGTTAGAGTAATTTTTAGGTTAGCTAGCTCTCTTTAATTGCTGAACTTGCCCGATTAAGAAGTGTGGGTGTACTGTAGTCTCCTTTGTGTACCCAAATTATGCAATGACGTGGATGGCCACTATAACTAGGGAAATTTGGACCAAAATTTGCACGCTCAAACTCATCACACATGGGGTAAGCTATAAGAATCATTTGTGATGTTCACACATCGTACACAGTGCTGAATAAGGTACCGTGTCCGATGACACTTTGCGCGCCAGTTTCTTTTGCTGCACTAATACGTCTCCAATGTATCTATATTTTTGATTGTTCCATGCTATTATATTATCTGTTTTGGATGTTTTATATGCATTAATATGCTATTTTATATTATTTTTGGGACTAACTTATTAACACAGAGCCCACTGCTAGTTTCTGTTTTTTTCCTTATTTTTGAGTTTCGCAGAAAAGGAATATCAAACGGAGTCCAAACGGAATAAAACTTGACGATGAGTTTTCCTGGACCAAAAGACACATGTAGGACTTGAGAACCAAGTCAGAAGAGTCCTGAGGCGATGGCATGGGTGCAAGGTGCCCCCTGCCTTCTGGGTCCCTCGGAGGTCCTCTAACCCTATTCCACGGCCTATAAATTCCCAAATATTCCCAAGCCCTTAGAAGCATCCACGAAAATACTTTTCCGCCAGCGCAACCTTCTGTTCCCGTGAGATCCCATCTTGGGGCATTTTCTGGCGATCTGCCAGAGGGGGATTCGATCACGGAGGGCATCTACATCAACCCTATTGCACTTTCGATGAAGCGCGAGTAATTTACGTCAGACCTATAGGTCCATAGCTAGTAGCTAGATGGCTTCTTCTCTATCTTTGATTCTCAATACCATGTTCTCCTCGATGTTCTTAGAGATCTATCCGATGTAATATTCTTTTGCAGTGTGTTTGTCAAGATCCGATGAATTGTGGATTTATGATTAGATTATCTATGAATATTATTTAAATCTCCTCTGAATTCTTATATGCATGATTTGATATCTTTGAATTTCTCTTCGAATTATCGATTTGGCTTGGCCAACTAGATTGGTTTTTCTTGCAATGGGAGAGGTTCTTAGTATGCGTTCAATCTTGCGTGATTTTACCCAGTGACACAGTAGGGGTAGCGAGACACATATTGTATTGTTTCCATCAAGGATAAAAAGATGGGTCTTTCATCATATTGCTTGAGTTGATCCCTCTACATAATGTCATCTTACTTAAGGTGTTACTCCATTCTTTATGAACTTAATACTCTAGATGCATGCTGGATAGCAGTCGATGTGTGGAGTAATAGTAGTAGATACAGGCAAGAGTCGGTCTACTTGACATGGACGTGATGCCTATATGCATAATCATTGCCTTCGATATCGTCATAACTTTGCGCTTTTCTATCAATTCCTCGACAATAATTTGTTCACCCACCGTATTATTTGCCTTCAAGAGAGAAGCCTCTAGTGAAACCTGTGGCCCCCGGGTCTATTTTCCATCTTATATTTTCAGATCTATAAACCAAAAAACCCAAAAATACCTTGCTGTAATTTATTTACTTTTATTTAGGTTTATATTTCAGTAATCTTTTATACCTATCTCTATCAGATCTCACCATTGCAATTGACCGTGAAGGGATTGACAACCCCTTTATCGCGTTGGGTGCAAGTGTTTGATTGTTTGTGCAGGTGCATAGATTGGAGACTTGCTTGTACCTCCTACTAGATTGATACCTTGGTTCTCTAACTGAGGGAAATATTTATCTCTACTTTTCTGCATCACGCTTTCCGCTTCAAGGGAAAAACCAACGCAATCTCAAGAAGTAGCATGCACCGATCCAAAAAATTTGGCTTCCGCAGAAATATCTACCTTCCCATGCCCTCCCCCTTACCAAAAGCCACATTTTCCCAGTTTCCGCCTTCCTTTCCAAGTTGAAACCTTCACTCCTTGCTTGCAGTGCCACCTCCTCGCTGGCGACCCACCTTCACGCTGCTCGGTCTCGTCAATCCAGGCAGGTAATCACCACCCGACCCCATCCTCCTCCTCCTTCCACATCCCACATGCCCAGACCACTGGCGCAACACCTTCCACCCAAATCACTGACCCGTCCCTGATAACCCACAAGTATAGGGGATCACAACAGTATTCGAGGGTAGAGTATTCAAGCCAAATTTATAGATTCGACATAAGGGGAGCCAAAGAATATTTGAAGGTATTAGCAGCTGAGTTGTCAATTCAACCACACCTAGAGATTAATTATCTGCAGCAATATGATCACTAGCAAAGTAGTTTGATAGTTTTCATAGTAGTGACAATAGCAACAGTAATAGTGATAGCAGTAATTTGTAGCAAGTGTAACAGTGATGATAGCAATAGTAACGCAGCAAGATCAATAAGGATAAATTCGTAGGCATTGGATTGGTGACTTGTTGGATGATATTCATCATGAGACAGTTATAACCTAGGGCGATACGGCACTAGCTCTAGTTCATCGATATAATGTAGGCATGTATTTTGTAAATAGTTATACGTGCTTTATTAAAAGAACTTGCATGCCATCTTTTGTCCTACCCTCCCGTGGTAGCGGGGTCCATATTGGAAACTAAGGGATATTAAGGCCTCCTTTTAATAGAGAACCGGAACAAAGCATTAACACATAGTGAATACATGAACTCCTCAAACTACGGTCATCACCGGGAGTGGGCCCGGTTGTTGTCACTCCGGGGTTGCCGGATCATAACCGTAGTAGGTGACTATAACTTGCAAGATCGGATCTAAAACATGGATATAATGATGAATTCATAAACGGTTCAGATCTAAAATCATGGCACCCGAGCCCAAATTGACTAGCATTAAGCATGCCAAAGGCATAGCAACATCAATCTAAGAACATAGTGGATACTAGGGATCAAGCCCTAACAAAACTAACTCGATTACATGATGAATCTCATCCAACTCCTCACCGACTAGCGAGCCTACGAAGGAATTACTCACTCCTGGTGGGGAGGATCATGGAATTCGCGATGGAGATAGGTTGGTGATGACGAAGATCGAAGATCCCCCTTTCTGAAGCTCCAAACTGACTCCAGATCTGCCCTCCCGAGGAAGAACAGGGCCTGACGGCGGCTCCATCTCATGGATCACAATAATTCTTTCTCCCTGATTTTTTTCTAGAAATATGTGAATTTATAGTATTAGGGGGGTCGTCAGCGGGGCCACCAGGTGGGTACAACCCACCTGGGCGCGCCAGGAGAGGGGGCGCGCCCTGGTGGGTTGTGCCCACCTAGGTGCCCCTCTTCGGCAGGTCTTGGCTCGAGAAATTCTTATTATTGGTATAAAAAATCCTTAAAAAGTTTCCTTCCATTCCGAGAACTTTTATTTCTACACAAAAACAACACCATGGTAGTTCTGCTGAAAACAACATCAGTCCGAGGTTAGTTTCATTCAAATCATGCAAATTAGAGTCCAAAACAAGAGGAAAAGCGTGATAAAAAGTAGATACATTGGAGACGTATCACTCCCCCAAATAAGCGAAGCCCTAAGCCATGGTGCACGCAATATAGCCAGGAGCTCAAGGAGCATTTGGCAGCAGAGAAGCAAACTTCGATCGCACACGCGGATGAGGTCGCGAAGGTTGCCATTCGTGCCAATCCCTAGATCTTGGATGGGCACCTCATCATTGAGGCCACCGTCGACGCCTCGCACACCGATGTCGCAATGTTGTTGGCTGCTTTAAACGACAGTTCATGGTGTTTCCTCAAGGCCACTGTCGGGGCCTTCGACAAAGACTACGAGGTGTTTTCTTAGCGTGCCCGTGCTTACCTCAACTCGAGAGCCAGCAGGTTGGTGCCCGCAGCGGCTCAGGCAACTCACCACTACGACGAGGGCACCCACGATGTGGAGGCCTCGCCCTCTTCCAAGTCCAAGGAGCCAATCATCATCGATATCTCCGACGACGAGGAGTAGCTTATGTTATTAGCTCACTATAAGGACCTATGTTCAGTTTGCTAGCTACGCCGGTTAAGCATGCTCGGTTTACCCGTTGCATGTGCTGCTCCTACATTTTCTTAACAAATTCTACTGAACTGTCATATCTACTTTTACCATGCAATCTGTTGCTCTAGTGTGTATGTTCTATGTGTCGTGCAATGTGGTGCTCACTTATTAACTGTTTGGTTAATTAGTTGTCGTGTTCAGTTAACTATTTGGTTCAACTCTGCAAATGTGATGTTCAATTCTTCAGGGTGCAATTTTGTATTGTCTCCCATGTGATAAATAAATCGAATTTATCTTTACAAAATACATGAGAAACAAATACAATTGCTTTATTTCCAAGTTGCCAAGCATTCTTGGTTTGATTAATTGTCTGATCTTCTAGTATGTTATATATTGTGCAATGCGGTGCCCAGTTAAGATTTGGTTCATTTGTTGTGGTGTTTAGTCAACTATTTGGTTCAATTCTGCAATGCGATGTTCAATTGTTGTGGGTGCATATTGTTATTGTATACCATGTGAGAAATAAATCGAATTTGGTTGTACTAAATACATGAGAAACAAATACTATTGCTATATTTCCAAGTTATTAGGCATGCTTGGTTTGGTTAACTGTCTGATCTTCTATTAGGAGTATGTTATATTGTGCAATGTGGTGCTCAGTTAATGTTTGGTTCATCCGTTGTGGTGTTTACTTAACTGCTTGGTTCAATTCTGCAATGCGATGTCCAATTGTCGTGGGTAGAATTTTGTATTGTTGCGCATGTGAGGAATAAATCGAATTTGGCTGCACTTAATACATGAGAAACATATACAATTGTTATATTTCCTAGTTCTTAATCATGCTTGCTTTGGATCTATGGGTTTTCCATGTGGCTTGAATTAAACTGATGAATCTGCAATGTGCTTACTTTTCAACAACATATTTTACTGATAGCATGCGAACCCTCACTTAACCTGATCACTAACTACCTTATATGTGTTGTAGGGAAACGATGGGAAGCACTATGGTTTACGATTGAGGTTTGCACATGCATGGTCCTTTGTCTAATACCACATTATTGTGCAATTGCAGGAACCATTCTGATACTTAGGTTTTTAACAATTTGGTTTTGCACATGGAGGTCTTGCTTTCAGAGGTTTTGACTCACTGTTCGACCCTTTTTGCATACGGGGAAATGAGTTGTCCATGAATATCAATCAAGTCAAGAAACTCAGAAAGATTGTTAGGATAAAGAAATTAGCGACAAAAAACAACAAGATCTTTGTCTGCACAATGAAGAAGACATCAATTCACTACAGGATGATACTAACTAGTATACCTTGGATTTTTTATTCCTTTGCCCCATTTCCAATCTAGAGAAGATATTTATGCACATCCCTGATTTCAGGCCTTTCCAAAGCATTTCACTAATGATTACCTCTCAAACCACCTGTATGGTCAAGAGGCGAGGAAGGTATTCATACAACACCCACGTTTAAATATTGAAGTCTTCCTGAAGAGGACGAAGGATGGACGGTCAATCATCCACACGCATTGGCCTAAAGTTGCAAAGACCTTCAGCATCAATGAAGGCTCAATATTTGCCTTCTGCTTTAGTAGTTTTCCAGATGAGATTGATCTGTCTGTGTACCGTCTATGATGCTAAATCAAAAGGTTATAGATATGTTGCATGTGAAACTTGGTGCTAGTGTAGTTGTGTAATGGCGTAGCTAAGTGCTGAAGCTATATGATGTTGTACTCTGATGTATTTCAATTATGAAATGCTTCCTTAATACAAAAATGAAATATATTATGTGCTTAATATGAAATGTAAATTAGAGTAATAAGTGAGTTATTAATAATAGGATAATTAGCCTGCTAATGGCCGATTAGCCTGCTAATTGGGTTTTTCTATTGCAAATGGTTACTGAGAAAACACCATGGGCGATAACCTCAGGAAATACACATAGTTTCTGGCAATAAACCGTGTTGGATCAATGAACAATCACACATGACTTCCTCTTGAAAACTGTTCACGTTAGGCCACCTTACGCAAACGTTTACCACATAAAAAGCGTGTGTGATGGACAGCCTATGCGACACAGTTTCTTCTATGCATCGTGTGTGATGCATTCAATAATGCAAACGGTAAAATTGTTAATATCGTGTGCAATGGCAACACTATCACAAACGATTTAATGGGGAAAATTCTGTGTGATGTACATGCGAATGGAAACGTTTTCCTTGGAGTAACTGTGTGGGACGTATATACGAACAGAAACGTACTTCTTGGATTTACAATGTGGGATGTACATACTGACGGGAACGTATTCCTTGGATTGACTATGTGGAATGTACATATGAACGGAAATGTTTAGCCGGGACTGACTTTGTAGGATGTACTTACGACTAGAAACAATTTGTTTGGCATGTATATTTGTATTCTTTTTTAATACAAATGTACGTATAATCATATTTGATCGCTCTCTAGTCGCACACGACCTCATTTTGCTGAGCTTGTGTGGCCGGAGGGCCTATCCCCGACGGTTTCTGAGTCATGTGGAAAGGACCCCCTATCGCCCACAATCACTTGACGACGGTTCCAAATGCCCTCGCGGAAAGGGGTGAAGAACCGTTTGTGTAGCACCTCACTGTACCAGTGGCATTGGGCACAACCAAAGTTGAAATTCCCAACCATCTGGTAAGAATGGTCAACCTTGCAAGTTTGACCACATTTTGAAAAATAAACAAAGAAAGAAAAGGCTCAAAAATTTAAATCCTTTTGCATTGAGCCATCTTATGTGAACTAGTTAGTGGGAAAAATAATAAACTTGCAATAACACAAGTTTGAAAAAGAACCTTCACGAAATGACCTTTTGTGAAATGGGAATATATCAATATCAAGTAGATATCAATTACACCCAGCCACTACACCAACAAGATATCTAAAAACCCTGCCAGAGTGATCAATCGTCCATAGTAGCAGCACTCTAACCACCACCAAAGACAACACCTGGACTAGAAAGAAGGTTCTCCGAAAGCAACGCCTTCAAGAAGGAAACAATGCACAAGCATTGACATTGCACGATCAAAGATCATAGGTTTTCACACTCGAGAAAGACCGCGTTCCTAAAACAATGCCTTCAACAAGGTCACTGCAAGGCACAACCAATAAAGGCTAGACATTGGGTTTTCACCCTGTAAATCACGACTCGGTACTCAAAGGAGGACCACCAACAAAGAACTTCCCCAATGTTGTCGTCCCCACTTGCAGAGTCTACTACTACAAGTAATGTACCAGTAGGCTCACAGGAACTCGTGCCCGGTCTAGACGGGAACATATCTCGCAAGCCACGTCTGACAACTGCCTATGAAGCAAAGGCTTCATCGCATCCAAGACCACGTGCTACTTCTTGAGCTTTCGTTAGTTTTTCCCTTGAATAGGAAAAGGTGATGCAATAAAGTAGAGATAAGTATTTCCCTCAGTTTGAGAACCAAGGTATCAATGCAGTAGGAGAGCACGCACAAATCACTGAATACCTGCACAAAAAATCAAACAACTTGCACCCAATGCGATGAAGGGGCTGTCAATCCCTTCACCGTTACTTGCAAAAGTGAGATCTGATAGAGATAGATAAATGATAAAGTAAATATTTTTGGTATTTTTGGTTTATAGATTGAAAAGTGGAATATTGCAAAAATAGTAAATTGGAAACTAATATTGTAGATCAGAAACTTATATGATGGAAAATTGACCCGGGGCCATAGGTTTCACTAGAGGCTTCTCTCAAGATAGTAAATAACACGGTGGGTGAACAAATTACTGCCGAGCAATTGATAGAAAAGCGCAAAGTTATGACAATATCTAAGGCAATGATCATGAATATAGGCATCATGTCCGTGTCAAGTAGACCGAAACAATTCTGCATCTACTACTATTACTCCACACATCGACCGACTCCTGCCTGCATCTAGAGTATTAAGTTCATGAAGAACAGTGTAACGCATTAAGTAAGATGGCATGATGTAGAGGAATTAACACAAGCAATATGATGAAAACCCCATCATTTTATCCTCGATGGCAACAATACAATACATGCCTTGCTGCCCCTATTGTCATTGGGAAAGGACATCGCAAGATTGAACCCAAAGCTAAGCACTTCTCCTATTGCAAGAAAAACCAATCTAGTTGGCCAAACTAAGCCGATAGTTCGAAGCGAATTACAAATATATCAAATCATGCATAAAAGAATTCAGAGAAGATTCAAATAATATTCATAGATAAGCTGATCATAAATCCACAATTCATTGGATCTCGGCAAACACATCGCAAAAAAGTATTACATCGAATATAACTCCAAGAACATCGAGGAGAACATGGTATTGAGAATCAAAGAGAGAGAAGAAGCCATCTAGCTACTAGCTATGGACCCATAGGTCTGAGGTAAACTACTCACACTTCATCGGAGGGCAATATAGTTGATGTAGAAGCCCTCCATGATCGATTCCCCCTCCAGCAGGCTGCTGGAAAAGGTCCCTAGATGGGATCTCACGGGTACAGAAGGTTGCGGCGGTGTAAAAGTGTTTTCGTGGATGCCCCTGTTGGTTTGGGGATATATGGGAATATATAGGCAAAAAAATTAGGTCAAGAGGTGCACGAGGAGCCCACAAGGGTGGGGGTGCTCCCTACCCCCTGAGCGTGCCCTCCGTCCTTGTGGCCGCCTCGGGGCTCCTCCGACTTCATCTACAGGTCTCCTAGTTGTCTTCTGGTCCAAGAAAAATCATCGCAAAGGTTTTATTCCATTTGGACCCCGTTTGTTATTCCTATTCCGTGAAACTCAAAAACAGGGAAAAACAGGAACTGGCACTTGGCTCTAGGTTAATGGGTTAGTCCCAAAAATAATATAAAATAGCATATAAAACATCCGAAATAGATAATATAATAGCATGGAACAATGAAAAATTATAGATACGTTGGAGACCTATCAAGCATCCCAAGCTTAATTCCTTCTCGTCCTCGAGTAGGTACATGATAAAAACAGAATTTTTGATGTGGAATGCTACCTACATATTTATCCATGTAATTTTATTTATTGTGGCATGAATGTTCAGATCCATAAGATTCAAAACAAAAGTTTAATTTTGACATAAAACAATAATACTTCAAGCATACTAACAAGGCAATTATGTCTTCTCAAAATAACACGGCCAAAGAAAGCTTATCCCTAGAAAATCATATAGTCTGGCTATGCTCCATCTTCATCACACAAATACTCAAATCATTGACAACCCCGATGACAATCCAAGCAATTGTTTCATACTTTTGACATTCTCAAACCTTTTGAACTTTCAGGCAATACATGAGCGTGAGCCATGGACATTGCACTATAGGTGGAATAGAAGGTGGTTGTGGAGAAGACAAAAAGAGGGAGATAGTCTCACATCAACTAGGCGTATCAACGGGCTATGGAGATGCCCATCAATAGATATCAATGTTGAAAGTGCGTTATATCGACTAGAGGGGGGTGAATAGGCGATTTTTATGAAAGTCTTCAAAATGTGGAAGTTATGAAGACAAACTGTAGAGATATGCCTATTACTATGCAGCGGAAGTTAGACTACACTAGGCAAGCCATGGTCAAGTATCAACAGAGTGAAAGCACAGTGACAAATAGCTGTAGTGTAATTAGGATCAGGTAGGAAGATACTATGAAGCCAAACAGATCATACACTCACGTTGTGAAGACAAAAGATAGAACAGACATGCAATGACTTCACAATGAGTGATCAGTAAGTAAAAGGAAGTGAAGATGAAACCAGTGACTCATTGAAGACAATGATGTGTTGGACCAGTTCTAGTTGCTGTGACAACTGTACGTCTGGTTGGAGCGGCTAGGTATTTAAACCTTAGGACACACAGTCCCGGACACCCAGTCCTGAACACGCAGCTCAGGACACCAAGTCCTCACCGTATTCTCCTTGAGATAAGGTCACATAGTCCTCGCCCAATCACTCTTGTAAGTCTTCAAGGTAGACTCCCAAACCTTCACAGACTTTGTTCACTGGCAATCCACAATGTCTCTTGGATGCTCTGAACGCGACGCCTAACCGTCTGGGGATGCACAGTCCTCAAGTGTAATAAGTCTTCAGATCACACAGACGAGAAGACTTAAGTGATGCCCAATGTTCTCTGGCTCTGGGTGGTTAGGGCTTTTCTCCTTGCTAGGAATTTTCTCTCAAAGGCTTCGAGGTGGGTTGCTCTCAAACGACAAAATCCGTGCACTGAAATCTGAGCAGCCAACCGTTTATGGTTGTAGGGGGTGGGCTATTTATAGCCACTTGGCAACCCGACCTGATTTGTCCGAAATGACCCTGGGTCACTAAGGAACTGACACGTGTCTCAATGGTCAGATTTCAAACTCTCATGGCAACTTTACTTGGGCTACAAGCAAAGCTGACTTGTCCGGCTCTGGACAAGATTCGCTCTCATTGTCTTCACTCGAAGACATAGGTTTTTGGTTTAGGCATCACTTCAGTCATTCTGACTGGTTCTCCTGGACCCCACTTAACAGTACAGTGGTTCCTATGACTCAACACAAAAGAAAAAGAACTACGAAAGATCTAAGTCTTCGAGCTCCATAGGCTTCATAACGTGTCTTCTTTTGTCATAGTCTTCAATGTGAATATCTTCATATACCACCTTTGGCTTCAATGTCTTCATACATTTTTAGGGGTCATCTCTGGTAGTGAAACCGAATCAATGAGGGACTTCTACTTGTGTTATCCTGCAATTCTCACAAACACATTAGTCCCTCAACTAGGTTTGTCGTCAATACTCCAAAACCAACTAGTGGTGGCACTAGATGCACTTACAAATGTGAATGAGTCGGGATTTCCATGCAACGGATGCACTACAGAATAAGTTAATGAAAGCTCAAAAAGAAAACTAAGTGGGTGTGCATCCAACATGCTTGCTCATGAAGACCTAGGGAAATTTGAGGAAGCCCATAGTTGGAATATACAAGTCAAGTTCTATATTGAAAAATTCCCACTAGTATATGAAAGTGATAACATAGGAGACTCTCTATCATGAAGATCATGGTGCTACTTTGAAGCACAAGTGTGGTAAAAGGATAGTAACATTGCCCCTTCTCTCTTTTCTCTCATTTATTATTTGGGCCTTCTCTCATTTTTTGGCCTCTTTTTTTATTTTATTTTTCGTCTGGAGTCTCATCCTGACTTGTGGGGGAATCATAGTCTCCATTATCCTTTCCTCACATCAGACAATGCTCTAATAATGAAGATCATCACAATTTTATTTACTTACAACTCACGAATTACAACTCGATACTTAGAACAAAATATGACTCTATGTGAATGCCTCCGGCGGTGTACCGGGATGTGCAATGAATCAAGAGCGACATGTATAAAAAATGATGAAAGGCGGCTTTGCCACAAATCCGATGTCTACTACATGTTCATGCAAAGCAATATGACAATGATGGAATGTGTCATAATAAACAGAACGGTGGAAAGTTGCATGGCAATATATCTCGGAATGGCTATGGAAATGCCATAATAGGTAGCTATGGTGACTGTTTTGAGGAAGGTATATGGTGGGTTTATGGTACCAGTGAAAGTTGCACGGCACTAGAGAGGCTAGCAATGGTGGACGGGTGAGAGTGCGTATAATCCATGGACTCAACATTAGTCATAAAGAACCCACATACTTATTGCAAAAATCTATTAGTCATCAAAACAAAGAACTACGCGCATGCTCCTAGGGGGGTAGAATGGTAGGAAAAGACCATCTCTTGTCCCTGACCGCCACTCATAAGGAAGACAAACAAAAAATATCTCATGCTCCAACTTCGTTACATAACGGTTCACCATACATGCATGCTGCGGGACTCACAAACCTTAACACAAGTATTTCTCAAATTCACAATTACTCACTAGCATGACTCTAATATCACCATCTTTATATCTCAAAACAATCATAAGGAATCAAACTTCTCATAGTATTCAATGCACTTTATATGATAGTTTTTATTATATCCCTCTTGGATGCCTATCATATAGGACTAAATTTATAACCAAAGCAAATAACCATGCTGTTTAAAGACTCACAAAATAATATAAGTGAAGCATGAGAGTTCAACAATTTCTATAAAATAAAACCACCGCCATGCTCTAAAAAGATATAAGTGAAGCACTAGAGCAAATTGCCTAGCTCAAAAGATATAAGTGATGCATGTAGAGTATTCTAATAAATCACGAATCATGTGTGGTCCTCTCAAAAGGTGTGTACAACAAGCATGATTGTGGCAAACTAAAAAGCAAAGACTCAAATTATAGAAGACGCTACAAGAAAAACACATATCATGTGGTGAATAAAAATATGGGAATTTTTTTTTGCCACTCTAGTTTTTGCCCACTTTACTTATGCCACTCTAGAATTTGAAATCTCACTTTTGCCACTCTTATCTTTTGACAGTACATCACAAATGCCATTCTGTGTGAAAAATGATAATTTTTCATTTCAGTTTTCACTTGTGCGTGTCGGTCCTAAACAAACGGGTTTTTACCCCTTTTCGCGACGGCCTTCGGAACCGTCGCCAAGTGAGTGTGTGCGATAGGGGGTCCTTCCCACACGACCCAGAAACCGTCGGGGATATGGATCAGTGATCTAGAGGCCTTCCAAAATGTAATCATGTGTGATGCAGCACACACTAAATTCTTTCGCATGTGTGGTACCGGTGATTAAGCGTTTCTAATGATGCAGTGAAACCATACGGTCTGTCATAACGAACCGTTTGGGAAGCAATATGTAAGGCACACGGGCCAACATATGAACTGTGTGTGATTTGTGCCCTATCGCACATGAGTTTTCTGCGTAACCCGTCTGCCATGCTAGACTCCATCGCACACGTTTTCCAACAATTACCGTCTGCGATAATGTTCTATCACAAACGGTTCAGGAGCCCCTTCACACACATACAAGTGCTGCAGACTATTTGTGATTTGTTAGGTATCACCGACGGTTGCCGCAAGAGTGACGTGTGCTTTTTGTTTGGGACCCCACACGTTTCCTAAAAAAATACGACTAGGATTGTATTTTGCATTGGGAACGGTTTACTCCCAGTTCTCGTGTGCGATAACGCGATATCACAAATGGTTCTGGAGAACCTACGCACACGTAGTAGCGCTGCGAATTGTTTGAGGTCTGCTGTGTATCACCGATGGTTCCAATACGATTGATGTATGCTTTCCGATGTGGATCACACACACTCATTTAGTTGAACCGTGTGTGGAGCAATTGCCAGGTTAAAACAAAAATATCCTAATTTGAATCGGCATGCAAAAAGCAAATTCACCACAATATTCAATTGAACAAATAAACATAAACATCCCATTTTGAATCCACAGGAAGAACATTCATCAGATTTCGCAACAATTGCAATGGAACATATGACAGCTAAATTTCAATGATTTGTCCACACATATATGCATTACATAATTAATCATGGTGTATAAAATACGAAAACCTCATCAGATGGAAAACAATGGATCCATGCGTTATATGTTTTACGGCTAACTCTTACTCAATCTTTCAGGAGAAGGCATGCTGAAATCTTCATTATCACCAGTGGGATTGATGTAGTCATCTAGGAAGAAGTCGCTGATAAATCTCCGAACCATCAGCAATTCACCAGCCGGGAGCGTTCAGGGGTCCTCGGTTTTAAGATGAGCTGCAGTATTTTTAAGATCAGAATGTGCCATATGAGTGGAGTAGAAGATATTAATTAAGATAGACTTACTGGTACTAATTCGCGAGGATCGTCACAACTATCAGCAGATTTGCAGATGGAGATCATGTGTCTGCAAGCATAGTATCCACAAAGGTTGGTCCCTGTTTCTTGTTGAGGACACTGAAATTTTTTTGTACAGAATTAGTCATGTATTTGTCATGTTAAGAACAACCTAATCGGTGTTAAATGTATTATTTTTTCTTTGGAAAAATTAGAAAGAGGTTTATTTAGAAGCTTGAACATTTAACTAGCGTAAGTAAAGGTATTTGCACTATTGGATAAATTTTCCGAAAATAATGGATTTCGGTGTGTTACCGGAGAAACGATATCGTGCTGCAGAGGTAATTTCCTCTTGAACAGATTCCCTGTTTTAGTTTCCCACAATGCGAGCACACTGCAAATGATGACGAATTTTGACAACATCAATTATTGAACCAGATATGAATGCTAATTAATTTCAACATCATAGAATTCAATACCCATCCAAGAATTGCTGAAGATGCGTCATATCCTGAGCTTTTGTTGACTCTCTGAGAGAATCGATGTAGTAAATTGTGTTCTTCTTTGGAACAATGAATACCAATATCCAGTGCTTGCTACATATTAAGAAAGCCATGAACTTACGAATGATATCGAAATCTGAAAGACAATCAGTGTATGCGTGGTTGTTTACTTGACTTACACTTCATGATATGGCCAGAGAAATGATTCTGCATGGGAAGTGTTTTTGAAGATACGGACGGCTGTGTTAATGGACCAGTCCCGTCGGTTCTTTTCATGTAATGTTGTGCCATTTGCTAATGCAGGATCTATGGAATACACACTCTCACTTTGTCTTCTCTGCGCGTTCAATCCCCTAAGAGGAATAAAATGCACTTAGCTGTTTATCATTTACAGCCTTGTATGGAGAAGTTGATTAGAGTTTGTTAAGTACTTACAAAATCACGCATCTAACAAGAGTGGCATTGACAACATTGAAGTTGAAGAAGAGATGTAAGTCCTCAAAACTCACAATGATGGAACCAACATCGTGTCAGAAATGATCTCTGTTGTAGTGGACTAGCAAATGGTGATGACCTTCTGACATTTGATCCATGCAATATTCATGTAACTCGCGGCAACTGGAGCTGCACTCATCAAAGTATTCTCCAACAAGAAATGGCTGGCCATGGACATAATTGCGTGCTTCAAGTATGTCTGCTTTTCTTTTAGCAAGCAACAATTCTACTTCTTCATCATCCATGGTGTCAGAAATAATATTACTCCTCGATTCAAACAAGCTGCTGTTAATTTGGTTCTGGGCGATGAGTGCTTTAAGTAAGAGGCAATCATTCTCTTTCATCTTCACTTTCCCGCTGCGCTTCCTCGTGGTCGCGGGTGTAGCCTTTTTGGCCACTTCCTTCCTGGTACTTGAAGCATTTCTGGCAGAACGTCTGGTTGCCTGCACGGTAGACTGCCAAGCAGACGGTGAAGCTTGGACGGACTTCTTAGCAGACTGTCTATCAATGCCAGACTGCTGAGCTAGCGGTGCTGTAGTGACGGACTACTGGGCTGTAGGAGCAGAGGCATCGGACTGCTGACCATGAGTTGAAGCTATGTCGGGTTTCTGCCCAAGTGGTGCCAACTTGTCGGTGTGCTGAGTGATACGTCTCCGTCGTATCTATAATTTTTGATTGTTCCATGCCAATATTATTCAACTTTCATATACTTTTGGCAACTTTTTATACTATTTTTGGGACTAACATATTGATCCAGTGCCCAGTGCCAGTTCCTGTTTGTTGCATGTTTTTTGTTTCGCAGAATATCCATATCAAACGGAGTCCAAACGGAATAAAAACTGACGGAGATTTTTCTTGGAATATATATGATTTTTGGGAAGAAGAATCCACGCGAGACGATGCTCGAGGGGCCCACGAGGTAGGGGGCGCGTCCCAGGGTGTCAGGCGCGCCCCTGACCCTCGTGGCCACCCCGTAAGGCGGTTGGTGCCCTTCTTTCACCGCAAGAAAGCTAATTTCCGGATAGAGATTGTGTTAAACTTTCAGCCCAATCGGAGTTATGGATCTCCGGGAATATAAGAAACGGTGAAAGGGAAGAATCAGAGAACGCAGAAACAGAGAGAGACAGAGAGACAAATCCAATCCCGGAGGGGCTCTCGCCCCTCCCGTGCCATGGAGGCCATGGACCAGAAGGGAAACCCTTCTCCCATCTAGGGAGAAGGTCAAGGAAGAAGAAGAAGGAGGGGGGCTCTCTCCCCCTCGCTTCCAGTGGCACCGGAGTGCCACCGGGGGCCATCATCATCACCGCGATCTACACCAACACCTCCGCCATCTTCACCAACATCTCCATCACCTTCCCCCCTCTATCTACAACGGTCCACTCTCCCGCAACCTGCTGTACCCTCTACTTGAACATGGTGCTTTATGCTTCATATTATTATCCAATGATGTGTTGCCATCCTATGATGTCTGAGTAGATTTTCGTTGTCCTATCGGTGGTTGATGAATTGCTATGATTGATTTAATTTGCTTGTGGTTATGTTGCTGTCCTTTGGTGCCCACCATATGAGCGCGCGCGTGGATCACACGTTAGGGTTAGTTGTATGTTGATAGGACTATGTATTGGAGGGCAAGAGTGACAGAAGCTTCAGCCTAGCATAGGAATTGATGCATACGGGATTGAAGGGGGACCAATATCACTTAATGCTATGGTTGGGTTTTACCTTAATGAATGTTAGTAGTTGCGGATGCTTGCTAATAGTTCCAATCATAAGTGCATAGAATTCCAAGTCAGGGATGACATGCTAGCAGTGGCCTCTCCCACATAATACTTGCTATCGGTCTAGTAAAGTAGTCAATTGCTTAGGGACAATTTCGCAACTCCTACCACCACTTTTCCACACTCGCTATATTTACTTTAGTTGCTTCTTTACCTTAATAGCCCCTAGTTTTATTTTTGTACTCTTTATTATCTTGCAAACCTATCCAACAACACCTACGAAGTACTTCTAGTTTCATACTTGTTCTAGGTAAAGCGAACGTCAAGCGTGCGTAGAGTTGTATCGGTGGTCGATAGAACTTGAGGGAATATTTGTTCTACCTTTAGCTCCTTGTTGGGTTCGACACTCTTACTTACCGAAAACTGTTGCAATCCCCTATACTTGTGGGTTATCAAGACCTTTTTCTAGAGCCGTTGCCGGGGAGCAATAGCGTGGGGTGAATATTCTCGTGTGTGCTTGTTTGCTTTATCACTAAGTAATTTTTATTTGCTGTTCTTAGTTGTTTTCTATCTTTAGTTATGGGTAGGAAACACAAAATACCAAAAAAATTAGTTGTACCTACTAAACCAATGGTTGAAGAACCACTCAAAATCTATCACACTGCTGAAGCTTTTTACTTGCATCATCTTCGATCCCTATGTGCTCGGGCTGAAACCCCAACTAGCTTAGTTGAGGGAAAATCTTTAGATGAGCATGCTTGTTATGTGCGACACCGTATATCTGAAAGAGGGAAACGTTTATTGGATCAAATTCATCGTTTGCAATGCTATGCTTGAAATTTATGTTATATATATATATATATGATTTTACTTGTTGTTCTGAAAACCCTAAGAAACACCTTCCCTACCATGTGAGTTTATTGATAATGGAATCGTATCTTCGTATGCTAAGGGTGTTTATAGTTACTATGATGTTCAACAAATTGAAGAATTTGTTGCTTTTAAGGGTGCTTATGAAATTGCTTCTTTGATTGAAAAGTATGATGCTATGCTTTACCAATCTGAAATTTTTGCCATACTTAAATATTATGTTGATAATTATGCTTCTAATGCTTATGTTAAACCATATATTGAGGAACACTCCGCTGTCCAAGAAGAGACTAATATTTTGTAGGAGTCTATGGAAGAAGAAATTGATGAAACTGTGAGCTCATTGGATGAAAAAGATGAGGAAGAGAGCAAAGAACAAAAGGAGGAAGAGCGGATTAGCTACCCGTGCCCACCTTCTAATGAGAGTAACTCTTCAACTCATACATTGTTTAATTCCCCTTCGTGCTTACCGAAGGATGATTGCTATGATGATTGTTATGATCCCGTTGATTCTCTTGAAATATCCCTTTTTGATGATGCTTGCTATGCTTGTGGCCAAGATGGCAATATGAATTATGCTTATGGAGATGAACTTGCTATAGTTCCTTATGTTAAACATGAAATTATTGCTATTGCACCCACGCATGATAGTCCTATTATATTTTTGAATTCTCCCGATTATACTATATCGGAGAAGTTTGCACTTATTAAGGATTATATTGATGGGTTGCCTTTTACCGTTGCACATGATGATTTCGATAAATATAATATGCATGTGCTTGCTGCTCCTACTTTCAATTATTATGAGAGAGGAACTATATCTCCACCTCTCTATGTTTCCAACATGATAAAATTGCAAGAAACTGTTTATACTATGCATTGGCCTTTACTATGTATGCATGAATTGTTCTTTTATGACATGCCGATGCATAGGAAGAGAGTTAGACTTCGTCATTGCTTGATATATGTTGCTTTGTTCTCACTACTAAATTACAAATCATTGTTAATTAAAATTGGCTTTGATACACCTTGGGATCCGGGTGGATTCACTACTTGAGCACTATATGCCTAGCTTAATGGCTTTAAAGAAAGCGCTGCCAGGGAGACAACCTGGAAGTTTTAGAGAGTCATTTATTTCTGTTGAGTGCTTTCATATAGTTTAAAAACAACAAAAATAAAGAGGGGAACCCAAAACTTTTTCAAAAAGAAAAGCGAAAGTGAGAAAGACAAGCATTGTTGAAGTGGGAGCTAGCCTTGAACTTTGTTCATGCTCACGGAAACTTTGTGAATCTTGATTACAGAACTTTTCAACAAAACTAATTGTCCCCTTGTACAACTCCATTGTATTATAAAAATAATGTGCCAAGGTTTGCCTTTGGGATGTTTACGATGCTTGTTGGTTTGTGCGGTGCATGACAGAAACTTTGGCTGTAGTGCGCGATTTTACATTTTTAGCTGGAAAGTCCAATGGTTCTGATTCTTTTTGAAATGTCTTGCTGTACAAATTTTTTATTTTTCCTAATTTTGGCAGAATTTTTTAAGTATCAGAAGTATGGTGAATGTTCACATTGCTACAGACTGTTCTGTTTTAGACAGATTCTGTTTTTGATGCATAGTTTGCTTGTTTTGATGAAACTATCAATTTATATCAGTGGATTAAGCCATGAAAAAGTTATACTACAGTAGACAGAATGCAAAAACAAAATATGAATTGGTTTGCAACAGTACTTATAGTGGTGATTTGCTTTATTATACTAACGGATCTTACCCAGTTTTCTGTTGAAGTTTTGTGTGGATGAAGTGTTCGATGATCGAGAAGGTCTCGACGTGAGAAGAAGGAAGAGAGGCAAGAGCTCAAGCTTGGAGATGCCCGAGGCACACCAAGTAAATATTCAAGGAGACTCAAGCGTCTAAGCTTGGGGATGCTGGGGAGGCATCCCCTCTTTCTTCAACAAATATCGGTATGTTTTCGGATTCGTTTCGTTCATGCGATATGTGCAAGTCTTGGAGCGTCTTTTGCATTTAGGTTTTTATTTTTTTATGCACCATGATGGTATGAGATGGTCCTTGGTTGATTTATAGAATGCTCTTTACACTTCACTTATATCTTTTGAGTATGGCTTTATAGAATGCTTCATGTGCTTCACTTATATCATTTGAAGTTTGGATTGCCTGTTTCTCTTCACTTAGACAACCGCCATTTGTAGAATGCTCTTTTGCTTCACTTATATTTGTTAGAGCGTGGGCATATCTTTTATAGAAAGAATTGAACTCTCTTGCTTCACTTATATCTATTTAGAGAGATGACAGGAATTGGTCATTCACATGGTTAGTCATAAAATCCTACATAAAACTCATAGATCACTGAATATGATGTGTTTGATTCCTTGCAATACTTTTGCGATATAAAGATGGTGATATTAGAGTCATGCTAGTGGGTAGTTGTGGATTGTAGAAATACTTGTATTGAGGTTTGTGATTCCCGTAGCATGCACGTATGGTGAACTGTTATGTAACGAAGTTGGAGCATGAGGTATTTATTGATTGTCTTCCTTATGAGTGGCGGTCGGGGACGAGAGATGGTCTTTTCCTACCAATCTATCCCCCTAGGAGCATGCGCGTAGTACTTTGTTTCGATGACTAATAGACTTTTGCAATAAGTATGTGAGTTCTTTATGACTAATGTTGAATCCATGGATTACACGCACTCTCACCCTTCCACCATTGCTAGCCTCTCTAGTACCGCGCAACTTTCGCCGGTACCATAAACCCACCATATACCTTCCTCAAAACAACCACCATACCTACCTATCATGGCATTTCCATAGCCATTCCGAGATATATTGCCATGCAACTTCCATCATCATAATATACATGACTTGAGCATTCATTGTCATATTGCTTTGCATGATCGTAAGATAGCTAGCATGATGTTTTCATGGTTTGTCCGTTTTTTGATGTCATTGCTATGCTAGATCATTGTACATCCTGGTACACCGCCGGAGGCATTCATATAGAGTCATATCTTTGTTCTAGATATCGAGTTGTAATATTGAGTTGTAAGTAAATAAAAGTGTGATGATCATCATTATTAGAGCATTGCCCCAGTGAGGAAAGGATGATGGAGAGTATGATTCCCCCACAAGTCGGGATGAGACTCCGGACAAAAAAATAAAAAATAAAAATAAAAAAGAGAAAGGCCAAAAAAAGAGAAGGCCCAAAATAGGAGAAAAAAAGATAAAAAATGAGAGAAAAAGAGAGAAGGGGAAATGTTACTATCCTTTTACCACACTTGTGCTTCAAGGTAGCACCATGTTCTTCATATAGAGAGTCTCTTGAGTTATCACTTTCATATACTAGTGGGAATTTTCATTATAGAACTTGGCTTGTATATTCCAACGTTGGGCTTCCTCAAATGCCCTAGGTCTTCATGAGCAAGCAAGTTGGATGCACACCCACTTAGTTTCAGTTTGAGCTTTCATATACTTATAGCTCTAGTGCATCCTTTGCATGGCAATCCCTACTCCTCACATTAATATCTATTAATGGGCATCTCCATAGCCCGTTAATACGCCTAGTTGATGTGAGACTTTCTCCTTTTTGTCTTCTCCACATAACCCCCATAATCATATTCTATTCCACCTATAGTGCTATGTCCATGGCTCATGCTCATGTATTGCATGAAAGTTGAAAAGGTTTGAGAACGTCAAAAGTATGAAACAATTGCTTGGCTTGTCATCGGGGTTGTGCATGATGTGAGTATTTTGTGTGGTGAAGATGGAGCATAGCCAGACTATATGATTTTGTAGGGATAACTTTCTTTGGCCTTGTTATTTTGAAAAGACATGATTGCTTTATTAGTGGGCTTGAAGTATTATTATTTTTATGTCAAAGGATAGACTATTGCTTTGAATCACTCGTGTCTTAATATTCATGCCATGATTAGACATATGATCAAGATTATGCTAGGTAGCATTCCACGTTAAAAAATATTTTTTTATCATTTACCTACTCGAGGACGAGCAGGAATTAAGCTTGGGGATGCCGATATGTCTCCGTCGTATCTATAATTTTTGATTGTTCCATGCCAATATTATTCAACTTTCATATACTTTTGGCAACTTTTTATACTATTTTTGGGACTAACATATTGATCCAGTGCCCAGTGCCAGTTCCCGTTTGTTGCATGTTTTTGTTTCGCAGAATATCCATATCAAACGGAGTCCAAGCGGAATAAAAACTGACGGAGATTTTTTTGGAATATATATGATTTTTGGGAAGAAGAATCCACACGAGACGATGCTCGAGGGGCCCACGAGGTAGGGGGAGCGCCCCAGGGTGTCAGGCGCGCCCCTGACCCTCGTGGCCACCCCGTAAGGAGGTTGGTGCCCTTCTTTCGCCGCAAGAAAGCTAATTTCCGGATAGAGATCGTGTTAAAATTTCAGCCCAATCGGAATTACGGATCTCCGGAAATATAAGAAACGGTGAAAGGGAAGAATCAGAGAACGCAGAAACAGAGAGAGATAGAGAGACAGATCCAATCTCGGAGGGGCTCTCGCCCCTCCCGTGCCATGGAGGCCAAGGACCAGAGGGGAAACCCTTCTCCCATCTAGGGAGGAGGTCAAGGAAGAAGAAGGAGGAGGGGGGCTCTCCCCCCTCGCTTCCGGTGGCACCGGAGTGCCACCGGGGGCCATCATCATCACCGCGATCTACACGAACACTTCCGCCATCTTCACCAACATCTCCATCACCTTCCTCGTCTATCTACAGTGGTACACTCTCCCGCAACCCGCTGTACCCTCTACTTGAACATGGTGCTTTATGCTTCATATTATTATCCAATGATGTGTTGCCATCCTATGATGTCTGAGTAGATTTTCGTTGTCCTATCGATGGTTGATGAATTGCTATGATTGATTTAATTTACTTGTGGTTATGTTGCTATCCTTTGGTTCCCATCATATGAGTGCGCGTGTGGATCACACCTTAGGGTTAGTTTTATGTTGATAGGACTATGTATTGGAGGGCAAGAGTGACAGAAGCTTCAGCCTAGCATAGAAATTGATGCATACGGGATTGAAGGGGGACCAATATCACTTAATGCTATGGTTGGGTTTTACCTTAATGAACGTTAGTAGTTGCAGATGCTTGCTAATAGTTCTAATCATAAGTGCATAGAATTCCAAGTCAGGGATGACATGCTAGCAGTGGCCTCTCCCACATAATACTTGCTATCGGTCTAGTAAAGTAGTCAATTGCTTAGGGACAATTTCGCAACTCCTACCACCACTTTTCCACACTCGCTATATTTACTTTAGTTGCTTCTTTACCTTAACAGCCCCTAGTTTTATTTTCGTACTCTTTATTATCTTGCAAACCTATCCAACAACACCTACAAAGTACTTCTAGTTTCATACTTGTTCTAGGTAAAGCGAACGTCAAGCGTGCGTAGAGTTGTATCGGTGGTCGATAGAACTTGAGGGAATATTTGTTCTACCTTTAGCTCCTCGTTGGGTTCGACACTCCTACTTATCGAAAACTGTTGCGATCCCCTATACTTGTGGGTTATCACTGAGGAGGCCGTGCCAACGCGTTGGTTTGCTGAGCAGGAAGTGCTGACGCATTGGTATGCTGATCACGCGCCTGTGGACCGACGGACTGATGAACAGTCGGTTCTGGACCTATAGACTGCTTAGCAGTCTGTTCCACCAGGTTGGTCTGTTGAGCATGTGCTGCAGCTGGGTATCCCCCCGCTGCTTCAGCGACTGGCATCTGAATCGGTGGTGCGTCATTAGCAGTTGTTGGCCTTGCCACTAGCTTCTTTGGGGCGAAGGATGACATGGCCTGTACGCCACAAAGCCGGTCCGGCTGATCACAGGTTGTTGCATCAGCCCGTGAGAGCTGATCTGGCAAGGAGAGCGTCACCGGTTGAGGGGCGATAGTGGTTGATCTTGGTGGGGTTTCAGGAATCTCATCGATGAACTCTATTTCCTTTCGTGGCCATTGGATGTGATGTAACAGTGTCGATGAACTCTATTTCCTTTCGTGGCCACTGGATGTGATGTAATAGTGTTTCTCCCAAGGTCCTTTGCTCATCGAAGTCTCCTAGGACATTCTTCAGGGCAAATTCATTGAATCCAGGCTTTAATTCAGTCGCATAGAACTTCACACAGCCCGACTTCAATGGCACATTGTCCAAGAAGAGGCCATCTTCCAAGAAGGGTGGGAAAACCCAGGCTGTTGCACATTTTAATGTACCTTCATAATGTGTAAGCACACCCTTCCGTCTGTCTTTCATTCCAGATAGATCAGATATAGCATCATCACGAGCAGTTGCCGTCTCAGTGTCGCTGGGGTCAGCTGATGCACATCTACTCTTGTGTAGTGTTGTTGCACAATAAGCAGCATCATCCATGCCCGCCTCCCCTCCCATCTGCTGGCTATCTGTCAGTGTTAGAGTCTTCTGCATCATCATCATTGACTCCTCAACATCCTTTCGAATAGTCGGATAAATCTCCTTCTTCAACTTTTTAAAAAATGCATTCTGCTTCATTTCACTCCTCGCTTTTTTCATGTTGAGCCTCTCTTCTTTGCTGAGTGTGAAAGCCCTATTGTGCGGGACATTAACACCTATACCCCTTGCATGGCCAGGGGGCTCTTTTGTGTCCAGAGCAATGGACAGAATGTCACATGGCCCTAAGTTCCTGTAGAACCTTCCAGGGATCTTGGAAGCCTCTACCATCACTTCATACAGTTTGGCGTCACGTGTGTTTTCAAAGTAATAAGTTCCGTCATCACACCTCTTTGCACGTGCCCGCAAGTATTCTTTGACGCGTTTGCCCTTGATTTCACTAAAGGCCAGACTCCCACCTGCAGCTACTGCTTCTTTGTCCTCCTGTTCCCATATCAGTTTCATGCCGTAGTATCCTACCACACCCATACGGTGGGGGTGTATGTTCTTCTTCTAAAGTCCTGATTGCTTGAAACTCTTCACAGCAAAACTCTGGAGTTGCCCTGACCCTTTTGAATTCTGCCCAGTCTGTCTTTGTAATTTGGGGGTATGCAGGGATTGGGTCCTTGCCTTCACTCAAGTACTTCTTGTACAACACGTGCTTCCGGTTTCTCCAAGCATCCCTAGCCTTCTTCAGTGCAGCATGTTCCACCTGCATTCTCCACTACTCTGGAACGTTGAAGTGATCCATGATCTCCCGGACTATCCTTTGATGTGTTTCTGTGTCAGCCTTCCGAAACCCCGGCAGATTAATGTTTAGCCTTTCCCTGCCAACAAATCCACACACAGTCCTGAACCTCATGCGTTCTTTATTTGGTTTAGTTGGAGCCCAGGACTTTAAATCAATCTCGGTTACTTGATATACACACTTAGGCTGGTGTGTGGGCTTCCTTGGAGCGTTCCTCCGTGTCCTGACTGGAAGGGTAATTTCTGCAGCTCTATCCCGTTCAAGACTACTTGATCCCTCACAATCTGCTGAAGACCTAGGGTTGTCCGGATCAGATGAAGATACATGGCCTGAATGAGTGTTGTCGCTGCTACTCGGCATCTACAGAGAACACATGCGAAACTCAGGAAAGGAGGATAAGCATAAAACTAACAACTTGGTATCAAGCTTTCTAAACATGCCATGCAATAATTTAGAAAATGTACGGCTAATTTGTTAAGTTTGTGTGACTCGGGCGCCCGCAATCTGTAAATAGGCAGTAACTTATTGGAGCAAATACAACTTATATGTAGTAAGGAAGGTAGATAATGAACATATATATGCACTCCATTATTTTATAGCCAATTTGGGAACATACAGAACAAAATTGGAAGAGGGATTGCGAGGAAATATGCCTCACCGTGATGGGGAGCAGTAACTAACAGGCTTCTTAATGCAAACACGGCCGGACCACAGGAGAGGCGAGGGTTACTGCATCGATAAGCTCGAGGGTGGCTGGCGAGCAAACAAAGACGGTGAGGCATGAGCCGCCGCGTGTTGGGAACGGCAGTGGAGGTAGGCTAGACGCCGAAGAGCGGGCACACGGCCGGGGTGAGCATGGCGGCACCGGAGAGGGTTCTGCTGTGGGTCTGGGGGAGGGGTGAAGGAGTCCTGGATTAGGGGGTCCTCGGACAGCCGGACTATATACTTTGGCTAGACTGTTGGACTATGAAGATACAAGATTGAGGACTTAGTCCCGTGTCCGGGTGGGACTCTCCTTTGTGTGGAAGGCAAGCTTGGCAATTCGGATATGTAGATCTCCTCCCTTGTAACCGACTCTGTGTAACCCTAGCTCCCTCCGTGTCTATATAAACCGAAGGGTTTAGTCCGTAGGACAAGAACAATCATAATCATAGGATAGCTTCTAGGGTTTAGCCTCTACGATCTCATGGTAGATCAAATCTTGTAATACTCATATCATCAAGATCAATCAAGCAGGAAGTAGGGTATTACCTCCATCGAGAGGGTCCGAACCTGGGTAAACATTGTGTCCCCCGCCTCCTATTACCATCAGCCTTAGACGCATAGTTTGGGACCCCTCTACCCGAGATCCGCCGGTTTTGACACCGACATTGGTGCTTTCATTGAGAGTTCCACTGTGCCGTCATGATAAAGGCTTGATGGCTCCTTCGATCATCGGTAACGATGCAATCTAGCGTGAGGTTTTTCTCCCCGGACAGATCTTCGTATTCGGCGGCTTCGTACTGCGGGCCAACTCGCTTGGCCATCTGGAGTAGATCGAGAGCTACGCCCCTGGCCATCAGGTCAGGTTTGGAAGATTGAACTATACTGCCGACATCCGCGGAGACTTGATCTTCGACGGATTCGAGCCCATGTCAGGTGCGCTGCACAGTCACGGCGAGCATGACTTAGCTCTGCCATCCGACAATGTTTAGAAGATCACACCTGTGGCTACTCCGACCCTCAATCCGGAGCAGATCGTGCCGTCCGAGGACGGGTGGATAGACCCCGCCACGGAGGTTGCACACTCAGCGGCGATAGAGTCGAGTACTGACTTCACCTCCTATGAGACCTGTGTTACGGGACCCTTGGATTCGTCCCCAGACACAGGCTCTGAACTACTTGCGTCCGTGCCTATAGAATCTGACTGGGCACCGATTATGGAGTTTACCTCCGCGGATATCTTTCAGCACTCGCCCTTGGGCGATGTGCTAAATTAACTGAGGTCTCTCTCCTTGTCAGGAGACCCTTGGCCGAACTATGTACGGCTTGAGTGGGAAGCGAACGACGAAATTCATTCCCCACCCACCACCCACTTAATAGCCACTGTCGATGACTTAACCGACATGCTTGATTTCGACTCCGAAGACATCGACGGTATGGACAATGATGCAGGAGAAGAACAGGAACCACCACCCACAGGGTGCTGGACAGCCACCTCATCATATGATATATACATGGTGGACACCCCCAAAGAAAGCAATGGAGGATAATCCCCTCGAGAAGCAATCTAAGCACCGGCGTCATCGACGCCGCTCTAAGCCCCGCCATAGCAAAAGCAGCGATACCGGCACAAGAGACAATAACACTGTGGACAGTGCCGAAGATGAAGACAATCCCCACCAGCCAGGCTTTGAGCAGGAGGATGGGCATACGAGCCCTAAGGAACAGTCGATATACGGAGAATCAGGGGATGACAACTACATGCTCCTCTCCGAAGACGAAGCGAGCCTCGGCGACGAAGAATTCATCGTGCCTGAGGATCCCATCGAGCAGGAGCGCTTCAAGCGCCGGCTTATAGCCACAGCAAAACGCCTGAAGAAAAAGCAGCAGCAGCTTCAAGCTGAGCAAGATCTGCTAGCGGATAGATGGACCGAGGTCCTGGAAGCCGAGGAACACGAACCCGAGCTCCCAACCAAAAGTTACCCAAAGCGCAGGTTGCTACCCCAACTCGAGGAGGAAGCATTAAAGCCTACACTACCAGCGTATGATGCGGCTGACCGGCCACCTCGTGGCCGAGACAAAGCGGCATATCAGCCCGAAGTCTAGCCCACACCCCGTCGCCAGTCAAACAAAAACACCAAGGCCCGGGGCTACATGCAGGACATGCGAGACATATTGGAAAACAAAGCAGGACATACAAGATCGATCTAAGGATCACGGGGGCGTGCCCCATCGCGTGACGATGACCATCACACCGGATATACTAAAAGCAAATCTGGCCGGGCCGAATACAGCAGACAAGACTCGTATGAACTGCATCGTGATATAGCCCGGCACAAAGGCGCCGCACACCCCCTATGCTTCACCGACGAATTAATGGATCACGAATTCCCAGAAGGGTTTAAACCCGTAAACATTGAATCATATGATGGTACTACAGACCGCGCGGTATAGATAGAGGATTTCTTCCTCCACATTCACATGGCCCGTGGGGATGATCTACACACCATCAAGTATCTCCCACTAAGACTCAAAGGGCCAGCTCGGCATTGGCTGAATAGCTTGCCGACAAACTCCATCGGAAGTTGGGAGAACCTGGCAAACGCATTCCTGGACAACTTCCAGGGCACTTATGTGCGACCACCGGATGCTGATGACTTAAGTCACATAACACAACAGCCCGGAGAGTCACCCAGGAAATTCTGGACTCGGTTTCTAACTAAAAAGAACCAAATTGTCGACTATCCGGATGCCGAAGCCCTAGTGGCCTTTAAACATAACATCCGTGACGAGTGGCTCGCCCGACATCTCGGCCAAGAGAAGCCAAAATCCATGGCAGCCCTCACGATACTCATGACCCACTTTTGCGCGGGCGAGGATAGCTGGTTGGCCCGTAGCAACAACATAGCAAGCAATCCTGGCACATCAGAGGCCAGAGATAGCAATGGCAAACCCCGACGCGACAAACACAAGCGTCGCAAAAATGGTGGAAACGTCGAAGATACGTCAGTCAATGCCGGCTTTAGTGGCTCTAAGTCCGGTCAGCGGAAAAGGCCATACAATTCGGGTCCGTCCAATCTGGACCGCATACTCGACCGTCCATGCCAAATTCATGGCACCCCAGGAACACCAGCCAATCATACCAACAAAGAATGTTGGGTCTTCAAACAAGCCGGCAGGTCAGGCACCGAAAACAAAGATAAGGGGTCTCAAAGCGATAATGGCGACGAGGAGCCCAGATCACCGAATACAGGAGGGCAAAAGAAATTTCCCCCACAAATCCAAATGGTGAACGTGGTAAACGCCACCCACAGTCCCAACCCGGACCGGATGAGCACCCTTAGGGATGTCGACTTAGCAGAACCATTCGTCCCACAATATAAACTAGGGCCGATCACCTTCAACTACACAGATAGTCCAGTCAACACCAATCAGGGCAATTCAGCTGCACTAGTCCTCGACCCAATAATTGACGGGTTCCACCTCACACGAGTCCTTATGGATGGAGGCAGCAGTCTAAACCCGCTTTACCGGGACATGCTACGTCTTGAGCTTGCGTTGGTTTTCCCCGAAGAGGAAGGGATGATGCAACAGAGTAGCGTAAGTATTTCCCTCAGTTTTTGAGAACCAAGGTATCAATCCAGTAGGAGGCCACGCTCAAGTCTGTCGTACCTGCACAAAACGATAGCTACTCGCAACCAACGCGATTAGGGGTTGTCAATCCCTTCACGGTCACCTACGAGAGTGAGATTTGATAGATATAATATTTTTGGTATAAATATGCAAAGTAAAAAGTGAAGGCAAAGTAAAAGGCAAAGCAAGATTAAAGTAATGGAGATTGATATGATGAGAATAGACCCGGGGGCCATAGGTTTCACTAGTGGCTTCTCTCAAGAGCATAAGTATTCTACGGTGGGTGAACAAATTACTGTTGAGCAATTGACAGAATTGAGCATAGTTATGAGAATATCTAGGCATGATCATGTATAGGCATCACGTCCGTGACAAGTAGACCGAAACAATTCTGCATCTACTACTATTACTCCACTCAACGACCGCTATCCAGCATGCATCTAGAGTATTAAGTTAAAAATAGAGTAACGCCTTAAGCAAGATGACATGATGTAGAGAGATAAATTCATGCAATATGAAATAAACCCCATCTTGTTATCCTCGATGGCAACGATGCAATACGTGCCTTGCTGCCCCTTCTATCACTGGGAAAGGACACCGCAAGATCGAACCCAAAGCTAAGCACTTCTCCCATGGCAAGAACTACCAATCTAGTTGGCCAAACCAAACGGATAATTCAAAGAGACTTGCAAAGATAACCAATCATACATAAAAGAATTCAGAGAAGATTCAAATATTATTCATAGATAGACTTGATCATAAACTCACAATTCATCGGTCTCAACAAACACACCGCAAAAAGAAGATTACATCGAATAGATCTCCACAAGAGAGGGGGGAACTTTGTATTGAGATTCAAAGAGAGAGAAGAAGCCATCTAGCTACTAACTGTGGACCCGAAGGTCTGAGGTAAACTAATCACACTTCATTGGAGGGGCTAGGATGATGTAGAAGCCCTCCGTGATGACGTCCCTCTTCCGGCGGAGCTCCGGAACAGGCCCCAAGATGGGATCTCGTGAATACAGAAAGTTGTGGTGGTGGAATTAGGTTTTTGGCTCCTATTCTGATTGTTTGGGGGTACGTAGGTATATATAGGAGGAAGGAGTACGCCGGAGGAGCACCGAGGTGCCCATGAGGCAGGGGGCGCGCCCTAGGGGGGGCGCCCCCCACCCTCGTGACGCCTCTTTTGTTCCTCGGAGCAGGGTCCAAGTCTCCTGGATCACGTTTGGTGAGAAAATCACGTTCCCGAAGGTTTTATTCCGTTTGGAATCCATTTGATATTCCTTTTCTTCGAAACACTGAAATAGGCAAAAAAATAGCAATTCTGGGCTGGGCCTCCGGTTAATAGGTTAGTCCCAAAAATAATATAAAAGTGGAAAATAAAGCCCAATATAGTCCAAACCAGTATATAATATAGCATGGAGCAATAAAAAATTATAGATACGTTGGAGACGTATCAGGCATCCCCAAGCTTAATTCCTGCTCGTCCTCGAGTAGGTAAATGATAAAAAGAGATTTTTTTTATGCGGAGTGCTACTTGGCATAATTTCAATGCAAATCTTCTTAATTGTGATATGAATAATCAGATTAGAAAGATTCAAGATAAAAGTTTATATTGACATAAAAATAATAATACTTCAAGCATACTAACAAAGCAATTATGTCTTCTCAAAATAACATGGCCAAAGAAAGTTATCCCTACAAAATCATATAATCTGACTATGCTCTATCTTCACCACACAAAGTATTCAACGTGACTGGATACAACGTACAACGTTTGAACTCATTTTGTGATTTAATCATTTTGCTACTACTGGTGGACTGAAGTTAACCTATGTTCCAGGATATTCTACTCAGTGTAGTTGATCTCAATATTTTTCACTATAATTAATGAGAACAAACAATTTAGTAACAAGATTTAGAGACGAAAACACATCTTGGTCACCTTCTCCAAATAATTTAATTAAACGACTGGATACATATCAATGCATTGCAAGAATTTACATTACATAACTCAAATTAACTTGAAACATAACGTACACACTTTCACATGATATACCTAGTTGTTGAAATGGCCATCTCCAAAGTGATCCTAGATATGCTGAACGAAATCATCATATACAAGCGAACTAACCTGTGGTTGGATGGTTAGGAGGACAGTGGTATCCCCAGCCCACCAGGGTTCAAGTCCTAGACTTGACATTGGTGCTCGCATTATTCCTGGATTTATTTCAGGCTTCCTGTGTTGACTTTGTAAATCTAAAGATGCTATGCCGGCTCAGTCTCTCGGATGTGCTCATAGCGGTAGGGCGTGCGTGCGTTCATATGGGTGAGTGTATGCTTGTCTATGTGAGCGACTTTGATTATACTCTGTTAAAAAAATCATCATATATAAACATGCTTTGCTCTATCACAAATAGCAGCATTTCTGCCCAGTATATTCGTTAAACCATAGAAATGCTTATTGGATCAACTTAACAAGATGGTACTGACACTAACAACTTTGGTACACGATCCATAAAAGAAAATCTCTCCCATAGTGACATAATCTTTATTTGTATTTCGGCCTCCCTTTTAAGTTTGAACTTTTCCAGAATGGCACAAAGAAAATCTTACTACAACATACAAGCTTGTTACAGTTTATTTTTCTGAAAGTCTGAATAGCTGGCGCTTTTATTGAACACAAATGAAGCAAGAGCTACTTATTTGAACTATACAAAGAAACAAAAGAAATATAAAGTGTTATGCCCATCATTTTTGTTTTCTGCACCCATATTTTATCGCGAAAATATAGTAGCACCCTTTCATGATCCTCCTCTGATAATCAGACATGCAATTCATATTGGTCATTAAGAGTTTCCTATTTATTTTTTCATCATTGTATTTTGCTAGTTGTCATTGCTGCTTTTTACCTTGCTTGGGCAGTCCGTAGTAAACCTTGCAATATTTCAATCATGGAACAGAATGGCAATGACAAGTAGCAGAAAGGCAACTATGTAAAAGAATACATGTAACTCCCAATCATGCAAGCCTCATTTTTACGGGATGAACATGAGAGGGCATTGCAGTTTTTCATGATAAGATAATGGGTGCAGAAAACAAAAATTGACGAGCCTAACACTTATCTTTTTTGTTCTTTGTTTACTTCCATTAAATAGTAAATATACTGTTTTCCCTTGCTTAATTTGTATTATTTAGAAATAAAAGCAGCAGTTGTTGAGCCTCCTCTGATAAAGCAGCAGTTCTAGAAAAAAACGTCATAAGCTTGTCCCTGGGAGCAAGATTTTGTATGTGACCTTCTAGACAAATAAAAAAAATCCTGAAATAGAACAATAAAGATTTAGTTGGTGTGATAGAGATTTTAACTTTACGTCTTCATCTTCGAAGCACATTGCCCATGGAGCCAATCACCGTGTATTGCCAGTGTGCTGGCCCTCATGCCCCATTGAATTACACTGCTTCTTGGGACCACCATTGATGTCCCTGCAAGCCTGCAAGGCACCTAAGGCTAGGTGTGAGCATGTGGCGGCAGAGGCCAAGGAACCTTGAAGCGCTTCATTTTGCTGTCAGCAGTGCGTCTCCTCATGGCACCTACAGATTCGTCCTCATGCCGGAGCTTCTAGCTATTCGGTGCCACTGATCTCATCCTCTCCATAGCACCTTCAGTCACTGCCAACTGAGCTTGAGCCACATAATTTGATCTTTGTTTTTCTTGACAGAAGGTCTTTCTTTTTACCGGAATGGCAGGTGCTTTGCCTTTTCATTTAAGAGAGGGAAAAACTGTACAACGTGCTGTCAAAAGCAGCCGGGAATGCAACTAAAAAGATACCAGAGACCAAAATATTTTTTCCAGAGATGCAAACTGCATCCTGGCAGAAAAACTACGAGACTACTCCAACGCCTCCTTAAGGAGATCTAACTCATCTCTGATCAAAGAGCAAACACCTGCAGCATTAGGTTGTTCATGCCTGAAGATCCTTCTATTGCGCTCATTCCAAATGTTCCAAGCCACAGAAGGTCTTACATTGCGGCTACCTTGTGCGGTAAACAATGTGCAAAGTGGAAAACATCTTACCTCGTCGAGAGGGGACGTCGTGCATGTTATAGGCAGGGGCGCAAGTCCCTGATAGCGCATACAGTTGAGATCTTACAAGAGAGATTACAACTTGGAGATCAAGCTAGGTAGAGATAGAATTATGGTTACAAAGATAAACCTCCGAGCCTAACCGAAGGACTCCTGCTAAGATACATACGTACAATACGCCCAAAGATGTTTGACACGTACGGCCTGTTTAACACCCTCCCTTAATCACAGCTTCATCAAGTTGAGATTATGCTTAAAGTCTTCTGAAAGGATCGAGAAGAGGTGTCTAGAGGGGGGGGGGGGTGAATAGACTCTTAGTAAGAAAAGTTGCAGTTTTTAATTTCTTTAAGTTGAAGTGGAGTTTTAGCACAAGTTTAAACATTCACAATACATATCAAACAAGCATGACAAGAGTATATGAGCAGCGAAAAATAAATCATGTAAGTTGCAAGAATGTAAAGGGATGGGATTTGAGTGTGCAAACGCAATTGGAGACATGGAGATTATTGGCGTGATTCCGATAGGTGGTGCTATCATACATCCACGTTGATGGAGACTTCAACCCACGAAGGGTAACGGTTGCGCGAGTCCACGGAGGGCTCCACCCACGAAGGGTCCACGAAAAAGCAACCTTGTCTATCCCACCATGGCCATCGCCCACGAATGACTTGCCTCACTAGGGTAGATCTTCACGAAGTAGGCGATCTACTTACCCGTACAAACTCCTTGGTTCAACTCCACAATCTTGACGGAGGCTCCCAAGTGACACATAACCAATCTAGGAGACACCACTCTCCAAAAGGTAATAGATGGTGTGGTGATGATGAACTCCTTGCTCTTGTGCTTCAAATGATAGTCTCCCCAACACTCAGCTCTCTCTCATAGGATTGGATTTGGTGGAAAGAGGGTTTGAGTGGAAAGCAACTTGGAGAAGGCTAGAGATCAAGATTTATGTGGTTGGAATGGAATATCTTGACCTCAACACAAGTGTATGTGGTTCTCTCTCAGAAAATGTATGTTGAAAGTGTAGGCATGTTCTGATGGCTCTCTCCACGAATGAAGAGTGGGTGGAGGGGTATATATAGCCTCCACACAAAAACTAACCGTTACACACAATTGACCAAACTCGGTGGGACCGAATCAGAAAACTCGGTCAGACCGATTCAGTTCACAATGTGACCGTTAGGATTTTCGGTGGGACCGACATGATCAACTCGGTGGGACCGATGTGCTAGGGTTAGGGTAAAACCTCATCTCGGTTTGACCGATTACACAAACTCGGTGGGACCGATTTGGGTAATAAGCAAAACAGAAAGTTGGTCAAGCAAACTCGGTGGGACCGATTGCATATCTCGGTGAGACCGAGATTATTGCAATAGACAACATAGAGTTTGCAAGCCCATCTCGGTGAGACCGAGGTCCCATCGGTGTGACCGAATTGATTAGGGTTTGTGGCAATGGCTATGTCAAGAGAACTCGGTGGCGCCGGATGGAAAATTTTGGTGGGGCCGAGTTTGACTTTTGGTTGGGACATATGTGGATATGAGAAAGTAGTTGAGGGTTTTAGAGCATATCACTAAGTATTTTGAGAAAGAAAGCCATTAAGCAACACCTCATCCCCTTTTAATAGTATTGGCTTTCCTATGGACTCAATGTGATCTTGGATCACTAAAAGCAAAATGTAGAGTCTTGAGTTTTAGAGCTTGAGCCAATCTTTTGTCTTCATCATCTTGAAGGGGTTCCACATCTTGTCCACGCCACTCCATCTGTTGAACTTATCTGAAATATACTAGATAAAAACATTAGTCCAACAAGAGATATGTTGACATTAATTACCAAAACCACCCAGGGAGCACTTGTGCTTTCATCTTCAAAGCTTCTTGTAGGCAAAGGTTTTGTGAATCCATCTGCAAATTGATCTTTGGAGTGCACAAAGCGAATATCAAGTTGCTTCCGAGCAACTCTTTCTCTGACAAAATAAAAATCTATCTCTATGTGTTTTGTCCTTGCATGGAACAACGGATTTGCAGAGAGATACGTGGCACCAAGGTTGTGACACCATAAGCAAGGAGCCTGTTTACTTTTTATGCCAAGTTCCTTCAGCATGGACTGAACCCATATTATCTCGGCTGTGGCATTTGCCAATGCCTTGTACTCTGCCTCTGTGCGCCTGTTTACGTGCACACCATGATATCAAATTAGGTCCAAAAATACTGCAAAACCACCACTGGAGCGTCTTTCATCAAGACAACCTGCCCAATCAGAGTCAGAGAATGCACTGACAAGAGCAAATGGTGATTTGCTGAAGTTCAGTCCTAAGTTCAGAGTGTGCTTAACATATCGAACTATACGTTTTGCAGCTGTCAAATGAACATTGGTGGGTGCATGGAGAAACTGGCAGACTTTGTTAACAGCAAAGGAAATAGCAGTCCTGGTAAGTGTGAGATACTGAAGGGCTCCTACCAGACTCCTGTATTTAGTGTTGTCCTCTTGACTCAAGGGCTCGCCTTCTGCAAGGGATAATTTTTCTGAGCTAGATAACAGAGTAAGAGAGGGTTTGCATCCTTGTAACCCAGCCTTCTTAACCAAGTCAGTGGCATACTTTTATTGAGAGAGGAGAAGTCCATCCTTGTGCTTTTTCACCTCAATCCCAAGAAAGTAATGCAAGTCACCAAGATCCTTTAGAGCAAAATCTGCACTCAAATCTTTAAGAAGTCATGTGATCGCTTCATCAAATGAGCTAGTCACAATAATATCATCAACATATATAAGAACAAATATGCATGTGTTGGACTTGTTGTAGATGAACAATGATGTGTCAGACTTAGAAGGAACAAAACCAAGTGCTTGCATTTTGTGACAGAGGCGAGCATACCATGCCCTTGGAGCTTGCTTTAACCCATATAGCGCTTTATCAAGCTTGCACACATAAGAAGGAGCATTCTTACTCTCAAACCCAGGAGGTTGTTTCATGTACACTTCCTCTTACAGATCACCATGGAGGAACGCATTCTGAACATCGAGCTGTCTGAGACTCCATCCTCTAGAAACGGCAATAGACAGGACAAGGCGAATAGTGGCCGCCTTTACCACCGGACTAAAGGTGTCCTCATAGTCTATGCCATATCTCTGTTTAAAGCCTTTTGCCTTTTGCAACGAGTCTAGCCTTATAATGATCAATGGTTCCATCAGTTTTCCTCTTAATCCTGAAAACCCACTTGCAATCAGTCAAAGTTTTACCTTACTGTGGGGGAACCAAGTGTCATGTTTTGTTTCTCATCAATGCCATGCATTCTTCATGCATAGCTTTTTTCCACTTCTCATCACACAATGCTGCTTCAAGGGTGTTAGGCTCATCTGGTTCACCTATGGAACATGTAATTAATGGGTTGAATTACCCCTTGTTGCAGCCGTGTGCGTCGTGGTTGTGAAACATCAGGATCAGTAGCCATAGAGGATCCTGCAGACTGCTCATGTGTGACCGCATCGGATCCCAATGAAGATGCTGAAGGATTTTCTGCGGCTGATTGTTGAAGTGGAGCACGTGAATTAGCCGCAGAGGATCCTTCCGGTGCATGTGCATGTAGCTCATCATTGTGTGATGATGGCGCATCCACCTGGGTCGCAGCGCCGGCCGGACCCTCCCTACGTCACGTGCCATCACGCCGCGTGTACGTCACCGGGTGGGTGGCGTACCTCGTACCACAGGCAGATGGCGACTGGTGCGGGGCCTTGACCGCCCGAGAGCGCGTATCCCCCACGAGGCCGGCACATGGGTCTAGGAAAGGCGTGGCGTGCGCGCCCGCGCCTGCGGCTACCCCGTCAGCAGGAGGAGATCCCGAGGCGCCCGCACCTGCCTCGTTCGCAGGGAGCGATCCCGAGGCGGATTCGATCCCCTGTAGCTGGGCAGATCCCGAGGACGATTTGTCTCCCCCGGTGAAGCACATAGAATATGGCTCATTTTCAGCCGCATTTTCTGCAGTTTCCGCACTGTTTTCTTCTGTTGCATCAACACAAAACTCATGCACATTATTAGATGGGTTAGTCAATAGGTCATCAATATTAGGTCCCCCTTGATCAAAACTAGTGAGATGAGAGGTCAAAAGAAGGATTTCTTTGCGAAGGAGTGAACCAGCATTGGGATGGAGGTCAGCAAACGGAAATTTTGTTTCATCGAAGACCACGTCACGTGAGATGTAGACACGGCCAGTGGAGACATCTAAGCACTTGACCCCTTTATGCTGGGCACTATATCCTATGAAAACACACTATTTTGAGTGAAACATGAGTTTGCGATTGTTGTAGGGATGAAGGTTGGGCCAACATGCACACCCAAAAACACGGAGAGACTTATAATCTGGTTTGGTGTGAAGAAGTCGTTCTACCGGAGTTTCATTGTTAATGACATGACTGGGTAGCATGTTGATAATGTGAACGGCTGTGAGGAAAGCTTCATCCCAAAACTTGAGAGGCATGGAGGCGCTTGCCAAAAGGGCAAGGCCAACCTCGACAATGTGCTTGTGCTTGCATTCAGCGGAACCGTTTTGTTGGTGAGCATGCGGACATGACACGTGGTGCGAGATGCCAAGATTTTGGAAGATGGAATTTAACTTTTCGTATTCCCCTCCCCAATCTTATTGGACAACGATAATTTTGCTACCAAACTTGCATTCAACAAGAGCTTGAAAGTTTTGGAAAACTTGAAACACATCTGATCTCCTTTTGAGGAGATAGATCCAAGAAAATTTACTATAGTCATCAATGAAACTGACGTAATATGTATGTCTACCAACAGAGGTAGGGGCTGGACCCCAAACATCATAAAAAATGAGTTGCAATGGTTTGGTAGATATACTAGTTGAGATGGGATACGGTAATTGATGACTTTTAGCTCGTTGACATGAATCACAAATAGTTTCAACATGACGCTCACCAACAAACGGGAGCTTATTTTTCCTAAGCAACTTTTCAACTAAAGAAAAAGAGGCATGTCCTAAACGATCGTGCCATCGTGTGGACGAAAGCTTGATAGCACCACAAGCTTGTTTATTGAATCTTCTAAACTCTGGAATCAACGGGTAGAGCCCTCGAACACATCTACCTCGATAGAGGATTTTTCTCGTTGCCTGATCCTTGATCAAAAAGAAAAAAGGAAAGATGATTTTTGATATGGGTACGAATCCATACTACCAACAGAGAAGGTATGGATTTGATCTTTGCCGCGGTATTTTTCCTTCATGGTGACCTTCTCAAGCTTGTTCGCGATATGATTTGTGGCCCTGCTATCGACGTACTAGTTGGTGTCAATGCCGTAGGAACCATCAGCGGCGGCAACTACCTTGTCATCGTCTTGAGAATCATCATCATCGTCATACCTGTACTAGCAGTCTTTTGTTGTGTGTCCAGGCTTCCCGTAGATCTGGCATCTTGGGGTCTCCGGACGCGTTCTGTTGCTGCCACCACGTCCACGCCCGCGGCCTCGGCCGCCCGAGCACGGAGGAGAGTGGCCGTGGTCGTTCCCGCCGCCTCCACCAGATCGCCCCTTGTAGCAGGGAGAGCCACGCGAGCGGGATCCACCTCCCCAGCCGCGAGACGCCATGTTTGCAGAAGATTTGAAGCCACCGGATCCGTTGTAGTATGCCATGCGCTGGTCGAAGTTGGACAACATGGCGAAGAGCTCATCAAGGGTCGCAGGGATGACACGGGCGTCGAGAGCCTACACCAGAGGTTGATAGTCCGCCTCCAACCCATGAATGATGTACGAGACGAGCTCATCATCCTGGATAGCCTTGCCCGCTGTGGCCAGCTCGTCGGCATAGCCACGCATGATGCTAAAGTAGGAGGCAACCGAGAGGTTACCCTTTTGTGCGTTGATGAGGGAGGTGTGGATCTTGTTGATGCGACTCGCCGATTGAGATGAGAACATGGCAGCGAGCGTCATCCAGAGCGCGCCCGCCGTGGTGATCGTGGTCACCGTGACCAGGACCTCGTTTGTGAGGTTATTCAGCAGGTAGCCAAGGACCTGTTGATCCTCCCGTACCCATATAGGGTGGAGAGGGTTAGCCGATGAAGTCTCCTTGCCATCCTTGGTGGTGACGAGGAGCTTGGCCGGCTCCGGGTTGGTGTCGTCGACATAGCCGAAGACGCCGGCACCGCGCAGCTGAGGTGTGATCTGCGTGCGCCACAACACGTAATTCGTGCAAGATAGCTTCTCTGTAACCTGACTGTTGATACTAGGCGAGGAGGAACTGGAGGAAGACATGGCTAGGCTAGATGGGTTCGACAGAAGCTCTAGATGGGAAAAGGAAAAGCTTTGACTACCATGTGCGAAGCGGAAAACATCTTACCTCGTCGAGAGGGGACGCCGTGCATGTTATAGGCAGGGGCACAAGTCCCTGATAGCGCATACAGTTGAGATCTTACATGAGAGATTACAACTTGGAGATCAAGCTAGGTAGAGATAGAATTATGGTTACAAAGATAAACCTCCTAGCCTAACCGAAAGACTCTTGATAAGATACGTATGTACAATACGCCCAAAGATGTTTGACACATACGGCCTGTTTAACAAACAATTGAAGCACCTAAACAAGTACTGTAGGTGTTAACTTTTGTACAAGAGCTTAGTGAATAGTAATAATCTCTCCCCTTGATTATTCATCTATAAGCACTTTGCATTAGATGTGCTCTTAGAATATTTCTTCCTTCAAACTGCCCCCTAGGTCACTTTTCTATGGTGTTTCAACTAGCTTACATTACACGGTGCTACATGTTTTCTTGCTTTGAAGTCATGAGTTACAGCTTCACCAGAAATCAGTAAGATTATTGCCTACAAATTACTAGTATCTAGGTGCCATTTAAATCATACTTACAAAATATAAATAAGATAGGATACAAAAGTAGTTACAAAGCCTGAAGTTTATAAGTTTATAAGTTACAGTAGCGCCCATTTCACCTTGGGCCAGATAAAATCGATGCTTCAGGTGGAACTGAATATGTTGATTGATTATGCTGGACAGACATTACTGGATTTGCATTCATAAGGTTGCAATCAATGTTAGTTTCTATATTCATTGAACCTTCCAGTACCTTGACCACCGATGACATTGAAGGCCTTCTACTGCTATCATTTTGCAGGCACCACATTGCAAGCTTCAACAATTGAACTGCTTCCTCTTGGTGTAAGACCATGTCCTCACTATGGTTTTCAATCAAATCGATAAACTGATTATCTTCAGCCTTTTTCTGTATCAATTTGATGAGCTGAACACTCTCCTCGGGAAGAGATATGTCAATATTTTTTCTTCCACAAATTACTTCCATGACAACAACTCCAAAGCTGTAGACATCAACTTTTTCAGTGATTTGGGACGTTAACCATTCAGGTGCCAGATACCCAGGTGTGCCCCTCATCATTGTCATTACTTTGCTTTGGTCCCTGTCCATTAGCTTAGATAGTCCAAAATCAGCCAATTTGGCGTTGAAATTCTCATATAAGAGAGTATTTTGTGGTTTGATGTCCAAATGAGCAATTATTCGCCTGCACCCCTCGTGGAGATAGCATAGGCCTTTGGCAATATCTAGAATGATCATGTGCCGGGTGCACCAATCAAGAGGGGCATTGTTATGGCGGTAGTAGATCCACCTATCAAGTGACCCTCTCTGTACATATTCATATACTAAAAGTCTTTCAGATTTCTCTGCACAAAAGCCGATCAGTCTAACAAGATTGATGTGTTCAATGCTGCCAATAGTATCGACTTCAGCCAAGAATTCTTTCTTTCCTTGTCTAGCACCTTCCAAACGTTTTACTTTTTTTTTGAAAAGGGGGACTCCCCGGCCTCTGCATCAGAGTGATGCATACGGCCATCTTATTAACCAAATAAAGCAGTGCGAACATGGTTCCAAGGTCTCCAAAAGTAATGAAAAAGTAAAGAAAGCTCACATAGAGCCAAAACGGGCTAGAAACACCAACTAGCCATGAAAAGATGCCACAATCGGCTGGCTAAAACTAGGTAGGTAAACTAAATGCCTATCCTATTACATGACCGCCATCTAAACCGGTTGAAGATATCCCGAGCTACCATCTTCCAGCGGAAAGATCCAGTAACCAAATGCTCCCTGGCCTCCGTCTGGGTGAGTAGCGACCACGAACAGATCAGTGCCGTAGTTCGGAATATAACCTGCAAAAAGTGGATACATGATATTCTGTTAAAAACCAAATCATTTCTGCAAGTCCAGATAGTCCACGTCAAAGCGCAAACACCAACCCGAATGTGTCTCGCTAAGTCAGTCTCAATCCCATTAAGCCATGTCCCAAATAATGCGTTAACAGAATTCGGTGGATTCATATTAAAAGCAATGTGGACCGTCTGCCAAAGTACTTTGGCCAACGGGCAATCAAAAAAGAGGTGTTTGATTGTCTCATCCCGATCACGGAAACTACACCTAGTAGGTCCTGTCCAATTACACTTTATCAAGTTGTCCTTGGTTAAAATAATTTGTTTATGGACAAACCACATAAACACTTTTATTTTCAAAGGAACTTTGACATTCCAAACATGCTTGGAGGTAGGAATGGAGTTCGAATTTATAACATCAATATACATTGATTTAACTGTGAATACTCCAGACTTAGTCAGTTTCCAGCGTAATTCATCGGGTTGTTGAGAAAGCTGGACCTCCATCAGTCTCCTAACTAGACGGAGCCATTCTTCCCAACGATTGCCCGCTAGCGTCCGTCGGAACTGAATATTAAGGGGGATAGATTGAAATACCGATGCGACGAACACCTCACGTCGTTGAACAATACGGTACAAAGACGGATATTGGATGGCCAAGGGTGTGTCACCGAGCCAAGTATCCTCCCAGAAACGTGTACTAGTGCTGTTTCCAATAACAAACTTTATCCTATTAAACAAAGATTGTTTAAATTTCATCAGTCCTTTCCAGAAAGGTGAATCGGTCGGCCTGACTGTAACCTGGGACAAAGTTTTACTGCAACTCTCTCTTCATCTATTTTCCCTTCAAAAACTGTTCCAAACCCACCACCTCCGAGCTTTTTACTAAAGTCTCCAGTGCATTCTCTCAAGTTTTCGAACGTGTACCTCACTGTCATTCCAGGAATTTGGTCAAAATCTAATTCATCATCTAACTCTTGGTACTTTTTCCTTCGCACATAAAGAATGACAGCAATGACTAGCAGTACAAGAATAGTAGTAGCTCCAAGTGTAGCACCTAACATCACCTTCCTTTTGTTTGCATTAGAGGCAGAAGTTGAGGGGCTAAGCTGCACCTTGAGGTAAGCAGAGGAGTTGTAGTGAACAATTTCAGGTTGTATTGATTGCAAGGAGAAGACCCTGGTCACCCACATACACGTTCCAGCGGAATCATTCTGGCCATACCTGAACATCACGGCCCTGCAGGAGCAGTTCTTCAAGCAAGCTTGCTTACAGTCTTCTCCGTTTGTTGCATTCGCAACGATGTGGCTGGCATCAAAATAAGAAACGTCTGTAAGAGTCAACAACTGATGGTGTTGCATTTCCTGACAAGAGATTGGAGTCAGTGATGCACAGCCAAGATTTGGCTTCCGCTCATCGACCGGCTTGAAGTAGCTTGAACTAGAATTACTCTGAAGCGGACAAGCACATTGCCCCCCTGTGCATATACCATACTCTCCGCATACTGTTGGAAAGGCACAATCATCAGGGAATAGTTTGATTACATCAGACACTACAGCCCATTTTGCATCTGCATTAGACCATTCGTAGAGCCTCAGGTGCCCGTCTGACTCCAATCTCATGTACTGGGTGGAGTTAGCTGCTGGTAATTGGATACTCGTGTCTGATTCATCTGATTGCTTGGACTGCACAGAGATGCTGAGGCTGCCATTCGTGAAGGTAACCTTTGTTGGATCTTTTCCTGTCTTGTTTTTGTTCACCGATTTCGAAAAATAGAGTTGTGGTGATGTGGATCCGACATAAGCATACAATCCATCAGTTTGAACTGTCATGTACAACTGATTCTCTGTCCAATTTGTTGCAGACGTACTTGCTACGAGCCTCATACCTTCCAGAAGTGACTGCCCAGGGACCAATGCATCAGTAGGGTGAGAAAATGACTGCCACACTGTTGCATTTTTCTGATCAAACAACACCAAATTACCAATCTCGGTGATCATCATGCCTGCTACAGACCGCCCAGAGCTTCTGCTCGACCAGACCAGGCTAGCATCAGCATCACGGAGGACCAAGTTTCCATCAAGGAAAGCTCAAGGGTCGCGTTTTCTCTGACGGGGCGAGCCCGGTTGGCAGACCAGACCACCTGTGGAGTCCCAGTAGTCGGCATGGTGATCTTGGCACCACTATTGGTGTAGACAATGAAGACAGCGAAGAGGAACACGTCGCAGGGGGAGGCGCAGACGAATCCTGCGGCGAAGGAGGGGCCATAGAAGGTTTTGGGTGAACGGAGGACAATGGCCCGCACGGCTGAACCGTCGGAGTAGCTGACGCTGTGTGGGAGGAAAGCTTTGTTATTGATCCACAGCGTCGAGAGGTTTGCTGCGGGGTAGTCGAAACGCTGCGACGCAGAGAGCAATGGTGCTGCAGCTGCAAGCACGATGAACAAGAGACGGTAGAGACCGGCAGGGCCCATGGAGACTGTAAGAAGAAGCAGCTCTTGACTTACGACTTTAGGAGAGAAAAGGAGCAAGTAACCGGGGTCCGGGGGCTAGTGCGGGGATGAGCTTTCATCGGAGAAAAAGATCTCACCTGGGTTATGCAGAATCAGTGAAGCAGATGTGAGCTCCGCGGAAAGAAGCAGTCAACAAGTCTTCGTCTTGCTATTCTCAGCATCCTAAGTTCACAACCATACCACGCGGTGTTTTGGGCGCTTCGTGTTTGACCATCGCCGGAAGGTGACTTATTGGCTGCTCCTGCAGGCCCAAGTCATTGTCGGGTTGGTTGGATGCTTGTCTCGTCGTTTAGAGCTATTTTAAAGAAGAAAATGTGTTGATGTCACAGAAATTACTAGTAGTGTAGAAAACGTTCTTATATTATGGGACGAAGGGAGTACGAGAGTATTCACAGAGTAAATGCAGTCCTCTTGCTACTTTCCTTGTGCACATCGTGAAAGATGGATCACGATGATTACTTAGGCAAACTAATCAAGCAAGCATGGGTATATGCAAGGCAACTACTAGGTCAGCTTTTGCTTATAATAATCTAATTAACGGTGGTGCTGTTGGCCGCCGGATCAGAAAGACGGGCTCGCCTTCCTCTGTTCATACCATTCTCTTGGGATTTTTGCAGGTTGGATTAGTCCGACTACTTCCAAATGATCATTGGTTGGTTGGTTGGCTACTTCTGCCGGGCCAGGGCATTGGCATGGTAGGTGAAGATCCGCACCTAACTGCGTCAACCGGTTGCTTTTCCGTGTGCTCGTACCGTGGCTTTGAGCATACTGTTTTTCTCCTCTCCTTCCCTGCTAGTATATGAATAGGAAGGACAACACGTCTTGACTCAGCAAACGAAATTATCGAAGTATATGGTGGGGCGTCCTCTTGCTACTATGGTTAGAGCAACTCTAGCCGAGTCTCCATATCGTGATCGTCATAATAAATATAGAGTTGTATATGGATATGGAGGTCGCCCACGCGACACGCAAACTCAGAGTCAGACATATCTCAGCCTCTATATTTTTTCTATTTTCTCATTTGAACACCTGAATTTCCTCCAAATTTTAAAAATTCACAGATCAAGCAATCATGGACATAGTTTTTGACATGTTGCATCAACAAAAGGATTAACCGGCGACATGGCCAAATCACATGCCGTCTTCATGTGCACCGTCGCCTCCCCCGGCATGTGCATCGTCCCTCTTCCGATGTGTGCAGTGTGCTTTTCTTCAAGGTTCCTCGGGCTCCTAAAGCGTACGATGATATTCCACGCCTTCACCCAAATTTTTCGAGCCACTGGATCCATTGTACTCAGATCCATCGTGATAAACTGACTCTGGGTGATTAGGCGGTCATCTCTCAGCCGACCGCCTTAACTTGGAGCTTACATGACTCCATCTTCGCCTTAAGTTGATGCCTCTTCTCCTCAATGTCTAGCTCGCGGATCGACGACGTTTGTCCAGGAATCACCAGTCACACTATTGAGAAATGATTTGGCATTGAGGGTCGATTCCCCCAAATTCAGAAAATTGTTCCTAAATCACAAATATTGCACATTTGCCACATTTTTCCACTGTCACCTTGCACATTTGCCACCCAATCACTGGTGACCCCTACATACAACTTTTCAAGTTGGTGCCTACCTCAAACTTGTAACATGTATTTTCTAGGTTTTTTGGTGAATTGAAGATTCAAATTGAGTGCACGGCAATCATACTATGAAGAGGGGCGCAAGCAAAGTTTTCTGGTATGAGCCCTAAGAATGTATCCTTAACCAAATTCTTCAAATCCACTCTCTACCTATTCCATTATATGATCTTTTATAAGCACCGGTTTATCTAAAGATTTTTGTCTTCTGGTGCTACCAAGTCACTTAGGGTTACTCATACTGAGAAAACTGACCATTTTTCTACTGTTTGATCATCGTTCCTTTTGTTCCAAACTGCTCATGCAATCTTGGTTGAAAGGTTGTTTGTTTGCTTCGGCTCTTCTGAGTATAACATTTCTCGTTGACACATCTGAGCCGCTTCATGTTGATTCTCTGTGAGTTACGGTATAAGTTCGGTACCTCCGATCTTTTTCAATAGGAAATTTCATGGTGTGCCTCGGCCTTTTTATGCAACTTCTCATTCCGAGACCTACTATGTCTACTATGATACTACAAAGCTATGGGTTTTACATGATACTTCTAAGCCATTCTATTTCAACCGAACTTCTGACTGTTGTTTTCTATCTGGCTCATGAGCATTGCCTTGGTCGTTCAAATTTGTTTGAACGGTCTAGGTACTTCCACAAGTTTTCTTATGGCACTTCCTAGCTTATTACCTTTTCTAGTAATTGTTAGATTCTGGAATCTCTATATAAATATCTTCTCGTACCCTTTCGTAGTTGCATCCACCGTATCCATTCCACCCCAAATCAGCCTCCTCCCCTCACTCCACTCCACTCCTCCATCAACTAGATATTGGACGAGGGATCTAAGGCAAGAAAAGAGGAAAAGAAGTATTGGGTGATTCCATGTTACTTCCACTACTGCAGGATGCTGCTAACGCGACATTATGATCAGAGACCTTTCGACGAAACTGTGTGCGATGCCATAATCGCAAACGATGGTGTAAAAAACCCATCAAAAAAGGTACTAAACGTTTGCGATGGAGGATGCATCAAACACGGTTTAGATTTTAGTTGCGTGTGCGATGCAGGGCATACAGTTCAGCTCAATTAACTGTTTGCAATAAGGAGGAACAAAAGAAACGGGCAGCCAGATGAAGGTGTGTGTGATATATAGCATACAGTTCACTCGAATAAACTGTTTGTGATTAGGCAACACAAAAAAAACGGTCAGCCAGATCAAAGGTGTATGCGATATACGGCATGCAGTTCACTCGGATGAACTGTTTGTGTTGAGACATGAGAACATAAACGGTTCAACTTAACAAGATGTGTGTGATACGCGGCAAACAGGTCTGTAATCGGAAACGTGTGCGAAGACCGATTACTGCTAACAAGTCGTGTGTGTTGTGAGCAAACGATTGCTGGTATACAATTGTGAGTGATTGATGAAAACATCACCGACGGGTTCCATTGTTTAGTCCGTGTGCGATGTGATTTTCTTTGTCCGCACAACATCTACGCTCTGTCTACAGACTATCAACATATATACTTAAAAAGACAACATTGCATAACCAAATTAAGCATACAATTACACAAGTGACGACACATATAACATTTCCACACACCAAAGTAAGCAATTACATGCATACTAAAGTAGGAGAAACGATGATCTAATCATCTACTTATTGTTGCGACGACGCTTGCCATTGCTCTGCTTCCGGCTGGATCCCTGGCCGTTTTGGGGAAGGAGGCACTTCCTCGTGTCAACGATCCGCCTGTACATGTCATAGCTTGTGTACGCCTCCTTAGCCGCGTACATGACGTGAGCTTTTTCGAGTTTCTCCATCCAGGCTGAGTGCTAGTCACGCTTGTCCTTGTTGCATGAATCCTTCATGTCTCTGTAGTAGGGGTCGATGATGGCCTTGGTGAGGTGAACCAGTGAGTCCTTCTCATGCTCCTTGCTGCCCCGAATCTTGTATTGGCCCTGGATGTTGACAAGATTCTGGTAGGCGATGCCTGAATTCTCGAGCGCCTTTACATCGTTTGATGTCCACCGTAGCGAACATGTAGTGGGGGTTGTTGACAAACCTAGCGAAATGCTCGCAAGGCCTTGTGGCCAGGCAGTAGAGATAGACGAGGACGTGGTGGCGCACACACATCTGGGCGACAACGACCTTGGGACGAGAACCGGCACAAGCGCGGGTGTACTCGAGGTCGAACTAGACCACCTTGTACTTCTCCTCGGCAAGCAACAGCTCCATGATGTGGATGGAGTGCTCCACCCAGACCGGGTCGTTGGTGTACACCACCGAGAGGTCCATGAACCTTCTGTGGGTGTCCACCACGACATGCACGGTGAACTGCTGCTCATCATCGGCAGCCGCTCGGAGCGCCATTGGAGCCACACAGGATACCCTCTAAGAATTTCTCATGGTGGGTGTGCTTCTTGCAATGGTGGGCGCGATCGAAAGGTTGGTCGTTGTAACAAATGGGGGCTGGCTGGCCTGTAATCGTCACGTCTTATCACGGCGTTCATAGCAGAGGATTCTAGTGCATGCTTGACAACACCACACCGCACGCATGGGCTCGAAGAGGCGCCAAATGTATCGTCGGTGAGCCTGTTCCTGCGCTACCGCACAGTTTACCGTGCAAGGTTCCCGTCCGGCTAGGTTGGCCACGCGTCGGCTAGAAGAGGGACAAATCATGGGCATTTATTAGCAAAAAGCTTTGTAAAAACAAAGTGTGTGGAATGGCTTCAGTCCTAAGTTTACCCGTGGGTGATAAGATCAAAGTTACACAGAAGGGTAATGATGGACACTCGAGTGCGATAATTAATTCTATGCTCTACAGGGCACACGGTGGAAGAAATCAACTGTCTGCAATAATATCGAAGATCACAGTCGAGTTAGCTATAGAGGTCGTGTGCTGTGAGATCGACAAGGTAAACAGATTCGAGAATGGTTAATAAAATCTAAGATCATTGCATATTAAGGTCAAAATAGTGCTACCAATATACGAGTCTCATACGATGCCATTTCAACGATTGTACCACAAAATCTCGAAATGTTATAAAGTTCAAATTCCAGAGTTATATGGCTCAAATTCGAAGATTACAAGGTTCAAACTGATATTAGAAATAAAATTCAGCTCATCAGCTACAAACGCTCGCGCTGATCCGCTGAACATGGATACCAGAGAGGTTCAAACTAATGTTACCACTTCTAAGTCTGGTTTCAAAACCTCACAATTTTTGCAAATGGGCCAGCCACTGAGAAGTCATGTATAGGGTTGACACGAGGAGTTCCGATTACTCTGTCATCTGAAGTTCCAAAATGAAATTCAGCAATTTTGGAGCCTATTCCATTCTGCCATAGGCGCCGACGCTGATCAACAAACCATTAATTTTTGCAAAATAAATGTAGGGCAAACCTCATTTCCTTCAGCACCCTTGCTCTGAGAACAAAGAACCTGGCGAATATAATCTTCGGGAAGGTCCCTTGGTAGGAGTTTAAAGTAATTTCCGAGAGATGCAGATCTAGGCATTCAACGTGATTGTTATATTTTATCACATTATCCACCACTGGGCCTAATCTTATCTGCAAAAGATGAAAACGTCTTAGTGCCTACATGCAGTTTTGAACATTACTACATGCCTATTTGGTTTGCAGGATTTGTAAAATGCACTAACATGCCATCTTCGATCTGACATGATTAACATGAGCATTTGATTACATTCTAGAAAAATGTAGTCTTCTTCACAAGAGGTTGGAGTGGATGAAAAGTTCCCTAAGAAAACTAGTACAGATGAATCCAAAGGAGAAATGCTTATTGATTGTAACCATATGGATCAAGCAACCAATATGTGGGGGGGGGGGTTGGAACATGTATGTACTGAAATCCTCCAAAAAAACCTTTAGAAATCATAGTACATTGTCATTGTAAACTTGAAAAAAGGTGTCACAAATTGAACTCCCTTATGGTTAACATTTAATAGGAAAGGAAAATCACCTCGATATATAGCTTCTCCAGGCACGGAAAGCATCTCAGGAAACTGACAATTTGCTCCAGGTTGGGGCCGATAGATTCTAGTGCCAAGACCTTCACTGTGCGTAGTTTTGGGGTCAAGCTTGTCGGGATCATTTTCTGAATGACAGACGAACAAACATATTCAAAATTAGAAATAATGTTAATTTGTAGAAGGAGAGGTAGAAGGCGGCTGTTATACCTGAACGGGTGTGGATCCAATAACAAGTTCGGAGTATTTGTCAGACGAGTAGCCCACCACTGTCAATTTCGCCGCAGAAATGATATTGATTCTTGTTGGACCTTCTTGATCAACTACAAGTAATCTCTCAAGTGTAAGTGTGTCCTCAATAACCATACCGTGATACACATCTTGTGATGTCTTCCTGCCGCACCAGCAACACACATAAATAGTACGGAGAGTCATGGAGGTGATGTGGAAGGTACTCAACACATTGATCGCCTGAAGACGAAGGTACTCAAGTGCAATACAACCACGGAGCAGGCGCTCCATGTCACTGTTTGAGAGGCAGACGATAACGAGCTCGAGGTGCTTCAGTCGTGGTAGAATAAGAGCGGGCGTGTCATTAAGGGGGATGGCAGTTCCTGAACTTGGCGACGCGCAGCGTGGGCGCGAGGCGGAGTGCAGACGTTGGCAGCGACCACATATGCCCATCATCAAAAGTGAGCTCCTCGAGCTGATCTAGGGCGGGGGATCGGAACCAGTCATCAAGATTGACTCGGTCCTTGCCATTGAAATGGAACTTGCCAATTCTAAGGCCTCTGGTTGGGCCAAGGTGACTGCCAAGGATCTTGAAGAATGCATCCAAGCTTTTGCGATAGCCATTGTTGAGGAAATCGTTAACTGGTAGCTGCTCAGTTGGCTGGCGAGTAGGGTATTAATAGGCTAATCGGCAAGTTAATCGGCCATTTAATCAATTAATCGGATGATTTATCGGTTTATCGGCTACCCGGTGACCCTATGAGTAGGGATTAATCGGCAAGTTAACTGGTTAATCGAATGAATTCTTGAACAGGGCCGATAGCCATGGCATAGCTCGTGGGTGTCGATGAGGTCGAGAGGGCTGGAGTTTCATAGGGGGCGCCACCGCCGGGAAATGACGGTTGTCCATGCCCCATATTTGATTGGGAGTAGGGAGATGATGACTGTCAACATATCATCGGGAATGATGCTGATGAAGTCTAGGCCTGCTGGATCGCCCCGCCTCCGTTTGTTGGCAGCCCCGTTCTCCACCTCCGGAATCTTCTTGTTAGCGGCGCTTTCTGATAGAAATGGGATGTAACAGCCCAAAATTCTAAATTTTGGAATGTTAGAATAATTAGATAGATTTGGTTGATTGTTTGATTGATTGTCTGAAAGTGAGTGAATTCGAAACTTTTTGAAAGTTAAAAGAGAGGGAATAAAAGGACTTTCCCAAACTTTCATATTTGCTTTTTGATCTCCATGAATTCAAATTCTTTTCACCACAAAACCCAGGAGAGAAGATGACATGACTTCTTCCATTTATTTAAATGACAAGGGGTGTTGAAAATATTTGAATTTCATTTGGAAAATATTTCCAATTCTGCAACTTTATGCAACTCAATGATTTTCACGAGCGAAGATAAAATGACTTCTTCAAATTATATGAAATATGAGTTGGGAGTTCAAAGAATTAAATTCAAAGTTCATTTGAATTTATTTTCAATTCGGAGATATTTGAGTTTTAATCAAATTATTTTTCTCCAAAAATAAAATATATGGAAAATAGGGTAACATGATTCCCTACAACAGAAAATTGGAGAGAAATTAATTTGAAATCATTTTGGTATTTTTTTAAAAGATTTTATTGAGTTTTTATTAGACTAGTAGCACTCTTTGATTTATCTGAATTTGTGTGGATTTTATTTGAAGTTATAAAAATGTTCATGTCGTAGAGAATCTCTTTCTGAAAATTTTGCTATATAATATGCCTATATTATATTTTTATTTATTTTGCTTTTATCATTTTATTTGTTTGGAAGTGTTTCTTTTTAAAAAAAACTCCTTCCCCGACTGGGCCGGCCCAGCCAACCGGGCCAGGCCGCAGCCCAGCCGCGCCGCACCGCCCCCAAGCTCGGGACAGAGTCCCGAGCATCGCCGCCGCCAACCGGAGTCCGGCCGGACTCCGCGTCGACCTCGCCCCTCCCCCACGCCACCGCCCTCCCCTCCCCTCTTTAAAAGGCCACCCCAGGACCCCTAGGTCCCGTTTTCGCCGCCGCCGCCGCCCATCGCCAGATCCGCCGCCGCCACCCATCGCCAGATCCGCCGCCGCTACCGCCGTTCAACCGCCGCCGCCGCTGTTCTGCGCCACCGCCTTGCCGCGCCTCCACCCCGCGCGCCACCGCCACCACCTCGCCGCCCTCGCTCCCCGTGCTGCCATCGCCCCGCGCTACCCTCGCCCTCATCGCGAAGCCGCACCGTGCCGGAGCTCGCCGTCGCCGCCGCCCCGTCTCGCCGGAGTTGACCGCCGACGCCGGTTTGATCTGCCCAATCCACGAACCGTTGTAAACCGGTACAAAAACCGCCCGGTTCACCGGTTTTTTTCTTAGGTTAGATTTTGTTTAAACCCCGTTTTGTTTAGGTTTTATTATATAGAGAACGTCCGCTGTTTAGATCTTATAAACAAACGTTCGCTTTTTAGTCTTTTTCTTTTCTTTTAGTTTTCTGCCAGGGACTCATTTGTGAATATTTTTATTTACAGATTGGCCCCTGATTTTCAAACGATCATTACTTTTTACCTGTTTATCCAAATCCAATGAAAGCAACGCTCACGTCTTCGTTACGATCTCCTCTATCCAGTAAAACAACTCAAACATGTTTTTGAAAAGTTTAAAATTTGAATTAGACAGATTTGAATTCAAACTTCGTTTGATCATAACTTGAGTTTCGTAGCTCCGTTTGAGTTGATTCTTTTTGCAAATCGAAGCTCTTGACCTAAACCTTCTGATAAGGCCAAATTCACATAATTTTGGTACTGTTAGAAATTGTTTTATGTTGCAAGAGTTATTTGCTTGGTTTGATGTTTTCCGAATCGTCTTCTTCGTTCTTTCTGATCTTTTGAGTGATTGCTTATGTGTGGTTACTATTGCTTGCTTACGATAGATTGACCGGAGTGTGACGAGTAGAAATATCAAGAGTTATGAGTGCGAATCATCTTCATCAACATTGCAGGCAAGTTCACACTTTGATCATATCCCTTTCATACCCAGTTTTTATTGCATTAAATCAAACCTTACACATTGCATGATTAGGATCTAATTAAGTTGTGGGTATTGGGAAGTAGTTACTGAGGTAGGAACCTATTGCCCTGCATTCAAACCTTGGGAGTTACTTTTACGTTATGCTTATATTGCCATGCTATGCTCGTAGACGTGGTTTGGGTATGAGTGAAATCCATGACAGATGTGAGATTGTAATTTAATGGTTCAACTTAAGGTGGCAACTTGAATACACATCTGGGTGGATTGCTAGGGGCACCCTGGGGATATACCAGTGGGCTTGCCCGGACACCTGGGGATATACCAGTGTTGTCCTAGGAGATCCCGGGGATATACCGTGTGATCATCCTACGGTCCGCCACCCAGGCTCAAAGGGATCATGAGATTATTCATACTAGAAACTTCCGTGTGCAGCCACAAGCCATTATGGGCTCTGGCATAGTTGATTAAGTCGTGCGAACTCTTACAGGGTAGACTAGCAGATGTAGGGGAAAGTAGGTGTACCGGTCTATCCAACGTAAGGTGCTAGCGCTTCTGAAAGGCTATGTCTCGGTCATCCGTTTCTCAAATACCATGTAGTGCGAGAAAACCAACGGAGGAGATCGAGTCTTGTGGGGAAAAGTGCGCAAACCTCTACAGAGTGTAACAAACTAATCATGATTAGCCGTGTCCCCGGTTATGGACATCTTGAGTATCTAGTTCTTGGATTATCCTGTTGATCTCATCACGTTACTTTAAATGAATATTGTTGGGTTTAATGATGTTACTTAATTGGGATTGAGAATGCTGTCAACCATTCTCAATGTTCAACAACCACCATGATAGTTAAATAAAATTTATTCCTTTGAAGTAGGGAAAAATTGGCTTTACGCAAAAACCTTATAACCATAGAGCTTTTCCACCAGCCAAATATGCATGTAGTGATAGCCTTATTCATCATTCTCTATGGTGTGAATTTGCCAGTACATTCAATGTACTGACCCTCTGTGGCTGCAACGTCTCATGTTGCAGGATTATCTTACGACGAGTAAGTGATACGTTAGCGTTACGATTTCTATACTCAACTTTGCCGTTGGTGTTGATGGGAATCCACAACCTTGTTACTTCCGCTATTTTGGATTTGAGGTAATAGTATTTACGTTACTTTTACATGTGATTTACCTCTGTTATAAATCCTCGAGTACTGTGTGTGTCAGCATACCGATCCAGGGATGACACTTAAGCACAGAGACTTGACCCACTCGGGTCGGGTCGCTACAAGATGGTATCAGAGCACATGTTGACTGTAGGACGTGACCCTAGAAACTGGCGCCCATAGCAAAGATTTTTCTCTACAACTTTCCCTTTCAAAAAGATCTTTTACCTCTCTTCTGTTCCGAGCTTATTCAAAAATTCCCTTTAGTGAGACCATACCCCTTTTCCCTTTTGACCACTCGAAGATTCCACTGATGAGACCACTCCAAGAAGTACAAGATATCGGACAACTAAGACCACTTCGAAATGAAGAGTATTTTTCCGTGCATCTGAATAATGGAAACTACAACGGTTGAAGACCGAAGACAAGTAGAATTTGAAGGCTCTGAAGAATTCCTAGATTTGTATGACCTAGGAAGGCTACCCTTATGGAACTTGGCAGACCATGGAAGTTGTCAATACCCGAGATCAAGGTGTATTGGAGAAAGACCAAAACATGGAGAGTTGAGAACTCAAAGTTTTGTCAAGAAAACCCTAAGGTAGGAGATATCAACTAGCAAGATAGCTCATGGCAATGACAAGGGCAGAAACACGGTTATCCGTGATGTCATCACCATTGATACTGTGGTCACCGAGTTGAGCTAAGCATGCATTCCTTCGGAAGGATTGGATGGTAGAAGGCTGATGGAGCATCTATCAGCAAAGGATGCAGTTTTAAACTTAGCTGGTGTATCACCAATATCTGGAGTAGTACATCAAGAAGTTTAAGGTGGAGCTCCATGAAGCCGTATTAGACAAGGAAGCATTTCATGAAGAACTCAGGAACCAAAAGCTGAAAGTAGCCAAGCTGGAGGAGCTACAACCTCGAGATACCGGCGATTTGTCAGGAACTGAAGGACAGTAGGACCGTGGTTCATGCGAAGGATGTTGAAACCAGAAGTTTGGAACGCAACTCCAGAATATTAAAGGATGTCACGAGAGACTTCACGTCAACAGAGTTGATCTGGCAAAAGAACTTGAGAAAGACAAGCATGATTGGAAGAAGCCATTGGAGGCATGAACAAGACTTGAAGAGTTTGGCTACATTAAAGATTTATTGACCTTTAGAAGACCAAACCCCTGTTATACACTCACGTTAGATGCGATGATTGTGAGCTGTCATTTGTTTGATGTTTTCCGACAGCCACAAATAAAATCTGTCTTTTCAAAACTTTTGTTTGTATTGTGTGTATCCCTCTCCCTCTCTCTTATCTTACCCCAAACCCACATGGACCCAATAGAGGATGAATGGAGATGAGCTTGTATTTTCGGGACCGATGAGTCAATTGGAGACAGACCCATGGATTCAGAACATGGAGGATCACATGGAGAATAACCCTGTAGTTGGAAATAATATGACCCAGCATGCTCTTCAGTGCTTTGAAAGAGGTGCTGCTACTTGGTGGAGAATGTACCAAACCATCAATGGATGGCAAGGAGTAACCACTTGGAAAGAATTTAAGTTGACTTTGCCAAAGTCTCAGTTTGTGTTCCAGAAGTTGAAGCCTTATGGAAAGGATATGAAGAAACCTTGTGCGTGCAAGATTTGTGGAGAAATCGGACACACCCATAAAGAACACAAGGATGAATGCCCTAATTGTGAAGGAAGTCACCCAGTTGAAGAATGCCCAACTAGGCAGATTACTTGTTTCTTGTGTGAAGGGACTACCCACTACGCTGCTCAGTGTCACATTTACCCCATGGTACAAAGAACCATCCAGCAGAAGAAAGAAGCAACGAGAGGAGCCCTTATGGAAAGTTTAGAAGAACCTGTGATGAAGGAAGATGTGGAGGACACACCCAAAGAAGAGCCAATTAAACCCTGCACCAAGTCATGCTATTCATGTGGAGAAGAAGGACACATCTCCCAGAATTGTTTGAATGGGGATTTAGTAGAATTCCCGACAGAGGAAGTAGAGTATGACCCACTGGAAATAGAAGCTCTGATGGGAATGGAAAAGTCTAGAAAGAGAAGTAGATTGGATTCCAGGAAGGATTTGAGTCATGTCACCTGTTATAAGTGCAAGGAGTCAGGGCACTACCTCAGCAATTGCCCAAAAAGGAAGCCAAGGACCCAAGTAGGCTACGTAATCACAAGGAAACCTCGAAACCTGTCAGTAGTAATATGTTTTAGTTGTAATGGAGCAGGGCACTTTGCCAGAGAATGCCCTAAGGAGAAGGAAAATTGTGCTAGATAGTTGAGTTTGCAACAAAAGAAATGGAGTAGTAGAAGTGCGAACTTTTTTCTTTTATATTGAGGTGTTGAGTTGAGACATGTAATGGAGAAGCAAGAGATTGTAATCATTTGAGAATGAATAAAGTAGCATCGTTGGTACTGATATGGATTTTATGAGTTGTTACTCTATGAAGAAGGATTTTGGCCATTCTGAGGATATGAGAAATATGTTCTATGGAAGATTTGCGCATTTTAAGGGTGGTAGTACCCTGTAATGGATTTTGGACAAAATGAATACGAGTTTTGTCTCGATATGTGTGATGCCCCAAGAGTATGTGGGATGAAGTTGGAGACTGTCAGTTGTTTGGACCAAATGTGATCAAGGAGTCAGAAGAGAATGTTAAGTTGATTCGAGATAGACTAAAGGTAGCTCAGTCCAGGCAGAAGAGTTATGCAGACTTAAAAACGCAAGGAGGTAGTCTATGAAATTGGAGATAGAGCATGTCTTCATGTGTTCCCTCTGCGAGGAGTTAAACTAATTGGAGTTAAGGTAAAGTTAGCCCCGAGATTTGTAGGACCATACCGAGTTTTGGAGCGTATGAGAGAAGTGGCCAACAAGTTGGAGTCACCCGAAGGACTGTCAGGAGTTCATGATGTGTTTTATGTTCCCCGGTTGAAGAAGTGCCATGCAGAGATGGCCAATATTCCCTTGTAAGGACGCTTGACCCTGGAAAGGATAATGATGTTCCACGAAGTGAGCATGGACTTCATACGTATAAGTTTTTATCTCGGTATGAGGGATATCCCACGAGGATGAAGAGATGAATTACTATTGGATATAAAGGAGGTATGATGTCGGAAATATGGATCAATGGAAACTCCATGATGAGTCCGAGTAATCATGTCCTAGTTTGGTGCCAATAGAAGGAAAGAAGACATTACAATTGGATGGATTTAAGAATACTATAAAGTTGGAAGTTAAAATAATGATCAGTTGCCCGATGATAAGTTCAAGGACTACAAGTGATGAGATGGGCCATAACCCACAGGACCCAGGACCTGCCGAGAAGCAAGCACATTCTTGCTGAAGGAAAAACCCTGGAGGAAGATACGATGTTTTATCGGCAGACAATTTTATAGGAGTTTACGCAAAACCTGAGAGTTGTGAAGGAACGATAGATGTTTGTCTGGCTTGCAAAATCAATGGATTATTCCGAACTTGGTTCGTCGACGAGAGAAATTCTGCAATGCTTGTGAGGATGACCGAGTGTTACAATGCGAGATTCGCTAAACCGTATACAAGGTAATGATTTGGGTGCGGGATGGATTGATCACCATACCGACTTACTCTTATTATTCGCCTTGCTATATGGGATGGTAAATCTGAGTGACTTACCTATAGTAGAGAGACAACGATATTAAACCTTGTTTAAACCTTAGAATGGTATAAGTATTTTTCCCTTGTACAAGGCAGCTTTTGCCAACCGTAGGTTATACGGTGAGGATCACCCAGACCCATTTCCTGCAGGAGAAACCATAAATGGTTGACCACCATGAGATATCGATAGTTAGTTAGTATTGGCGTTAGACCCGTCAGGTAAGAAGACCCAGTCTCGGAATAACCTTACCAAATGAAAGGACAGAAAAATTGTGGTAAGGTTATGCCACTACCGGAAGAGCCCGGATAAGGAATTATCCTGAAGATCTAAGAAGATCGACACTGTCAAGAATAAGGATGGAGTATATGAGTTTTGATGGAACAGTAACCATGCTTCTAAGGGTGGTAGCACCCCAGACCCCGTGTGATGATCGATGGATTTTGAGGAGACCCCCAAACCCTAACCTTTTTCTTGCTAGCCTCTCCGAATCTCGAGGACGAGATTCATTTTAAGGGTGGTAGGTTTGTAACATCCCAAAATTCTAAATTTTGGAATGTTATAATAATTAGATAGATTTGGTTGATTGTTTGATTGATTGTCTGAAAGTGAGTGAATTCGAAACTTTTTGAAAGTTAAAAGAGAGGGAATAAAATGACTTTCCCAAACTTTCATATTTGCTTTTTGATCTCCATGAATTCAAATTCTTTTCACCACAAAACCCTGGAGAGAAGATGACACGACTTCTTCCATTTATTTAAATGACAAGGGGTGTTGAAAATATTTGAATTTCATTTGGAAAATATTTCCAATTCTGCAACTTTATGCAACTCAATGATTTTCACGAGCGAAGATAAAATGACTTCTTCAAATTATATGAAATATGAGTTGGGAGTTCAAAGAATTAAATTCAAAGTTCATTTGAATTTATTTTCAATTTGGAGATATTTGAGTTTTAATCAAATTATTTTTCTCCAAAAATAAAATAAATGGAAAATAGGGTAACATGATTCCCTACAACAGAAAATTGGAGAGAAATTAATTTGAAATCATTTTGGTATTTTTTTAAAATGATTTTATTGAGTTTTTATTAGACCAGTAGCACTCTTTGATTTATCCGAATTTGTGTGGATTTTATTTGAAGTTATAAAAATGTTCATGTCGTAGAGAATCTCTTTCTGAAAATTTTGATATATAATATGCCTATATTATATTTTTATTTATTTTGCTTTTATCATTTTATTTGTCTGGAAGTGTTTCTTTTTTTAAAAAAAAAACTCCTTCCCCGACTGGGCCGGCCCAGCCAACCGGGCCAGGCCGCAGCCCAGCCGCGCCGCACCGCCCCCAAGCTTGGGACAGAGTCCCGAGCATCGCCGCCGCCAACCGGAGTCCGGCCGGACTCTGCGTCGACCTCGCCCCTCCCCCACGCCACCGCCCTCCCTTCCCCTCTTTAAAAGGCCACCCCAGGACCCCTAGGTCCCGTTTTTGCCACCGCCACCGCCCATCGCCAAATCCGCCACCGCTGCTGCCGTTCAACCGCCGCCGCCGCTGTTCTGCGCCACCGCCTTGCCGCGCCTCCACCCCGCGCGCCACCGCCACCACCTCGCCGCCCTCGCTCCCCGTGCTGCCATCGCCCCGCGCTACCCTCGCCCTCGTCGCGAAGCCGCACCGCGCCGGAGCTCGCCGTCGCCGCTGCCCCGTCTCGCCGGAGTTGACCGCCGACGCCGGTCCGATCCGCCCAATCCACGAACCGCTGTAAACCGGTACAAAAACCGCCCGGTTCGCCGGTTTTTTTCTTAGGTTAGATTTCGTTTAAAACCGGTTTTGTTTAGGTTTTATTATATAGAGAACGTCCGCTGTTTAGATCTTATAAACGAACGTTCGCTTTTTAGTCTTTTTCTTTTCTTTTAGTTTTCTGCCAGGGACTCGTTTGTGCTTATTTTTATTTACAGATTGGCCCCTGATTTTCAAACGATCATTACTTTTTACCCGTTTATCCAAATCCAACGAAACCAACGCTCACATCTTCGTTACGATCTCCTCTATCCAGTAAAACAACTCAAACATGTTTTTGAAAAGTTTAAAATTTGAATTAGACAGATTTGAATTCAAACTTCGTTTGATCATAACTTGAGTTTCGTAGCTCCGTTTGAGTTGATTCTTTTTGCAAATCGAAGCTCTTGACCTAAACCTTCTGATAAGGCCAAATTCACATAATTTTGGTAATGTTAGAAATTGTTTTATGTTGCAAGAGTTATTTGCTTGGTTTGATGTTTTCCGAATTGTCTTCTTCGTTCTTTCTGATCTTTTGAGTGATTGCTTATGTGTGGTTACTATTGCTTGCTTACGATAGATTGACCGGAGTGTGACGAGTAGAACTATCAAGATTTATGAGTGCGAATCATCTTCATCAACATTGCAGGCAAGTTCACACTTTGATCATATCCCTTTCATACCCAGTTTTTATTGCATTAGATCAAACCTCACACATTGCATGATTAGGATCTAATTAAATTGTGGGTATTGGGAAGTAGTTACTGAGGTAGGAACCTATTGCCCTACATTCAAACCTTGGGAGTTACTTTTACGTTATGCTTATATTGCCATGCTATGCTCGTAGACGTGGTTTGGGTATGAGTGAAATCCATGACAGATGTGAGATTGTTATTTAATGGTTCAACTTAAGGTGGCAACTTGAATACACATCTGGGTGGATTGCTAGGGGCACCCTGGGGATATACCAGTGGACTTGCCCGGACACCTGGGGATATACCAGTGTTGTCCTAGGAGATCCCGGGGATATACCGTGCGATCATCCTACGGTCCGCCACCCAGGCTCAAAGCGATCATGAGATTATTCATACTAGAAACTTCCGTGTGCAGCCACAAGCCATTATGGGCTCTGGCATAGTTGATTAAGTCGTGTGAACTCTTACAGGGTAGACTAGCAGATGTAGGGGAAAGTAGGTGTACCGGTCTATCCAACGTAAGGTGCTAGCGCTTCTGAAAGGCTATGTCTCGGTCATCCGTTTCTCAAACACCATGTAGTGCGAGAAAACCAACGGAGGAGATCGAGTCTTGTGGGGAAAAGTGCGCAAACCTCTGCAGAGTGTAACAAACTAATCATGATTAGCCGTGTCCCCGGTTATGGACATCTTGAGTATCTAGTTCTTGGATTATCCTGTTGATCTCATCACGTTACTTTAAATGAATATTGTTGGGTTTAATGATGTTACTTAATTGGGATTGAGAATGTTGTCAACCATTCTCAATGTTCAACAACCACCATGATAGTTAAATAAAATTTATTCCTTTGAAGTAGGGAAAAATTGGCTTTACGCAAAAACCTTATAACCATAGAGCTTTTCCACCAGCCAAATATGCATGTAGTGATAGTCCTTATTCATCATTCTCTATGGTGTGAATTTGCCAGTACATTCAATGTACTGACCCTCTGTGGCTGCAACGTCTCATGTTGCAGGATTATCTTACGACGAGTAAGTGATACGTTAGCGTTACGATTTCTATACTCAACTTTGCCATTGGTGTTGATGGGAATCCACAACCTTGTTACTTCCGCTATTTTGGATTTGAGGTAATAGTATTTATGTGACTTCTACATGTGATTTACCTCTGTTATAAATCCTCGAGTACTGTGTGTGTCAGCATACCGATCCAGGGATGATACTTAAGCACAGAGACTTGACCCATTCGGGTCGAATCGCTACATGGGAGTATAGGGAATATTTAGTTAAAATAGGGCAATAGAAAAGTGTATTGATAACTAGAAGTTATTAGGTAGGAATAAAGTAAGAAAAGGGAATGACAATTGGTTGCTTAAATACTACACAATTCATTTGACATTGCTGGGTAAGCCAACATGCAGATTGTTGAAAAGAAAACTTACTTCGAAGAAAGTCTAGACGAATGATTTTGTCGGGGAAGTTGGCATATATCTCATGACCAGGCCCTTTTATGTGCAGTGCAATTTTAGTGCCGTCTTTCAGTACATAAAACTTAGATTTTTTTTCCAAAAGCCAGTGCAAAAATAGAAGTCGCCACGTTCATCAAGTCTTATAGTAGCAATGATTGTAAATCCATGGTTTGTGTGCAGTATGACATCCGTGCAGTCTTGATCTATGTAAAGAGAAAGATTGTGCACTACATAATCTGTTGCATAGAAAGGGATGCGCTACAGAAAATGGTAGGATTGTTAAAGAAAATATGGTAACATGCAAATATGGTCCCAAACTGAAAGAACTGCACAACAGTTGAAATCGAAGGACAAAAATCTATAATTAAACAGATAGGGTAAACATGATGTCATGGAAATATGAGAGTAATCGAAAGAACAATACATCATTAATTTTCCTAATATAGAAAAAAGAGGGGAAAATCCCCTTTGACATATATGGTGCATGTGGCACCTTTTATCCAAATGTAGCAATATTTAGAATATGTTTAGGAAAGTAGGCCATGCCAACCGATTTAGGGTGAGATTGAACATACCGCGCGCGTCCTCAAGTGATCTGGTACGGTGAGATGGAATCTCTAGCAAAGGTCGCAAAGTCCTGATGTGTCGGCGCACTGTACATTCTATGAATGAAAGAAAACCCTAAAAATCAACTTGAATAAAAATGAACTCACGGAGATTTCTGTCAGGTGATTAAAGGAGGCAGATGAACTGGGATAAGAGATGAGATCATATCTCATTAAATTAGTTACCTTGTCGCCCATGAGAAACCTCAGTACCGCAGATTGCCCAACCGAGCGGAGCTAGGTCGACCGCGAGCAGCATCGAGAAAGTCGATGGCGATAGGTGGTGGCAAGCGGAAGTGGCGAAATGCGGTGGGCTTTGCCAGCAGCTTAGCGGCGGCGGGAGGCGTCAAGCTAAGTGTTTACCGCCGTGATAGGCGGTGCCATGGCATAGACGCAGAGGAGCTTGTGCAGGTGTGAATGGGGACCGGAGGGGGTGGCAGGCAGAGTAAGGGTTTTTGTGATGTGGAGATGGTGAAGGTTTTCTTTTTTGTTTTGTGAATTGGGTGGTGAGGGTTTTCTATCCCACAAAGAATTTTGGAGACGACGGTTTGCTAGAGCGAACCGTGTGTGATGGACGCAACAGGCAAAATAAAAGTCATTGCACACAGTTCCAATTTTGAGAATCGTGTGTGATTGACGTACTACTTCCGTCCTGGTTTATTGGCCCCCTTTGTAATTTTTACCAAATATTTAACTAAAAAATATTTATGCATGTCACCAAAAATTATATCATTGAACACTACGCACAAATACCCATCCAACGATATAATTTTACTGACCTGTACTAACATTTTGTTAGTTAAACCTTTGGTCAAACTTTAACATAAGTTACAAAGGGGACCAATCAACCAAGACGGAGGTAGATTCCATCAACCGAACTGATTGCATCCATATCCCACGGTTAGACATAAGTAAACATAGATTAAACATACTTAGACATAGATAATAAGCGTACATGTACATAAGCATAGTTCCACCATAAGTACATAGTTCAACCGTCATTAAGCATACTCAAGCGTACATAGTTTGATCCATCTCACATCTCATCTCACATGCCGGCACGATCCTGAAGCTTCTCCAGGTACTCAGCGTACGCGCCGTGCGCCACCCTACGAAAATACTTCTGCTTGAAGGAGCCAACGACCCGTACTATTGCATGCGCCAGAACACTTAGATACGAGTCATGAAGCTTGTAATTGCAAAATGGGCATCGATAGCCGCCGTTCCAGGTCCTAATACGCCTGTTATGCGTTCCCGCATAAAGCTCCCTTAGGATTTGCCTCTTGTACTGATACGTCCATTTTGCATCATGTTTTCTTACTGTTATTTATAATGTTTTTATCCATAAAAAATGCTTTTTGGAGTAATTCTAATGCCTTTTCTCTCATAATTTGCAAGGAACACACCAAGAGGGAGAATTTCGGTAGCTGGAAATCTGGACCTGGAAAAGCTACGTCAGGGCACCTATTCTGCAGAACTCCAAACGAGTTGAAACTTCACGAAGAATTTTATGAATTATTTGAGAAATACTGGAGCCAATAAACACCAGAGGGGGGGGGGGCAGGTGGGCACAACACACCTGGGCGCGCCAGGCCCCCTAGGCGTGCCCTGGTGGGTTGTGTCCTCCTTGGCCCACCTCTGGTGCCCATCTTCTAGTATATAAGTGGTTTTGACCTAGAAAAAAGAGAGGAGGACTTTTGGGACGAAGCGCCGCCGCCTCGAGGCGGAACTTGGGCAGGTGCACTTTTGCCCTCCGGCGGAGCGATTCCGCCGGGGGAATTTCCCTCCCGGAGGGTGAAATCATTGTCATCATCATCACCAACAACTCTCCCATCTTGGGGAGGGAAATCTTCATCAACATCTTTAACAACACCATCTCCTCTCAAACCCTAGTTCATCTCTTGTGTTCAATCTTGTTACTGGAACTATATATTGGTACTTGTGGGTGACTAGTAGTGTTGATTACATCTTGTAGTTGATTACTATATGGTTTATTTGGTGAAAGATTATATGTTCAGATCCATGATTCTATTTAATACTCCTTTGATTATGAACATGTTTATCATTTGTGAGTAGTTACTTTTGTTCTTGAGGTCACGGGAGAAATCATGTTGCAAGTAATCATGTGAACTTGATATGTGTTCGATATTTTGATAGTATGTATGTTGGTATGCCCTTAGTGGTGTCATGTGAACGTCGACTACATGACACTTCACCATATTTGGGCCTAAGGGAATGCATTGTGGAGTAGCAATTAGATGGTGGGTTGCGAGAGTGACAGAATCTTAAACCCCAGTTTATGCGCTATTTGAAGGAAATAAGCCCTAAAGATAATAACAAAGTTGTTATTTATATTTCCTTATATCATGATAAATGTTTATTATTCATGCTAGAATTGTATTAACCGAAACTTAGTACATGTGTGAATACATAGACAAACAGTGTCCCTAGTATGCCTCTACTTGACTAGCCCGTTAATCAAAGATGGTTAAGTTTCCTAGCCATGGACATGTGTTGTCATTTGATGAACGGGATCACAACATTAGAGAATGATGTGATGGACAAGACCCATCCGTTAGCTTAGCATAATGATCGTTCAGTTTTATTGCTACTCCTTTCTTCATAACTTATACATGTTCCTCTGACTATGAGATTATGCAACTACCGAATACCGGAGGAACACCTTGTGTGCTATCAAACGTCACAACGTAATTGGGTGAATATAAAGATGCTCTACAGGTGTCTCTGATGGTGTTTGTTGAGTTGGCATAGATCAAGATTAGGATTTGTCACTCCGTGTATCGGAGAGGTATCTCTGGGCCCTCTCGGTAATGCACATCACTATAAGCCTTGCAAGCAATGTGACTAATGAGTTAGTTATGAGATGTTGCAATACGGAACGAGTAAAGAGACATTCCGGTAACAAGATTGAACTAGGTATTGAGATACCGACGATCGAATCTCGGGCAAGTAACATACCGATGACAAAGTGAACAACGTATGTTGTTATGCGGTTTGACCGATAAAGATCTTCGTAGAATATGTAGGAGCCAATATGAGCATCCAGGTTCCGCTATTGGTAATTGACCGGAGATGTGTCTTGGTCATGTCTAGATAGTTCTTGAACCCGTAGGGTCCGCACGCTTAATGTTCTGTGACGATTTGTATTATGAGATATGTGATTTGATGACCAAAGTTTGTTCGGAGTCCCGGATGAGACCGGGGACATGACGAGGAGTCTCAAAATGGTCTAGACATAAAGATCGATATATTGAAAGGCTATATTCAGACATCGGAAAGGTTCCGAGTGATTCGGGTATTTTTCGGAGTACCGGAGAGTTACGTGAATTCGTATTGGGCCTTAATGTGCCATACGGGACATGAGAAAAAGGCCTCAAGGGTGGCTGTGCCCCTTCCCCATGGACTGGTCCTAATTGGACTAGGGAAAGGGGGTGCCCCCTTCCTTCCTTCTCCTTCTCCCTTCCCTTTTTCCTATTCCATGTAGGAGGTGGAATCCTACTGGGACTAGGGAGTACTAGCAGGACTCCATACTTTGGGCGCGCCCTATGAGGACCGGCCTCCTCCTCCATCCATCCTTTATATACGTGGCCAGGGGGCACCCCATAGACACACAAGTTGATCATTGATCTCTTAGCCATGTGCGGTGCCCCCCTCCACCATAATCCACCTCGGTCATATCGTAGTAGTGCTTAGGCGAAGCCGTGTTCCGGTAGAATCATCATCACCGTCATCACGCTGTCGTGCTGACAAAGCTCTTCCTCCACACTCTGCTGGATCGTGAGTTCGTGGGACGTCACCGAGCCGAACATGTGTAGATTGCGGAGGTGTCGTACTTTCGGTACTAGGATCGGTCGATCATGAAGACGTACGACTACATCAACCGCATTGTCATAACGCTTCCGCTTACGGCTACGAGGGTACATAGAGAATACTCTCCCCTCTCGTTGCTATGCATCACCATGATCTTGCGTGTGCGTAGGAAATTTTTGAAATTACTGCGTTCCCCAAGAGTGGCATAAGAGCCAGGTCTATGCGTAGATGTTATATGCACGAGTAGAACACAACGGAGTTGTGAGCGTGGGTATATACATATTTCTTGCCGTCACTAGTTGATTCTTGATTCGGCGGTATTGTTGGATGAAGCGGCTCAGACCCACATTACGCGTACGCTTACGCGAGACTGGTTCTACCGACGTGCTTCGCACACAGGTGGCTAGTGGGTGTCTGTTTCTCCAACTTTAGTTGAATCAGATTCATTGAACAGGGTTCTTTCTGAAGATCAAAAAGCAATCACTATAACACATTGTGGTTTTTTGATGCGTAGGTAAGAACCGTTCTTGCTCAGCCCGTAGCAGCCACGTAAAACTTGCAACAACAAAGTAGAGGACGTCTAACTTATTTTTGCAGGGCATGTTGTGATGTGATATGGTAAAGACATGATGAGATATAAATTTTTGTATGAGATAATCATGTTTTGTTGAAGTTATCAACAACTGGCAGGAGCCTTATGGTTGTCTCTTTATTGCATAAGATGCAAGCGCCATATAATTGCTTTACTTTATTGCTATGCGATAGCAATAGTTGCAAAAGCAATAGTTGGTGAGACGACCATGTGACGACACGTTGATAGAGATCAACATGATGGAGATCATGGTGTCATGCCGGTGATGCTAGAGATCATGACGGTGTTTTGGAGATGGAGATCAAAGGCACAAGATGATGATGGCCATATCATGTCACATATTTTGATTGCATGTGATTTTATCCTTTATGTATCTTATTTTTCTTAGTTCGGCGGTAGCATTATAAGATGATCTCTCACTAAGTTTCAAGGTATAAGTGTTCTCCCTGAGTATGCACCGTTGTGACAGTTCGTTGTGCCGAGACACCACGTGATGATCGGGTGTGATAAGCTCTACTTTCACATACAAAAGGTGCAAGCCAGTTTTGCACACGCGGAATACTCGGGTAAAACTTGACGAGCCTAGCATATGCAGATATGGCCTCGGAACACTGGAGACCGAAAGGTCGAGCGTGAATCATATAGTAGATATGATCAACATAGTGATGTTCACCATTGAAAACTACTCCATCTCACGTGATGATCGGACATGGTTTAGTTGATTTGGATCACGTAATCATTTAGATGACTAGAGGGATGTCTATCTAAGTGGGAGTTCTTAAGTAATATGATTAATTGAACTTTAATCTATCATGAACTTAGTCCTGATAGTATTTGCATAACTATGTTGTATATCAATAGCTCGCAATGTAGCTCCCCGTTTATTTTTGATATGTTCCTAGAGAAAAACTATGTTGAAAGATGTACATGATTTGAGGATTATCCTCATTGCTGCACAGTAGAATTATGTCCTTGATGCACCGCTAGGTGACGGACCAATTGCAGGAGCAGATACAGACGTTATGAACGTTTGGTAAAGCTCGGTATGATGACTACTTGATAGTTTAGTGCACCATGCTTTACGACTTAGAACCGGGACTTCAAAAATGTTTTGAACGCCACAGAGCATATAAGATGTTCTAAGAGTTGAAATTGGTATTTCATACTCATGCTCGTGTCGAGAGGTAGAAGACCTCTGACAGTACTTTGCCTACAAGATGGAGGAGAATAGCTCAACTAGTGAGCTTGTGCTTAGATTGTCTGGGTACTACAGTTGCTTGAATGAAGTGGGAGTTAATCTTCCAGATAAGATAGTAATTGATAAAGTTCTCTAGTCACTATCACCAAGTTACTAGAACTTAGTGATAAACTGTAATATGCAAGGGATAACGAATGTAATTCCCAAGCTCTTCGCGATGCTGAAATCGGCGAAGGTAGAAATCAAGAAATAGCATCAAGTGTTGATGGTTAACAAGACCACTAGTTTCAAGAAAAAGGGAAAAGGGAAAGAAAGAGGAACTTCAAATAAGAATAGAAAGCAAGTTGCTGCTCCCATGAAGAAGCTCAAAGCTAGATCCAAGCCTGGAACTGAGTGCTTCTACTACAAAGGAAATGGTCACTGGAAGTGGAACTGCCCTAGATACTTGGCGGATAAGAAGGATGGCAAAGTGAACAAAAGTATATATTTGATATACATGTTATTGATGTGTACTTTACTAGTGTTTATAACAACACCTCAGTATTTGATGCTGGTTCAGTTACTAACAGTAGTAATTCAAAGCGGGGGTTGCAAAATAAACAGAGACTAGTTAAGGGTGAGGTGATGATGTGAGTTGGAAGTGATTCCAAGGTTGATAAGATCACCATCGCACACTCCTTTTACCTTCGGGATTAGTGTTGAACCTGAAATAAATGTTATTTGGTGTTTGCGTAGAGCATAATATGATTGGATCATGTTTATTGCAATATGGTTATTCATTTAAGTCAAGGATAATTGTTATTCTGTTTACATGAATAAAACCTTATGAGGTCATACACCCAAGGTGAATGGTTTATTGAATCTTGATCATAGTAATACACATATTCATAATATTGAGGCCAAAATATGCAAAGTTAATAACGATAGTGCAACTTATATGTGGCACTGCCGTTTAGGTCATATTGGTGTAAAGGGAATGAAGAAACTCCATGCTGATGGGCTTTTGGAATCACTTGATGCTTGCGAACCATGCCTCGTGGGCAAGATGACTAAAACTCCATTCTCCGGAACAATGGAGCAAGCAACTGACTTATTGGAAATAATACATACTGATGTATGAAATCCGATGAGTGTTGAGGCTCGCGTCGGGCATCGTTATTTTCTAATCTTCACAGATGATTTGAGCAAATATGGGTATATCTACTTGATGAAACATAAGTCTGAAACATTTAAAAAGTTCAAAGAATTTCAGAGTGAAGTGGAAAATCATCGTAACAAGAAAATAAAGTTTCTACGATCTGATCATGGAGGAGAATATTTGAGTTACGAGTTTGGTCTTCATTTGAAACAATGCGGAATAGTTTCGCAACTCGCGCCACCTAGAACACCACAGCGTAATGGTGTGTCTGAACATCATAACCGTACTTTATTAGATATGGTGCAATCTATGATGTCTCTTACCGATTTATCACTATTGTTTTGGGGTTATGCATTAGAGACAGCTGCATTAACGTTAAACAGGGCACTATCTAAATCCGTCGACACCATATGAACTGTGGTTTAGCAAGAAACCTAAGCTGTCGTTTCTTAAAGTTTGGGGCTATGATGCTTATGTGAAAAAGTTTCAACCTGATAAGCTCGAACCCAAATCAGAGAAATGCTTCTTCATAGGATACCCAAACGAAACTGTTGGGTACACCTTCTATCACAGATCCGAGGGCAAGATATTCATTACTAAGAATGGATCCTTTCTAGAGAAGAAGTTTCTCTCGAAAGAAGTGATTGGGAGGAATGTAAAACTTGATGAGGTAATTGTACCTTCTCCCGAATTGGAAAGTAGTTCATCACAGAAATCAGTTCTAGTGATTCCTACACCAATTAGTGAGGAAGTTAATGATGATGATCATGAAACTTCAAATCAAGTTACTACCGAACCTCGTAGGCCAACCAGAATACGTTTCGCACCAGAGTAGTATGGTAATCCTATTCTGGAGGTCATGTTACTTGACCATGACGAACCTACAAACTATGAGGATGCGATGATGAGCCCAGATTCCATGAAATGGCTTAAAGCCGTGAAATCTGAGATGAGATCCATGTATTAGAAGAAAGTATGGACTTTGATTGACTTGCCCGTTGATCGGTGAGCCATTAAGAATAAATGGATTTTCAAGAGGAAGACGGACATTGATAGTAGTGTTACTATCTATAAAGCTCGAAATGTCGCAAAAGGTTTTTGACAAGTTCGAGATGTTGACTACGATGAGATTTTCTCACTCGTAGCGATGCTTGAGTCTGTCCAAATCATGTTAGCAATTGCCACATTTTATGAAATCTGGCAAATGGATGTCAAAACTGCATTCCTTAATGGATTTCTTAAAGAAGAGTTGTATATGATGCAACAAGAAGGTTTTGTCAATCCTAAAGGTGCTAACGAAGTGCGCAAACTCCAGTGATCCATTTATGGACCGGTGCAAGCATCTCAGAGTTGGAATATACGCTCTGATGAGGTGATCAAAGCATATGGTTTTATACAGACTTGCGGTGAAGCCTGTATTTACAAGAAAGTGAGTGGGAGCACTACAACATTTCTGATAAGTATATGTGAATGACATATTGTTGATCGGAAATAATGTAGAATTTTCTAGAAAGCATAAAGGAGTGTTTGAAAAGAGTTTTTCAATAAAAGACCTCGATGAAGCTACTTACATATTGAGCATCAAGATCTATAGAGATAGATCAAGACGCTTGATATATTTTCAATGAGTACATACCTTGACAAGATTTTGAAGTAGTTCAAAATGGAAAAGTCAAAGAAGGAGTTCTTGCCTGTGTTGTAAGGTGTGATGTTGAGTAAATACTCAAAACCCAATCACGGCAGAAAATAGAAAGAGAATGAAAAGTTATTCCCTATGCCTCAGTTATAGGTTCTATAAAGTATGCTATGCTGTGTACCAGACCTATTGTGTACCTCACCATAAGTTTGGCAAGAGGGTACAATAGTGATCCAGGAGTGGATCACTGGATAGCGGTCAAAAATATCCTTAGTGGAATAAGGAAATGTTTCTCGGTTATGGAGGTGACAAAGAGTTCGTCGTAAAGAGTTACGTCGATGCAAGCTTTGACACCGATCTGGATACTCTAAGTCTCAATCTAGATACATATTGAAAGTGGGAGCAATTAGCTAGAGTAGCTCCGTGCAAAGCATTGTAGACATAATTTTTTTGCAAAATACATACGGCTCTGAATGTGGCAGACCCATTGACTAAATTTCTCTCACAAGCAAAACATGATCACTCTTTGGGTGTTAATCACATAGCGATGTGAACTAGATTATTGACTCTAGTAAACCCTTTGGGTGTTAGTCACACGGAGATGTGAACTAATCACATAAAGATGTGAACTATTGGTGTTAAATCACATGACGATTTGAACTAGATTATTGACTCTAGTGCAAGCAGAAGACTGAAGGAAATATGCCCTAGAGACAATAATAAAGTTGTTATTTATATTTCCTTATATCATGATAAGTGTTTATTATTCATGCTAGAATTGTATTAACCGGAAACTTAGTACATCTGTGAATACATAGACAAACAGAGTGTCCCTAGTATGCCTCTACTTGACTAGCCCGTTAATCAAAGATGGTTAAGTTTCCTAGCCATTGACATGTGTTGTCATTTGATGAATGGGATCACATCATTAGAGAATGATGTGATGGACAAGACCCATCCATTAGCTTAGCATAATGATCGTTCACTTTTATTGCTACTCCTTTCTTCATAACTTATACATGTTCCTCTGACTATGAGATTATGCAACTACCGAATACCGTAGGAACACCTTGTGTGCTATCAAACATCACAACGTAACTGGGTGATTATAAAGATTAGGATTTGTCACTCTGTGTATCGAAGAGGTATCCCTGGGCCCTCTCGGTAATGCACATCACTATAAGCCTTGCAAGCAATGTGACTAATGAGTTAGTTAAGGGATGTTGCATTACGGAACGAGTAAAGAGACTTGCCGGTAACGAGATTGAACTAGGTGTTGAGATACCGACGATCGAATCTCGGGCAAGTAACATAGCGATGACAAAGGGAACAACGTATGTTGGTATGCGGTTTGACCAATAAAGATATTCGTAGAATATGTAGGAGCCAATATCAGCATCCATGTTTCGCTATTGGTTATTGTCCGGAGATGTGTCTCGGTCATGTCTACATAGTTCTCGAACCCGTAGGGTCCGCATGCTTAACGTTTTGTGATGATTTGTATTATGAGTTATGTGATTTGATGACCAAAGTTCGTTCGGAATCCCGGATGAGAATGGGGACATGACGAGGAGTTCCGAAATGGTTGAGACGTAAAGATCGATATATTGGAAGGCTATATTCGGACATCAGAAAGGTTTCGAGTGATTCGGGTATTTTTCGGAGTATCGGAGAGTTACGGGAATTTGTGTTGGGTCTTAATGGGCCATACAGGAAATGAGAAAAAGGCCTCAAGGGTGGCCGTGCCCTTTCCCCATGGACTGGTCCTAATTGTACTAGGGAAAGGGGGCTCCCCCTTCCTTCCTTGTCCTTCTCCCTTCCCTTTTTCCTATTCCATGTAGGAGGTGGAATCCTACTAGGACTAGGGAGTCCTAGTAGGACTCCACACTTTGGGTGCGCCCTATGAGGGCCAGCCTCCTCCTCCCTTCATCCTTTATATACGTGGCCAGGGGGCACCCCATAGACACACAAGTTGATCATTGATCTCTTAGCCGTGTGCGGTGCCTCCCTCCACCATAATACACCTTGGTCATATCGTGGCGGTGCTTAGCGAAGCCCTGTTCCAGTAGCATCATCATCACCGTCATCACGCCGTCATGCTGAAAAATATCTCCCTCGACACTCTACTGGATCGTGAGTTCATGGGACGTCACCAAGCCAAACGTGTGCAGATTGTGGAGGTGCCGTATTTTCGGTACTAGGATCGGTCGATCGTGAAGATGTACGACTACATCAAACCGCATTGTCATAACGCTTCCGCTTACGGTCTATGAGGGTATGTAGACAATACTCTCCCCTCTTGTTGCTATGCATCACCATGATCTTGCGTGTGCGTAGGAAATTTTTGAAATTACCGCGTTCCCCAACACTATTCCGTAAGGGACCGATTGGATCCAAAATTTTAATGTTGTGGTTAGAATTTATTCTTAATACTTTTCTCGTAGTTGAGGATGCTTGCGAGAGGGTTAATCAAAAGTAGGAGGTTTTTTCAAGTAAGAATAACACCTAAGCGCCGGTCCACCCACATATCAAATTATCAAAGTACTGAACGCAAATCAAATCAACATCATGAAAGTGACTAGATGAAATTCCCATGTACCCTCAAGAACGCTTTGCTTATCATAAGAGACCATTTTGGCATGTCCTTTGCCTCAAAAGGATTGGGCTACCTTGCTGCACTTTTGTTACTATTATTGTTACTTGCTCGTTACAAATTATCTTGCTATCAAACTACTCGCTACTTACAATTTCAGCACTTGCAGACAATACCTTACCGGAAACTACTTGTCATTTCCTTCTGCTCCTCGTTGGGTTCGACACTCTTACTTATCGAAAAGAGCTACAATTGATCCCCTATACTTGTGGTTCATCAAGGCTATTTTATGGTGCCGTTGCCGGGGAGTGATGCGCCTTTGGTAAGTGGAATTTGGTAAGGAAACATTTAAATAGTGTGCTGAAATTTATTGTCACTTGTTACTATGGAAAACAACCCTTTGAGGAGTTTGTTTGGGGTATCTTCACTTCGTCCGGAACCACAGTTAGCAACCCCTCAACCTACTACACCTACTGAAAATGTTGAATATGAAATTCCTTCGGGTATGATAGAACAACTGCTAGCTAATCCTTATGCATGAGATGGAACCGAACATCCTGATATGCACTTGATATATGTGGAACAGGTTTGTGGATTGTTTAAGCTTGCAGGTTTACCCAAGGATGAAGTGATGAAAAAGGTTTTCCCTTTATCTTTGAAGGGAAAAGCATTGGCATGGTATAGGCTATGTGATGATATTGGATCATGGAATTGGAATCATTTGAAATTGGAGTTCCACCAAAAAATTATCCTATGCATCTAGTTCATCATGATCGGAATTATATATATAATTTTTGGCCTCGTGAAGGAGAAAGTATCACTCTAGCTTGGGGGAAGCTTAAGTGAATGTTATATTCATGCCCCAATCATGAGCTTTCAAGAGAAATTATTATCCATAATTTTTATGCTCGACTTTCTCATAATGATCAAACCATGCTTGATACTTCTTGTGTCGGTTCATTTAAGAAGAAGAATATTGAATTCCGGTGGGATCTTTTGGAAAGAATTAAACGCAACTCTGAAGATTGGGAACTTGACGAAGGTAAAGAGTCACGTATTAAACTTAAGTATGATTGTGTTAAATCTTTTATGGATACCGATGCTTTTCAAAAGTTTAGCACTTAATATGGACTTGACTCTGAGATAGTAGCCTCCTTTTGTGAAACATTTGCTACTCATGTTGAACTCCCTAAGGAGAAGTGGTTTAAATATCACCCACCTATTAAAGAAGAAATTAAAGAACCAGTACCAGTTAGAGAAGAAACTATACTTTATAATGTTGATCCAGTTGTTCCTTTTGCTTATATTGAGAAACCACCTTTCCCTGTTAGGATAAAGGAACATGCTAAAGTTTCAACCATGGTTAACAAAAGCTATATTAGAACACCTAAACCTGATGAACAAATTAAAGTTGAACCTAGTATTGCTATGGTTAAAGATCTCTTGGAAGAAGATATGGATGGGCATGTTATTTACTTCTGTGAACAAGCTGCTAGAATTGCTAAACCTAATAAAAGAGATAAACATAGACCTGTTGTTGGCATGCCTATTATTTCATTTAAAATAGGAGATCACTATTATCATGGTTTATGTGACATGGGTGCTAGTGTGAGTGCTATTCCTTCCACTTTATATGAAGAAATCATGAAGGACATAGCACCTGTTGAGATAGAAGAAATAGATGTTACTATTAAACTTGCCAATAGAGACACCATATCACCAATTGGGATTGTTAGAGATGTTGAAGTCTTGTGTGGGAAAATAAAAACCCCTACTGATTTTCTTGTTCTTGGTTCGCCACAAGATGACTTTTGTCCCATTATTTTTGGTAGACCTTTCTTGAATACAGTTAATGCTAAGATAGATTGTGAGAAACAAACTGCTGGTGTTAGCTTTGGTGATGAGTCTCATGAGTTTAATTTTTCCAAGTTTAGTAGAAAACATCATGAAAAAGAACTGCCTAGTAAGGATGAATTAATAGGTCTTGCTTCTATTGTTGTTCCACCTACTGATCCTTCAGAAAAATATTTTCTAGACCATGAAAATGATTTACATATGCATGAATGAAATGAAATAGATAAAGTTTTCTTTGAACAACGTCCTCTGCTTAAACACAATTTGTGTATTGAAACTCTAGGAGGTCCTCCTCCACCTAAAGGTGATCCTATGTTTGAATTAAAACAATTGCCAGACACTTTGAAATATGCTTACCGTGATGAAAAGAAGATATGTCATGTTATTATTAGTGCTAACCTTTGAGAACATGAAGAAGAAAGATTATTGAAAGTTCTAAGGAAGCATCGAGCTACTATTGGATATACTCTTGATGATTTAAAGGGCATTAGTCCCACTCTATGTCAGCACAGAATTAATATGGAACCTGATGCTAAACCCGTTGTTGATCACCAACGTCGGTTGAATCCAAAGATGAAGGAAGTGGTAAGAACGGAAATTTCAAAACTTATGGAAGTAGGTATAATCTATCCTATAGCTGATAGTAGATGGGTAAGTCATGTTCATTGTGTCCCTAAGAAAGGAGGTATTACTGTTGTTCCTAATGATAAGAATGAACTTATTCCACAAAGAATTTTTACAGGCTATAGAATGGTAATTGATTACAGAAAATTAAACAAAGCAACTAGAAAAGATCATTACCCCTTGCCTTTCATTGATCAAATGCTTGAAAGATTATCTAAGCACACACACTTTTGCTTCCTAGATGGATACTCTAGATTTTCACAAATACCTATTTCTCAACCTGATCAAGAAAAGACTGCTTTTACTTGTCCCTTTGGAACGTATGCTTATAGGCGTATGCCTTTTGGTTTATGTAATGCACCTGCTACCTTTCAAAGATGTATGACTGCTATATTCTCTAACTTTTGTGAAAATATTGTTGAGGTTTTCATGGATGACTTTTTTGTTTATGGGAAGTCTTTTGATGATATTTTAAGCAATCTTTAGCGAGTTTTGCAGAGATGTCAACAAACAAATCTTGTCTTGAATTGGGAGAAGTGCTACTTTATGGTTAATGAAGGCATTGTCTTGGGTCATAAAATTTATGGAAGAGGTATTGAAGTGGACCAAGCTAAGGTTGATGCAATTGAGAAATGCCATGTCCTAAGGACATCAAAGGTATTCGTAGTTTCCTTGGTCATGCTGGTTTCTATAGGAGATTTATCAAAGACTTTCCTAAATTTCTAGGTCTCTTACTAATCTTTTGCAAAAGGATATTCCTTTTGTTTTTGATGATGATTGTTTAGAAGCCTTTGAAACACTCAAGAAAGCCTTAATATCTGCACCTATTGTTCAACCACCTGATTGGAACTTGCCTTTTGAAATTATGTGTGATGCTAGTGATTATGTTGTTGGTGCTGTTCTAGGACAAAGAGTTGATAGGAAACTTAATGTTATTCATTATGCTTGTAAAACTCTAGACGATGCTCAAAGAAATTATGCTACTACTGAAAAGGAATTCTTAGCAGTGGTGTGTGCATATGATAAATTTAGACCTTATATTGTTGATTCCAAAGTAACTGTTCACACAGACCATGCTTCTATTAAATATCTTATGGAAAATAAAGATGTTAAACCTAGACTTATTCGTTGGGTTCTCCTGTTACAAGAATTTGATTTACATATCATTGATAGAAAAGGAGCTGAGAACCCCGTAGCTGATAATTTGTCTAGGCTTGAAAATGTGCTTGGTGACCCACTACCTATTGATGATAGTTTTCCTGATGAGCAGTTAGTTGCAATAAATGTTGCTAATAGTACTCCATGGTATGCTGACTATGCTAATTACATTGTTGCTAAATATTTACCACCTAGCTTTACATACTAGCAAAAGAAAAAAAATTCTTCTATGATTTAAGACATTACTTTTGGGATGACCCACATCTTTATAAAGGAGTAGATGGTATTATTAGATGTTGTGTACCTGAGCATGAACAGGGACAAATCCTACGGAAGTGTCACCCTGAGGCTTATGGAGGGCATCACGTTGGAGATAGAACTTCTCACAAGGTATTGCAATCTGGATTTTATTGGCCTACTTCAAGGATTCTCGTAAGTTTGTCTCTTCTTGTGATGAATGTCAAAGAATAGGTAATATTGGTAAGTGTCAAGAAATGCCTATGAATTATTCACTTGCTGTTGAACCATTTGATGTTTGAGGATTTGATTACATGGGACCTTTTCCTTCCTCTAATGGGTATACACATATTTTGGTTGCTGTTGATTATGTTACTAAATGGGTAGAAGCTATTCCAACCAGTAGTTCTGATCACAACACCTCTATTAAAATGCTTAAGGAAGTTATTTTCCCAAGGTTTGGAGTCCCTAGATATTTAATGACTGATGGTGGTTCACACTTTATTCATGGTGCTTTCCGTAAGATGCTTGCTAAGTATGATGTCAACCATAGAATTGCATCACCCTATCATCCTTAGTCTAGTGGTCAAGTTGAACTTAGCATTAGAGAAATAAAATTAATTTTGCAAAAGACTGTTAATAGGTCCAGGAAGAATTGGTCTAAGAAATTAGATGGTGCACTTTGGGCTTATAGAACAGCATATAAAAATCCTATGGGTATGTCTCCTTATAAAACAGTTTATGGAAAAGCTTGTCATTTGCCTCTTGAGTTAGAACATAAAGCATATTGGGCAGTTAAATAACTCAACTATGATTTCAAACTTGCTGGTGAAAAGAGGTTATTTGATATAAGCTCCCTAGATGAATGGAGAACCCAAGCTTATGAAAATGCAAAGTTATTCAAAGAAAAAGTTAAAAGATGGCATGACAAAAGATATCAAAAGCGTGAGTTTAAAGTTGGAGAATATGTTCTTTTGTACAACTCTCATTTTTGATTTTTTTAGGAAAGCTCCTCTTGAAATGGGAAGGCCCATATGTCATCAAGGAGGTTTACCGGTCTGAAGCCATCAAAGTAAATAACTCCGAAGGTACTAACCCGAAGGTTGTCAATGGGCAACGAATAAAGCATTGTATCTCAGGTACGCCTATCAATGTTGAAAGTAATATTATCCAAACTCTGACACCAGAGGAGCACATAAAAGAGTCCTTCCGGAACACTCCAGAATTGTGAAAATAAGGAGGTACGTGATACGATAAGTAAACGGACTCCGAAAAATCCGCAAAAATATTTTTTATCAGTTCTAGAATATTTTAAAATTTTGGAAATAAAGAAACTTCCACGAAGCATCCCCTCGTGGGCGCAAGACACCAGGGCGTGCCAGGCTTGCCTTGCGCGCCCGCCTAGGTGGGTTGTGCCCACCGGGGACACCTTCCGTACTCCGTTTTTCTACCATGTACTTGTCCTCCGAGATAAAAAAATCTATATATACTTCTCGAACCTATTGATCACCGTATCACGGAGAAATCCTCAGTTTTTTCTTTTTCCTTGCTGTTTTCTGTCAGATCCCATCTACCATGGCCTCCTCAAACTCCTCCAAGGACAAGTTCTTCAAGAACGTCATCAACCCATATCTGCAGGAGGTGGTGTAGCACCCTTAGGTCATCCAGATGCATGCGGGGGTGAGGGAGTCCTGAATTAAGGGGTCCTCGGGCGTCCGGACTATATGACATGGGCCGGACTAATGGGCCGTGAAGATGCAAGACAGAAGACTTCCTCCCGTGTTCGGATGGGACTCTCCTTGGCGTGGAAGGCAAGCTTAGCGTGCGGATATGAATATTCCTTTCTCTGTAAATCGACTCTGTACAACCCTAGCCCCCTCTGATGTCTATATAAACCGGAGGGTTTTATTCCGTTGGGGTAATCATAATCATACAGGCTAGACAATTAGCGTTTAGCCATTACGATCTCGTGGTAGATCAACTCTTGTAACCCCTATACTCATCAAAGTCAATCAAGCAGGACGTAGGGTATTACCTCCATCAAGAGGGCCCGAGACTGGGTAAAACATCATGTCCCCTGTGTCCTGTTACCATCGATCCCTAGACGCATAGTTCGGGACCCCCTACCCGAGATCCGCCGGTTTTGACACCAACATTGGTGCTTTCATTGAGAGTTCTGCTGTGTCGTCGCTAGTAGGTTCGATGGCCCCATCAATCATCTACAACAATGCTGCCCTGAGGGAGGTCTTTCTCCCCGGCCAGATCTTCGTGTTCAGCGGCTTCGCCTTGCGGGCCAACTCGATTGGCCATCTAGAGCAGATCGACAACTACGCCCAAGTCACCGAATTAGTTTTGGAAATCCGGATTATGTCGCTGAAATCCGAGGAGACTTGATCTTCCAAGGGGTTTGCGACCCCAACCTCTGGTCCGGCCCTAAATCCGGAGCGCGTCTCTAGATCCGAAGACGGGATTCCCGAGCCCGCCGGACTCTCTGTGGCTATTAAGCCTAGTACAGGAGAATCGAGGGAAGCAGTATCACCGACGATCATTATGAAGCCGAACCCTTCTCCGAACACTGACCTCGGGCCCTCGGAGTCAGCATCGTGTGAGCTCAGCCAAGGAGTTCCCTCCCTGCCGTACTCCACGAACTCCCTTCTCCCTGACCGAACCTCGCCTTTAAGTGAGGCTCTGGACTTAATGCGATCCCTCGTCATTGTAGAGGATCAACGTCCGAACTGCGCCCAGCTCGGACTAGGGGCTGAGAGCATGGAATTTTACGTCCCACCTGAGGGAGTCCTGGACTAAGGGGTCCTTGGGCGTCCGGCCTGTTAGCCATGGGCCGGACTAATGGGCTTGGGATCCCAACTCTTGCCGTTTTCGGCCTAAGTTATTTTATTTCCTCGGGTTTGGGTTTTTGTCTTCGTGTGTTGTTGCCTTTGTCATGCATCTCATATCATGTCATCATGTGCATTGCATTTGCATATGTGTTCGTCTCATGCATCCGAGCATTTTCCCCGTTGTCCGTTTTGCATTCCGGCGCTCCTATCTCCTCCGATGGTCCTTTCTATTTTTTTCGTGTGTGGGGGTTAAACGTTTTCGGATTGGACCGATACTTTCCAAGCGGCCTTGGTTTACTACCGGTAGACCGCCTGTCAAGTTTCGTGCCATTTGGACTTCGTTTGATACTCCAACGGTTAACCGAGGGACCGAGAAGGCCTCGTTTGTGTTGCAGCCCAACACCTTTCCAATTTGGCCCAAAACCCACCAAAAACCATTCCATCATCTAGAGCGTTCGATCACGATCGCGTGGCCGCAAACTGTGCTCAATTTGGAGACTCCTAGCTCCTCCTACCTCTATATAAAGGCATCCACCCGAAATTTTCGGATCTCTTCCTCCCCAAAACCCTAAATTTCCGCTCCCCACACCGCCGGACACGTCCGGAGCGGACCGGACGCGTCCGCCGCCGCCTCCGCGCCAACCCGCGCCTGCCACGTGGCGCCCGCCGCCCGCCGCCGCCGAGGCCCGCGGGGCCTGATCTGGGCCCCGCGGCCCGATCCCGTCGCCGCCGCGCCCTAGGGACGTCGCCCGACCGCGCGACCCCTTCTCCACCGCTTCGCTCGCACCAGCGAGCCCCCGCTCCGGCCGCCACCCCACGCCGGCGAGCGCCGTCCAGTCCACCCCGCCGCCGCACGGAGCTCCGCCGTGCCGCCCACGCCGACCACCGCACGAAGCCCCTCGCTGGTGAGCCTCCTCCGCCCGGGCTCTCCTTCTTCCTCTCCGGCCGGCCCCACTCGCTCCGGCCAGTTCTTTAAGTTCCGGTGAACCTCGGGAGGCGCACCGCTACAGTAACCACCTCCGATCTGGATCCAGATCCGGTTGAATTTTGTCCTCGAAATCCTAATTTTATGCATACTTCATCATGTCATATATCCGCATCCGTAGCTCCGATTTGTGCGTGTAGCATATCAAAATGTTTGTCTCAATGAGTACATCATTTCATCTCATTGCATCATTTTGATTTGATCTCATCTTGATGCCCGAAATGCTGTTGGAAGAGGGCTATGTGATATATTTGCCAGATCTGTTCCATCAAATAGATATTTGTCATTTTTTCCATGATTAATGTGTGCATGATATGCTCCTGAGCTCTACATGAATTTTGTTATATGCCATGCCATCTTTACAGAGGTGCTTACCATGTATTTTTGTGATATGTTTGGTGACTAGCACAAGCTTGCAATGTAGCGTATTCGGTAATGCTGATTTCAGGGACTTAGAATTTCTCCAAGTCCTTGTCCTAATTTTGTCATTATGCCATATGTTCATGTTGTTTCGTAGTGATCCGTGCCTCTTTTGAGGATGATCAGTAAGGATGTTTTGTTAACATTGTGGTGCTCTATCCATCCATATCTTTATTTGCATTTATGGAGCACCCTATCTTGAGTCAATCGAGCTCTACTTTTGCTAGTTCGTGAATCCTGGCTGATTGTTGACTTGTTAGCGATTTTGCCGAGGATGTTTCTATTGATCCGTGCATGCTATGTTGTTGTTCTTGCAATTTCTAGCTTCTATGATATGTATTCTTGATGGGTGTATGCTTAGTTTGTCATGCCATGCTCTGTAGTGAGTGCATCGAGCTCGTGAACATGCCTACTCGTTAACTGATTTGCACGCTCCAGTTATTCACTAAGTCTGTAATCTGATTATGTTTTTGCCATGTTCACATGCTTGCAATTGTATTTTCTGATCCCTTTTGGCTCAAGGTCACTAAGGGACTTTTGTTAAGTGCTTTGAGTAGTTTCATGTCATGCCTTGCTTTGCCATGTTAAGTGCCTGTAGCATGTAGTTTTCATGCTCTAAAATGGGCTACCTGATGTTAAATTCCAGACTTGTGTTAATTTCACTAAGTCTGAAACCTGTTATAATTTGCACTTTTGCCATGCTTGTTTGAACCTGTTAATTGATGAATTGGCTATAGCTCAGTGTTCAGCTTTTGTCAAGCATCACGAGTGGATCACTGCCATGTATTTTGTTGTCATGTTTGAGTGCTGTAGCATAATTATCTTGATACTTTTAGATGGCTACTTGCTGATTATCGCAGACCGGTGCCATATTTGTTTTGCTTGCCATTTCCAAACCATGCATCCGATTCCGGTGATCTTTATATCGATTTCAACCGAAATCACCTCACCTTTCCAGTGGAACTCTTGGATTTCCAATAGGAGGCCAGGTTCAATCATTCCTTGTCAAATCTTGCATATGCATCACATACCGCATCCCGCTAAGCATACCATGTTCGCATCATGTTGTTTGAGCATTGCATGTGGTTGATTGTGTTCCTTTTGCTTGTTTGTCTTGTTTGGGTAGAGCCGGGAGACAAGTTCGCTAACGAGGAGACCGTTGAGTTCGCTTACGAGGATCAAGTCAACTCTGACAACTTTGCAGGCAAGATGATCATACCCTCGAAATCACTTCTATCTTTGCTTGCTAGATACTCGCTCTCTTGCTATGCCTATGCTACGATACCTACCACTTGCTTTAATGCCTACCAAACTGCCATGTCAACCTCTAACCCACCATGTCCTAGCAAACCGTTGATTGGCTATGTTACCGCTTTGCTCAGCCCCTCTTATAGCGTTCCTAGTTGCAGGTGAAGATTGGAGATCGTTCCTTGTTGGAACATTATTTATTGTTGGGATATCACCATATTATCTTGTTTATCTTAATGCACCTATATACTTGGTAAAGGGTGTAAGGCTCGGCCTTATGCCTAGTGTTTTGTTCCACTCTTGTCGCCCTAGTTTCCGTCATATCGGTGTTATGTTCCCGGATTTTGCGTTCCTTACGCGGTTGGGTTATAATGGGAACCCCTTGACAGTTCGCCTTGAATAAAACTCTTCCAGCAATGCCGAACTTTGGTTTTACCATTCGCCACCTAGCCTTTTTCCCTTGGGTTTCGCGGACTCAAGGGTCATCTTTATTTTAACCCCCCCGGGCCAGTGCTTCTCTAAGTGTTGGTCCAACTGAGCGATGTCCGGGGCTACCAGGGGTAACTCTGGGTTGGCCTACCCGACGTCTGGCTCATCCGGTGTGCCCTGAGAACGAGATATGTGCAGCTCCTATCGGGATTTGTTGGCACATCTGGGTGGTGTTGCTGGTTTAGTGTTACCATTGTCGAGGATCTCTTGTAAAACCGGGATGCCGAGTCTGATTGGAATGTCTCGGGAGAAGGAATATCCTTCGTTGACCGTGAGAGCTTGTGATGGGGTAAGTTGGGACACCCCTGCAGGGATTTGAACTTTCGAAAGTCGTGCCCGTGGTTATGGGCAGATGGGAATTTGTTAATGTCCTGTTGTATATAACATGAAACTTAACTTAATTAAAATGAATCAACCGCGTGTGTAACCGTGATGGTCTCTTCTCGGCGGAGTCCGGGAAGTGAACACGATGTTGGAGTAATGCTTGACATAGGTTCTTATAGGATCACTTCTTGATCATAGTTCTTCGTTCGTGCTTGGCCTTCTCTTCTCGCTCTCTTTTGCGAACAGGTTAGCCACCATATATGCTAGTCGCTTGCTGCAACTCCACATATTACCTTGCCTTTACCTATAAGCTTAAATAGTCTTGATCGCGAGGGTGCGAGATTGCTGAGTCCCCGTGACTCATAGATTACTTTCAAAACCAGATGCAGGGACCGATGATACTGTTCCAGACGATGCGCCTAAGCTCAAGTGGGAGTTCGATGAAGACTCTCGTTGTTACTATGTGTCTTTCCCAGATGATCAGTAGTGGTGCCCAGTTGGGGCGATCGGGGACCGTGTCGCATGTTGGGGTTGATCTTTTATTTTGGTACCGTAGTCGGACCATGAGTGTATTGGATGATTGTAATGTTATTCATGTATTTGTGTGACGTGGCGAGTGTAAGCCAACTATGTATCCTTACCCCTTTTATATATTACATGGGTTGTTGTGAAGATTACCTTACTTGCGACATTGCTTTCAATGCGGTTATGCCTCTAAGTCATGCTTCGACATGTAGGAGATATAGCTGCATCGAGGGTGTTATAAGTTGGTAATCAGAGCCTTCCCCGACCTTAGGAGCCCCCTGCTTGACCGAATCGTTGGCGTTGTTGAGTCTACAAAAATGTTTTGAGTCATTTAGGATTATATATCGGAGAGTTTAGGAATTATTTTTACTCCCAAGTCCATTCATCGCTCTGGTAAGGCATCCTGACGTAGAGTTTTGACTCTTCTCTTCTCAAATTTCACTAAAAAAAATTTAGGATCACGCGGGTATCTTGGAATCGTTCCGATCGATTTGTCACAAGAACATTGTTCTTGGTGCCTCTTGTCATTTAGGGGTTGTGGCAGTGTCCCGGGGAGTTGAGCTCCGAGGTGTTGTCGTCACAATTTTATCGTTGAGATTCTGGAATACCTGAGTTTCGCCGACATCGAAAATCTCTTTTATGCAGTTGTTGGTGAGATAACCTCGACGCCACCCAATACTGGGGCGGGAGTTCGGGAGTATTGCCATAACTCGTATAACGGATGCTTTTCGAAGGTTGAGATAGATGATTTCCGAAGTTTTTCTCGGTTATGTGTTGAAGGATGGATACAGCTGGATGTAGGATTTGCTAGATTTGGGTGAGATATTATGCTTCCCCTGTATCCCCAACACCTGATTGCATAACCGGAAAGGTTCGGGAGTTTCATAGGTGGGAATTCTTGTAGCTCTAGCTCTTCTTCCACGGATATTTGGTTTGAGATTGGGTGATCTTTACCGAGTATTCGTTCTTGTTCCATACCTTGTTGTTTTTCTTCTACCTCAATTCTAAGTGGCTTCTCAATTTATGGATATGTGACCATTTCAATTGGAATGCATTCGTTCATTTTGTTCGGATGTGAAGACTATATGTTGCAATTTCAACCCGTTTGATTCAGCTTCAATATTTGTCTGTCAATGTGCTAATGGATGTCAACCTCTTCAGGATGGCTCCTCCAACGCGCACGACTCCGAATCCTGATCCGCCACCACCACCTCCACCTCCGGAGGCATGGCAAGCTGTGATGGCCGCTACCAATGCAAACACGCAGCTGATCATGCAACTTCTTCAAGAGCGCAACCAAGGGAACCAGGGCCAAGGCAACAATCAGAATCACTTTGCTACACTCAACCAGTTCCTTGCTAACCAGCCAAAGACCTTCAGCAATTGTGTTGAGGCAACAGACGCTGATGATTGGCTCGTGGACATATGCAAGCATTTCGAGTGCAGTAACGTCAGGCCTGAGGACTTTGTCAAGTTCGCTTCCTTCCAACTCAAAGACCAAGCTGCAGAATGGTTTCAGCAGTACAAAGATTCCAGAGGAGGCCGTGTGATTACCTGGGATGAATTCCGTCAAGACTTCAAAGCTCATCATATTCCTCAGAGCGTGGTTGAAAGCAAGCGTGAGGAATTCCGCAACCTAAAGCAAGGCTCTATGTCTGTTTACGAGTACAACAAGATGTTTCAGAAGCTCGCCCGTTTTGCTAAGCAGGACGTCCCTGACGAGAAGAGCATGATATACCAGTTCAGGGGTGGTCTCAGAGAAGAAATCCAGCTAGCTCTCGTTCTCTTTGAGCCCAAGAGGTATGATGAGTTTTACAACATGGCAATGAAGCAAGAGACTGCTCAACTGAAGTGTGATGGTTCCAAGAAGCGAGTCAGAGAAGCTACTCCTTCTTCATCAACTCAAGTGGCTAAGCAGCAGAAGTATTGGCTTCCTCCTCCTCTGTTCCATCAGTCTTATCAGCAGAAGAGCAAAAGTGGCAGTGGATCTTCCCACCCACCCAACCCTGGCTTTCAGAACAAGACTTTGTCTCAAGCTCCAAGATCAAGTGCTCCATATCACCGTCCGCTCTCGGAGGTCACGTGCAACAAGTGCCAACAGAAGGGTCACTATGCCAACAAATGCTTCAATCAGAGGCGTCTCCCTCCTCCTCCTCATGTGAGATTTGCAAGTACAGTTGTGGTCAAGCATAACACCAAGTCTGCAAAGGTCAACTTGATGAATGCAGCTCAGGCAGAGGACTCGTCAGATGTCATCATGGGTAACCTTCCTGTTAACGATATTCCTGCAAAAGTTCTTTTTGACACTGGTGCATCGCATTGTTTCATCTCGAGACCATTTGTTTCTAAGCATGAGTTGCCTTTACAAGAATTGCCTAGACAGTTATCCGTTGTTTCTCCGAGTAAATTCATGAATGCAAGCACTATGGCCCCGGATGTTACTATCACGTTGGGCGACTACAAGTTTCTATCCTCTCCAGTGGTCCTTGGTAACTCGGATATTGATCTTATTCTTGGAATGGATTGGCTTTCTAAGCACAAGGCTCAGCTTGATTGTGCTGCCAGGCAGATTCAATTGACTCATTCGTCTGAGGATGTAGTTGTCTTTGCTGCTAATGACGATACCATCCGTCTGTTTTCTCTCAATGAGAAGGGTAAACTGGATGCCATCTCTCAAATTCCAGTCGTTTGCGAATATCAAGACGCCTTTCCGGAAGAGCTTCCAGGAATGCCTCTGCACCGGTCAGTTGAATTCGTCATCGATCTTGAGCCTGGCACGGAACTTGTTTGCAAACGTCCTTACAAGCTTGGACCTGAAGAGTTGAAGGAGCTGAAGAAGCAACTCGATATTCAAGAGCGAATGGGTCTCATCCGACCTAGTTCTTCTCCGTGGGGTTGTGGAGTTCTTTTGTGAAGAAGAAGGATGGAACGGACCGACTTTGTGTTGACTACCGTCCATTGAACAAGAAGACTATAAAGAACAAGTACCCACTTCCCAACATCAACGAGCTGTTTGAACAACTCAAAGGTGCTCAAGTATTCTCCAAGCTTGATCTCCGTATGGGCTATCACCAGATTCGAATCCGTGAGCAAGATATCCCCAAGACGGCTTTCAGAACAAGCTATGGTTCATATGAATACACTGTCATGTCTTTTGGCCTCGTCAACGCTCCTCCGACTTTCTCTCGCATGATGAACTTCATCTTCAACGCCTACACAAATGACTTCGTCTTGGTCTACCTCGATGACATTCTGGTCTTTTCGAAGAACAAGGAAGATCATGCCAAGCACTTGCGTTTGGTGCTCGATAACCTCAAAGAACATCAGTTCTATGCCAAGTTCTCAAAGTGCGAGTTTTGGCTCGATGAGGTTCTCTATCTTGGGCATATCATCTCTGCCAAGGGCATAGCGGTGAATCCTGAGAAGGTGTCTGCAATTGTGAATTGGGAACCACCTCAGAACGTGAAGCAACTCCGCAGCTTCCTTGGTCTCGCAAGCTATTGTCGAAGGTTCATTGAGAACTTTTCAAAGATCGCGAAGCCTCTTTGAAACCTTCTCCAGAAGCACGTCAAGTACGTTTGGTCTCCTGAATGTGACATCTCTTTCAACACCTTGAAAGAGAAATTAGTCACTGCTCCAGTTCTGACTCCTCCTGATGAATCCAAACCGTTCGAGGTCTTCTGCGATGCCTCTCTTCAAGGTCTTGGTGCAGTGTTGATGCAAGAGAAGAAAGTTGTGGCTTATACCTCTCGCCAGTTGAAGCCCAACGAGAAGAACTACCCCACTCATGACCTCGAGTTGGCGGCAGTTGTGCATGCTCTTTTGACTTGGAGACATCTCTTATTGGGAAGAAAAGTGGACATCTTCACTGACCACAAGAGTCTCAAGTACATCTTCACTCAGCCTAATCTCAACCTCAGGCAGACTCGTTGGGTCGAAATGATTCAAGAGTATAATCCGAGCATCGAATATACTCCAGGCAAGGCCAATGTAATTGCTGACGCATTGAGCAGGAAGGCTTACTGCAACAGTCTGATTCTCAAGCCTTACCAACCCGAGCTTTGTGAAGCTTTCCGCAAACTCAATCTGCAAGTTGTTCCTCAAGGGTTCCTCGCCAACCTTCAAGTCTCTCCTACTTTGGAAGATCAGATTCGCGAGGCTCAACTTCTTGATGCTATGGTGAAGAAGGTGAAGATTGGGATTGCCAAGAGTCAATCCAAGTACAAGTGCTATCGCCTTGATGACAAGGATACTCTCTTCTTCGAGGATCGCATTGTTGTGCCTAAAGGTGACCTTCGTAAAGTCATTATGAACGAGGCTCACAATTCACTCCTCTCCATCCACCCTGGGAGTACGAAGATGTACCAGGACCTCAAGCAGGCGTTTTGGTGGACTCGAATGAAGCGTGAGATTGCTCAGTTCGTGAATGAATGTGATGTCTGCAGAAGAGTGAAGGAAGAACACCAACGACCAGCTGGTCTCCTCCAACCTCTTGCCATTCCAGAATGGAAGTTTGACCACATTGAGATGGACTTCGTGACGGGATTTCCAAAGTCCAAGCTTGGCAATGATGCTATATTCGTTGTCATCGACAAACTCACTAAAGTGGCTCATTTCCTGCCTATTAAAGAGTCTATCACTGCAGCTCAATTGGCGGAGCTTTATACCTCTCGGATTGTCTCTCTGCATGGCATTCCACAGTTGATTTCTTCAGATCGTGGCAGCATCTTTACCTCCAAGTTTTGGGATTCTTTTCAGAAGGCCATGGGCACCAACATCCGTTTTAGCACAGCTTTTCATCCTCAAACTAGCGGTCAAGTCGAGCATGTCAATCAGATTCTCGAAGATATGCTCAGGGCTTGCGTTATCTCCTTCGGTATGAAGTGGGAAGATTGTCTTCCATATGCTGAGTTCTCCTACAACAACAGTTTTCAAGCAAGTTCGGGCAAGGCCCCATTTGAAATTCTCTATGGCAGGAAGTGCCGTACTCCTCTTAACTGGTCAGAGACCGGTGAACGTCAACTTCTCGGAAATGACTTGATCACAGAGGCAGAGGAAATGTGCAAAGTCATTCGTGATGACCTCAAAGCAGCACAATCGCGCCAGAAGAGCTACTATGATAGTAAGCATCATGATTTGGCTTTCGAGATCGGAGACCATGTTTACCTCCGCGTCTCTCCAATGAAAGGTACTCGTCGCTTTGGTATCAAAGGGAAGCTTTCCCCTAGATACGTGGGTCCTTTCAAGATTGTCAGCAATGGAGGCGATCTCGCCTATCAACTCGAGCTTCCCACCAAGTTTGCAAACGTGCACGACGTGTTCCATGTCTCTCAGCTCCGCAAGTGCTTCAAGACCCCTGACCGCACCATCAACATCGAAGACATTGATCTCCAAGAAGACCTCTCTTATCGTGAGCACCCAGTTGCTATTCTTGAAGAAACTGAGCGCAAGACTCGCAATAAGTCAATCAAATTCCTCAAAGTCAAGTGGTCACACCATTCCGACCGTGAAGCCACCTGGGAACACGAGGATCACCTCCGTTCTGAGTACCCAGCGTTATTCCAGTCCTAGATCTCGGGACGAGATCCTTTCGTAGTGGTGGTGTTGTAACACCCCGGATGTAATTTACCTTATATGTATCCCAACTCTTGCCGTTTCCGGCCCTAAGTTATTTTATTTTCCTCGGGTTCGGGTTTTTGTCTTGTGTGTTGTTGCCTTTGTCATGCATCTCATATCATGTCATCATGTGCATTGCATTTGCATACGTGTTCGTCTCATGCATCCGAGCATTTTCCCCGTTGTCCGTTTTGCATTCCGGCGCTCCTATCTCCTCCGGTGCCCCTTTCTACCTCTTTTCGTGTGTGGGGGTTAAACATTTCCGGATTGGACCGAGACTTGCCATGCGGCCTTGGTTTCCTACCGGTAGACCCGCCTGTCAAGTTTCGTGCCATTTGGACTTTCGTTGATACTCCAACGGTTAACCGAGGGACCGAGAAGGCCTTGTTTGTGTTGCAGCCCAACACCTTTCCAATTTGGCCCAAAACCCACCAAAAAACCTTTCCATCATCTAGAGCGTTCGATCACGATCGCGTGGCCGCAAACCGTGCTCAATTTGGAGACTCCTAGCTCCTCCTACCTCTATATAAAGGCATCCCCTGAAATTTTCGGATCTCTTCCTCCCCAAAACCTTAAATTTCCGCTCCTCACGCCGCCGAACACCTCCGGAGTGGACCGGACGCGTCCGCCGCCGCCTCCGCGCCAACCCGCGCCTGCCACATGGCGCCCACCGCCGCCGAGGCCCGCGGAGCCCGATCTAGGCCCCCGTGGCCCGATCCCGTCGCCGCCGCGCCCTAGGGACGTCGCCCGACCGCGCCGCCCCTTCTCCCCCACCGCTTCGCCCGCGCTGGCGAGCCCCCGCTCCGGCCGCCGCCCCGCGTCGGCGAGCGCCGCCGCGTCCGCCCCGCCGCCGCACGGAGCTCCGCCGTGCTGCCCGCGCCGACCACCGCATGGAGCCCCTCGCCGGCGAGCCTCCTCCGCCCGGGCTCTCCTTCTTCCTCTCCGGCCAGCCCCGCTCGCTCCGGCCAGTTCTTCGAGTTCCGGCGAACCTCGGGAGGTGCACCGCTACAGTAACCGCCTCAGATCTGGATCCAGATCCGGTTGACTTTTGTCCCCGAAACCCTAATTTTATGCATACTTCATCATGTCGTATCTCCGCATCCATAGCTCCGATTTGTGCGTGTAGCATATCAAAATGTTCGTATCAACGAGTACATCATGTCATCTCATTGCATCATTTTCATTTGAGCTCATCTTATGCCCGAAATGCTGTTGGAAGAGGGCTATGTGATATATTTGCCAGATCTGTTCCATCAAATAGATATTTGTCATTTTTGCCATGATTAATGTGTGCATGATATGCTCCTGAGCTCTACATGAGTTTTGTTGTATGCCATGCCATCTTTACAGAGGTGCTTACCATGTATTTTTGTGATATATGTGGTGACTAGCACAAGCTTGCAATGTAGCGTATTCGGTAATGCTGATTTCAGGGACTTAGAATTTCTCCAAGTCCTTGTCCTGATTTTGTCATTATGCCATATGTTCATGTTGTTTCCTAGTGATCCGTGCCTCTTTTGAGGTTGATCAGTAAGGATGTTTTGTTAACATTGTAGTGCTCTATCCATCCATGTCTTTGTGTGCATTTATGGAGAAACCTATCTTGTGTCAATCGAGCTCTACTTCTGCTAGTTCGTGAATCCTGGCAGATTGTTGACTTGTTAGCGATTTTGCCGAGGATGTTGCTATTGATCCGTGCATGCTATGTTGTTGTTCTTGCCATGTCTAGCTTCTATGATATGTATTATTGATGGGTGTATGCTTAGTTTGTCATGCCATGCTCTGTAGTTTGTGCATCGAGCTCGTGAACATGCCTACTCGTTAACTGATTTGCACGCTCCAGTTTTTCACTAAGTCTGTAATCTGATTATGTTTTTGCCATGTTCACATGCTTGCAATTGTATTTTCTGATCCCTTTTGGCTCAAGGTCACTAAGGGACTTTTGTTAAGTGCTTTGAGTAGCTTCATGTAATGCCTTACTTTGCCATGTTAAGTGCCTGTAGCATGTAGTTTTCATGCTCTAAAGTGTGCTACCTGATGTTAAATTCCAGACTTGTGTTAATTTCACTAAGTCTGAAACCTGTTTTCATTTGCACTTTTGCCATGCTTGTTTGAAACCTGTTATCATTGGCCGTAGCTCAGTGTTCATGTTTTGTCAAGCATCATGAGTGGATCCCTACCATGTATTTTGTTGTCATGTTTGAGTGCCGTAGCATAATTATCTTGATGCTTTTAGATGGCTACTTGCTGATTATCGCAGACCGGTGCCATATTTGTTATGCTTGCCATTTCCAAACCGTGCATCCGATTCCGGTGATCTTTATATCGATTTCAACCGAAATCACCTCACCTTTCTAGTGGCACTCTTGGATTTCCAAGTTGAGGCCAGGTTCAATCATTCCTTGTCAAATCTTGCATGTGCATCACATACCGCATCCCGCAAAACATACCATGTTCGCATCATGTTGTTTGAGCATTGCACGTGGTTGATTGTGTTACTTTTGTTTGTTTGTCTTGTTTGGGTAGAGATGGGAGACGAGTTCGCTAACGAGGAGCCCGTTGAGTTCGCTTACGAGGATCAAGTCAACTCTGACAACTTTGCAGGCAAGATGATCATACCCTCGAAATCACTTCTATCTTTGCTTGCTAGATGCTCGCTCTTTTGCTATGCCTATGCTACGATACCTACCACTTGCTTTCATGCCTCCCAAATTGCCATGTCAACCTCTAACCCACCATGTCGTAGCAAACCGTTGATTGGCTATGTTACCGCTTTGCTCAGCCCCTCTTATAGCGTTGCTATTTGCAGGTGAAGATTGGAGATCGTTCCTTGTTGGAACATTGTTTATTGTTGGGATATCACCATATTATCTTGTTTATATTAATGCACCTATATACTTGGTAAAGGGTGGAAGGCTCGTCCTTATGCCTAGTGTTTTGTTCCACTCTTGCCGCCCTAGTTTCCGTCATTTCGGTGTTATGTTCCCGGATTTTGCGTTCCTTACGCGGTTGGGTTATAATGGGAACCCCTTGACAGTTCGCCTTGAATAAAACTCTTCCAGCAATGCCCAACTTTGGTTTTACCATTCGCCACCTAGCCTTTTTCCCTTGGGTTTCGCGGACTCAAGGGTCATCTTTATTTTAACCCCCCGGGCCAGTGCTTCTCTAAGTGTTGGTCCAACTGAGCGATGTCCGGGGCTCCCAGGGGCAACTCTGGGCTGGCCTACCCGACGTCTGGCTCATCCGGTGTGCCCTGAGAACGAGATATGTGCAGCTCCTATCGGGATTTGTCGGCACATCTGGGTGGTGTTGCTGGTTTATTTTTACCATTGTCGAGGATGTCTTGTAAAACCGGGATGCCGAGTCTGATCGGAATGTCTCGGGAGAAGGAATATCCTTCGTTGACCGTGAGATCTTGTGATGGGCTAAGTTGGGACACCCCTGCATGGATTAGAACTTTCGAAAGTTGTGCTCGCGGTTATGGGCAGATGGGAATTTGTTAATGTCCGGTTGTAGATAACATGAAACTTAACTTAATTAAAATGAATCAACCGCGTGTGTAACCGTGATGGTCTCTTCTCGGCGGTGTCCGAGAAGTGAACACGGTGTTAGAGTAATGCTTGACGTAGGTTGTTATAGGATCACTTCTTGATCATAGTTCTTCGTTCGTGCTTTGCCTTCTCTTCTCGCGCTCTTTTGCGAACAGGTTAGCCACCATATATGCTAGTCGCTTGCTGCGGCTCCACATATTACCTTGCCTTTACCTATAAGCTTAAATAGTCTTGATCGCGAGGGTGCGAGATTGCTGAGTCCCCGTGACTCATAGATTACTTCCAAAACCAGATGCAGGGACTGATGATACCGTTCCAGACGATGCGCGTGACCTCAAGTGGGAGTTCGATGAAGACTATCATCGTTACTATGTGTCTTTCCTAGATGATCAGTAGTGGTGCCCAGTTGGGGCGATCGGGGACCGTGTCGCATGTTGGGGTTGATCTTTTATTTTGGTACCGTAGTTGGACCATGAGTGTATTGGATGATTGTAATGTTATTCATGTATTTGTGTGACGTGGCGAGTGTAAGACAACTATGTATCCTTACCCCTTTTATATATTACATGGGTTGTTGTGAAGATTACCTTACTTGCGACATTGCTTTCAATGCGGTTATGCCTCTAAGTCGTGCTTCGACACGTAGGAGATATAGCCGCATCGAGGGTGTTATATAACCTCTCACGACGTCTTTGTCACCAGAACTCCGGACTCGTCTCCGGCCGTAAGTTCCGAACCATGTGAGCCCGTGGATGCCGAACTTGATCGTTTGTCGATCTTCAAGGTAAGTGCCGCAGACATCTTCCAGCACTCGCCTTTGGGCGATGTGCTAAACTCGTTAAAGAACCTGTCCTTGGCAGAGGACTCGCAGCCGAACTATATTCGGTTCGAACTAGGGGCTGATGGTGGAGAATTTTGCTTCCCACCCGCCACCCACTTCATCGCCACAGTCGAGGATTTGACCGACACACTTGATTACAACTCCGAGGACATCGACGGTATGGACGACGATGCCGGAGAAGAAGAGGCCCAGAACCCGCCGTTTACCGGACGCTGGACGGCCATTTCCTCGTATGATGTATACATGGTGGATGCACCAAAGGAGAACAGCGGCGATGACAAGGAAGATCCAGCCGAGGATAAACCTTCCGAAATACAATCCAAGCGCCGGCGTTAGTGGCGCCGCTTTAAGTCACGCCGCAGTAAAGACATCAACACCAGCACACGAGAAGATAATACTCTAGAAGGTGCCGAAGACAACGAAGACCCCGTTGAAACAACTAATGAACAAGATGAAAGGGGAGATGGGCAGGCTAGCCCTGGCAAGCATGCCACACACGAAGACTCAGAGGACGAAAGTTATCTTCTGCTCTCCGAGGATGAGGTGAGCCTCGGCACCGACAACTTCATCGTGCCTGAGGAATCTCTGGAGCAGGAGTGCTTCCAGCGCCAGCTAATCGCCACTGCAAGGAGCCTGAAAAAGAAGCAGCAGCAACTTCAAGCTGACCAAGATCTGCTCAATGATAAATGGACCAATGTCCTAGCAGCCGAAGAATACAACCTCATGCGCCTAACCAAAAGCTACCCAAAGCGCAAATTGCTACCTCAGTTTGACGAGGAGGCGCCGGAATACATACCTCCATCGTACAATGCAGCTGACCGACCACCACGTGGTCAGGACAAAATGGCACCTCATCCCGAACACTAGCCAGCACCGCCTCACCACACAGGTAGAGATAAATTAGCCCATGTTCATACATATGACCTCCGACAAAACCTGAACAATAAAGCAGGACATACTAGATCAATCTACGGATCGCGAGGACGTGCCTCGACACGCGACGACAGCCACCTATTCAGACGTGACGAACTTAGTCATGCGCTAGCTGAGAACAGCAGATGGACTCCATCAGAGCTACGTCGTGATACGGCCCGATATAGAGGTGCCGCACACCCTTTTTGCTTCACCGATGAGGTCCTGGATCACGAATTCCTAGAAGGGTTCAAACCCGTGAATATAGAATCATACGATGGAACCACGGACCCCGCGGTGTGGATCGAAGACTTCATTCTCCACATTCATATGGCCCGCGGCGATGACCTCCACGCCATCAAATACCTCCCTTTAAAACTCAAGGGGACAGCTCAGCACTGGCTCAATAGTCTGCCTACAAATTCTATTGGCAGTTGGGAGGACTTGGAAGAGGCCTTCCTCGATAACTTCCAAGGTACATATGTTCGACCTCCGGACGCTGATGACTTAAGCCATATAGTTCAACATCCCGGAGAGTCCGCCAGGAAATTCTAGACTAGTTTCTTAACTAAAAAGAACCAAATCGTCAATTGTCCAGATGCCGAAGCCCTAGCAGCCTTCAAACACAGTATCCGCGACGAATGGTCGCTCGCCACCTTGGCCAAGAAAATCCAAAATCCATGGCAGCCCTCACGGCACTCATGACCCGCTTTTGTGCGGGCGAGGACAGTTGGTTGACCCGTAGCAAAAACAATGCAAGCGACGCCGGCACCCCTAAAGCTAAAACTAGCAAAGACAAGTCTCGACGCAACAGATACAAGCATCGAAACAACAGTAATAACACCGAGGACACGATAGTCAATGCCGGATTCAGGGGCTCTAAGTCCGGTCAGCGGAAGAAGCCGTTCCAAAAGAATAATTCAGGCCCATCTATCTTGGACCGCATACTTGATCGTCCGTGCCAGATTCATGGCACCCCAGACAAACCACCCAATCATACAAATAGAGATTGCTGGGTTTTTAAACAGGCCAGCAAATTAAACGCCGAGCATAGGGAAAAGGGATCGCAAAGCGAGGATGATGACGAAGAGCCCCAACAACCAAACACAGGGGGACAGAAGAAGCTTCCCCCTCAGGTCAAAATGGTGAACATGATATACGCCACCCACATCCCCAAGAGGGAGTGCAAGCGTGCGCTTAGGGAGATCTACGCGATAGAGCCAGTCGCCCCAAAATTTAATCCATGGTCGTCATGCCCGATCAACTTTGATCGCCGGGATCATCCGACCAGTATCCTTCATGGTGGCTCAGCCGCACTGGTCCTAGACCCAATAATTGATGGGTTCCACCTAAGTCACGTCCTTATGGAAGGAGGTAGCAGCCTCAATCTGCTCTATCAGGATACATCGCGAAAAATGGGCATTAACCCATCTCGGATCAAGCCCACCAGGACTACCTTCAAAGGAGTCATACCATGTGTAGAGGCCCGCTGTACGGGCTCAATCACACCAGAGGTTGTCTTTGGAACTCCGAACAACTTCCGAAGCGAGGAGTTAATCTTCGATATCGTTCCTTTCCGCATCGGCTATCACACACTGCTCGGACGAACTGCGTTCGCTCGATTCAACGCAGTACCACACTATGCTTATCTCAAGCTCAAGATGCCCAGTCCACGTGGCGTCATAATAGTCAATGGAAATATGGAACACCCCCTCTGTAAAGAAGAGCACACAGCTGCCTTAGCAGCAGAAGTACAGAGTGGCCTTCTCAAGCAGAACCTTAATTCGGCTGTCGAGCCCACGGATGCCGTTAAGAGGGTCCGAACTACTCTGCAGCAGGAGAGCTCAGCTCGTCAGGAGCTCATTAGCAATCCGGCCTCTGTCTTAGTCCTGATCAAGTGGTGGCATTCGTGCCGCGCGTATGTAACTACGCACTCAAAATCCCATGGGCATCGACGGAGGCATAGCTAACTTGTGGTCCACAGTATGGCTCAATCAACATCGGGTACACACATACTTTCCCGTTTACTCGTTTCCTTTTCAGATCTCAATCCCACAGGCACCATCTGGTGGTCTGGTCATCGGTCCTCTCGAAGGATAAACACACCAAGACGGCGAGAAACGGAGTCATATGGGGGACTTTTTAGGTGATTCCGTTAACGATAACTCTACCTGTTTTTATAGACCCGCGTGCAGCTCTACCTTGGTTTCGGCATGTCAAATAGCCTGTTGCTTATCGCACTACCTATATCAATGCACCTTGATGTACTAATTAAATTACAATGAGAACAATTTGCGGCTGGAGCTGTAGGACTCCAGCTTTTTACCTTTGTATCGTTTCTGTTTTTTTTCAGCTCCCCTGTGGATAACCCTATCAGGTAGCACCTGTACACTTTGGTACATTTCATGTTCGCCAGGGGCTGCACAGCACCCCACACTATGGCAACAAAAGTCCGAACACTTTTTATAAGTATAGTTCGGCACCCCGAATTTAGCATTATATGCATTGGCTCCGAATCATGTCTTTGGTCAATAGTTGGGTTGCCCGGCTCTTGTGCTTGCTACCTTACGTTCCGCTATATCGGCTAAGGTAGTAAAGGGAGAACTATTGCAATTGTGCCTTGGTTTATCCAAACGAGCACCTCAGTAGAGAAAGCCGAAAACTGACTATCATGATGTGGCGAGAGCCGGTCAGCTGTTCGGAGTTTGCAAATCGTTGGAGATTTCTTCCGCATTACGCGAAGGATTGGTACCTCCCAATCAGATGCTTATAGCACTCTAGTTCGGATACTAGGGGTTGTGCCCATGTTTTTATTATCCCACTCCTATGGCTAAGTGAGGGCGTTACAACCACATAGTCTGGTTGCCTGGTTCGTTGTGCTAAACAACTCCTTCAAGGACCATCTAATTGGATCAAGATTGTTTAGATTCCATCCCGAACACCCCCGTACTACCTACGTGGGGGTAGAAGCCGACGACTGGGTAACCCTCAGATTTCATGCAACACGGCCACACAGGAAGTAAAAAATTAAAAACATAATAAGCATTATATTGCATAAACACTTTGTTTCATCATACAAGGTAGAGGGAGCTCGAATACATTCATTCAAAGATGGTGTCCTTCGCACAATGTTAGCAACAATGCGGGACCCCTCTAAGACATGGCCGAAGTATCGCTCATGTGTGCGGTGCTCCTTGCCCTCCGGCGCCCCCCGGTCGCTAGCTTGACAACGTCCAGCTTCGCCCACCAAACCTTGCAATAAGAGAAGGCCAGACGCGCGCCCTCGATGCAGACGGACTGCTTGATGACAGCCAACCGAGGACAGGCATCCACCAGCTTCTTCACGAGGCCAAAGTAGCTGCTGGGAATAGCTTCGACTGGCCACAGCCGGATTATCATATCCTTCATGGCCAGTTCGGCCACTCTGTGCAGCTCGACCAGCTATTTCAGCTAATCGCTCAAGGATACCGGATGTTCTGGTGTGCAATATTGCGACCAGAACAGCTTCTCTGTGGAGCTCCCTTCTTCGGCTCGGAAGAACTCCGCAGCATCGGTCACACTGCGTGGCAGATCAGCAAAGGCCCCTGGAGAACTCCGAATCCGAGTTAGTAAAAGAAATTTCCTCTTCATACTCCTGCTTTGTATATGGAATGCCTTACCCACCGCGATCTTCCTGGCCTCCTGGATCTCATGGAGGGCGTCCTGGGCTTCAATCTGGGCCGCCTCCACACTCTTACGAGCCTTGGCAAGTTCGGCCTCTTGAGCCGACGCATTGTGCTCAAAGGTCTCGCACTTCCTCACCGCGTCCTGGAGCTCCCGTTGGACTTCGTTGACCCGGGCCTTGAGCCTCTTACGGGCAGCCCGCTCCTTGACAACCTTCCCCTCGGCTTCAACCAGGGCCGCTTTCAGGGCCTCGACCTCGGTCGTCGCCTCTATCCACATCATGGTATTTCGGTGATTGCATATCATTTCCCATTTTTGAATCCATAATAGGTTATTACTTACCTTGTTTTTCCTAGAGCTGCCTCTTCACCTGGCCCAGCTCCTCCTCGGCCTCCGCTAGTTTCTGCTTCAGTCCAGAGACTTCGGCAGTACGTTAGGCCGTGGCCAACTGCGATGCCTACGCATACATTTTAGACAAATTTAGTTAGTTTCCTGCAATAGGAGATTGATCCCCTGTCCGGTTTTTCTTTCCGAACACCGGACAGTGTCTCAGGGGCTATTGTCTATATTGGGATTTTCTCCTTTTTTGCGCTGCTTACCTCAAAACCTGTCACAGGCTGCTGCAGGCTTCGGTTAGTCCGCTCTTGGCGGACTGTACCCTTTCAATTAACATGCCCATAAGGACACGGTGCTCATCCATAATGGAAGCGCCTCGCAGCGCTTCCAGCAGATTATCCGGTGTCCCTGGTTGGACAGGGGTCACCGGGACAACATGCATCCCCCCTTCTTCCGAAGGAGGTCGCGTTCCGCATTCCGGAGCAGCCTCGGTCTCCGGAATTGAGTCCAGCTGAGGGTCGAACTGAGTACAGCCCTCCCCACCAGTCTCCATGGGGATTGATTCCCCTTTGTGTCCGGCGACGGGGATTTCGCCTTCTGGTGCCTCCTGAGCCTCTCCCCCACCTGGAAAAGTCCTTCAGGACAGCACGTCCGCATCATCCTTGGCCTTGGGGGAGTGAGCGGCTGGCGGTGAATCGCTGGCCATCGCCTTGGAATCCAGAGAGCCTCCTGACGAGGATCGCGGGGAGCTGTTGTGGGCCGGACTACAATAACATAATCAACCGTGTTAATACAATAAGGGGGAGACACTTTATGGACGGATATAAGTCTTAGCACTTACGATGCTGCCCCAGGCTTAGTGCGGGGTGTCTCTCCAGACTGTTGTCAACGTCCCATGCGGAGTTATCCGCGAGGAAGCCTTTCCCCTTCTTGGGCGCCTCTGCCTCCAGAATTGTGGAGGCCGCCCTCTTCTTCCTCCCCCCATCAGGGGGAGAGTCTCTTTCCTCCTCCTCCTCATCCCCGTCGTCTTCGGCGGCGGGGGAACGGGTTTTGTCCTCGGACATCACATCCGAAGTGCCTTTGCGGCGGGGGCCACTCTGGACCCCCCTGGCCTTTCCTGTGGCCTTCTTCTCTGGTGCCTTGTAAGGCGCCGGCTCCAGCATCTTCGCTAAACTCGGGATGACTGGTTCTTCAGGAAGGCGAGCCGGATACCGGATCTGCTTCGCCCTCTTCAACCAATACTGAAAAAACAATGATAATAAAAGCTTAGATATCGTCCTTGAAACAAGAAAGCAGGGGATGTGTTGAAAATAACACACCTTGTTGGGGAGGTGATTTATGTCGTGACCACGGTCCGAATCTGTGGCCGGCGGTATCTCGTTGCCCTTGAAGAGCAACTTCCAGGCATCTTCGTGAGTTGTTTCGAAGAGCCTCTCCAAGGTGTGGTGATTTTCGGGTTGAAATCCCATAGAGGGCGGCTTCGGCTCTGGCAGGGGAGGATCCGATGCACCAGCATCACTTGGATTATGTCGACAAGCTTGATGTCCCTATTGATCATGCTTTGAATGCACGTTTGCAGCGCATTCAGCTCGTCTGACGAACACCAGTTCGGGCTCTTCTCGACCTAGGAGGTGAGTCGCACGGGAGCGCCGGAGTTGAATTCGGCAGCCGCGGCCCAGGTGGCATCGCAGGGTTTGGTAATGTAGAACCATTGTTTCTGCCATTCCTTGATAGACTCCACGAATGTGCCTTTTGGCCAAGAGACGTTGGTGAGCTTGCTCACCATGGCGCCCCCGCACTCTGCATGCTGGCCATCCACCACCTTCGGCTTCACATTGAAGATTTTGAGCCACAACCCGAAGTGGGGTTGGATGCAGAGGAAGGCCTCGCATATGACGATGAACGCCGAGATATTAAGGAAGGAGTCCGGGAATAGGTCATGGAAGTCTATCCCGTAGTAGAACATTTTCTCGCGGACGAAGGGGTGGAGTGGAAACCCTAGACCGCGGAGGAAATGGGGGATGGATACTACCCTCTCATTGGGCTTCGACGTGGGAATGATTTGACCCTGGGCTGGAAGGCGGTGGGCGATTTCCTTTGCCAGGTACCCGGCCGCCCGAAGCTCGGCGATGTCCTCCTCTTTGATGGAGGAAGCCATCCACTTGCCTTGACCTCCGGATCCGGACATGGTTGAGTGCTTTCTCGAGTGGGAACAGATGAGAACTTGGGCACTGGAGCTCAAGAGTGGAAAGGTAGAAGAAGAGAGAAGGCATAGCAAAAGAAAGGGGAATCTTATCTCCTTATAAGGGCATCGAATATCAAACGCCTTCCTGGTTGCCTTAAAACTCGCCTATTCCCGAGGGTTGTGTAAACATCACGGTTGGGTTACCCACGCCCGTATTGATGACAATCCCGTAATAAGGGGACACAATCTCTGCTTTGACAAGACGTGCCAATGGCAACCGCATCTCGAAACATGGAGCGGCAGACGAAAAACAGTTCGAAATTATGACTGGACGGACCTAATGTCATGTTGTAAAAAGTTTTCAGCGGATTGGACTCGTGGATTATTGTATTCTCTCTATGGTTGTGTGTGGTGTGTGTTACAGGCCTGGACACAATCAATTCGTCTGAAGACTATTTTGGAGTTCGGAAGGAGGAACCTGCCTTGCAACGTCGAAGACAGAACTACGCACCGGATATCTTATCATTGAAGCCAGGTTCAGGGGCTACTGAGGGAGTCCTGGACTAAGGTGTCCTCGGGCGTCCGGCCTGTTAGCCATGGGCCGGACTGATGGGCTGTGAACATGCGAAGACCGAAGACTGTACCCGTGTTTGGATGGGACACTCCTTGGTGTGGAAGGCAAGCTTGGCGACCAAATATGTAGATTCCCTTCTTTGTAACCGATCGTGTGTAACCCTAGATCCTTCCGGTGTCTATATAATCTGGAGGACTTAGTTCGGATAGAGGAGATTCATTATCATAGCCATACCAGCTAGACCTCTAGGGTTTAGCCATTACGATCTTGAGGTAGATCAACTCTTGTAATACTCATATTCATCAATATCAATCAAGCAGGATGTAGGGTATTACCTCCATAGAGAGGGCCCGAACCTGGGTAAACATTGTGTCCTTTGTCTCCTGTTACCATCGACCTCAGACATACAGTTCGGGACCCCCTTCCTGAGATTCGCCGGTTTTGACACCGACACCACCCACCACCCACTTCATAGCCACTGTCGAGGACTTAACCGACATGCTCGATTACAACTCCAAAGACATCGACGGTATAGACGACGATGCCAAAGAAGAGCAAGCCCAAAGCACGCCATTTACTGGACGATGGACGGCCACATCTTCGTATGATGTGTATATGGTGGATACACCCAAAGAGAGTAACTGCGATAATGATAAAAATCTAGTTGAGGATATACCTCCTGAGACTCAACCAAAGTACCAACATCAGCGGCATTGCTCTAACTCACGCCGTGGAAAAAGATAGCAATACTGGCACCAGAGAGAACAACACTCTAGACGACACCGGAGAACAAGAAGACCCCGTCGAGCCAACCTCCGAACAAGACGATCGGGAAGATGGGAAAATTAGGCCTGATGACCAGTCTATAAATGAAGACTCGAAGGATAGTAATTATATTCCATCCTCCGAGGTGGAGGTGAGCCTCAGCGGTGAAGACTTTATCGTGCCGGAGGAACCCCTTGAGCAGGAGTGCTTTAGGCGCATGCTAATAGCCACTGCAAGGATCCTGAAAAAGAAGCACCGGTAGCTCCAAGCCGACCAGGATCTGCTCAATGACAGGTGGACTAACGTCCTGGCAGCCGAGGAATACGACCTCGAGCGCCCAACCAAGATTTACCCGAAGCGTAAGCTGCTACCTCAAGTCAACGACGAGGCGCTGGAGCCCATGCCATCAACACGTAATGTAGCCGACCGGCCACCATGTGGCTGTGACAAAACGGCAACTCAAGTGGAACACCAGCCCACGCTACCTCACCGAAAAAGTAGACACACAACAGCTAGGGGACATACGTATGACCTGCGACAGGATTGGAAAAACAAAGCGGACCAAACCAGATCGATCTATGGATCGCGGTGGCGTGCTCCGACGCGCAAGGACGACTATCTAGCCGGGCATGACAGCCATAACCACGCCCGCACCGAAAACTGCAGACGGACTCCATCTGAGCTATGTCGTGATGTGGCCCGCTATGGAGGCGCCACACCCCCCTCTGCTTCAGTAAAGAATTAATGGAACATGAATTCCCAGAAGGGTTTAAACCCGTGAACATCAAATCATATGATGGAACAACGGATCCCGCAGTATGGATTGAGGACTTTCTCCTTCATATTCATATGGCCCGCGGTGATGATCTTCATGCCATCAAATACCTCCTCATAAAGCTAAAGGGACCAGCTCAGCACTGGTTAAACAGCCTGCCAGAAAACTCCATTGGCAGTTGGGAGGACCTGGAAGACGCCTTCCGCGACAACTTCCAGGGTACATACGTCCGACCTCCGGACGCTGATGACTCAAGTCACATAGTCCAATAGCCCGGAGAGTCATCGAGGAAATTCTGGACTAGGTTCCTAATTAAAAAGAATCAGATCGTCGACTATCCGGATGCCGAAGCCCTAGCGGCCTTTAAGGATAACATTCGCGATGAATGGCTCGCCCGACACCTTGGCCAAGAAAAGCCAAAGTCCATGGCAGCCCTCACGGCAATTATGACCCGCTTTTGCGCGGGCGAAGATAGTTGGCTAGCCCGCAGCAGCAACAATGCAAGTGACCTGGCACTCTTGAAGCCAGAAATAGCAACGGCAAGCCCCTACACAACAGGCACAAGCGTCGAAACAACGATGTAAGGGCATATTTATCCCTTAGTTGTTTTGGTGATTGATTACAATGCTTTTGCGGACTAATCGTGTGCATGGAGTACTTCACACATATCATGACTAGGCACAAGACGATTTGGTGCCCCTCGAAGACTATTGAAGACGACGTTTCTCTATGTTTCTTTTTGGTGGATTTGAGTCATAGGAAAGCCATACTATTAAGAGGGGGTCCACTTTGGAAAGGTTTGGGTGGAATCATCACGTACACGTCTACTCCTTTTGCACCACCTTTCCTTTGACTCTTTGGAGCATCCTCCGTCTCTCCTTGTCTATGCAAAATGAAGGTATCCTAGTGTTGCTGAACTAGGGCATGCGGTAGTACTGCTCCTCGGAGCGGTAGTACCGCAGGCCCTTGCGGTTGTACCAGCCTCTAGCGTGGTAGTACCACAAGTGCTCACGGTAGTATTGCACCTCAAGAGCGGTAGTACCGTGGCCTCAGGCCAGGCGCTGCTGCTAGTGCGGTAGTAGGGGCGGATGTAGTTTTTTACATCCGCGTCGTACGCGGTAGTACCGCACCATGGGCGCGGTAGTACCGTGCGCTCTGGCCAGGCTCAGCAGCATGAGCGGTAGTAGGGGCGTATAATTTTCTACATCCGCGCCCTACGCCGTAGTACCGCTCCACGTCTGCGGTAGTACCGTGTCGGATTTTTCCATGGATAAAAACTCAGCGGAAGTAGTCATGGATGTATTTTTATATGTTCGTGCCTTCCCGGCCTAGTCCATTCCCGCCTTGTGGTAGTACCACAAGGGGGCACGGTAGTACCACACCAGCGGTTCTACTGCTCCTTGCCTTAGCGCTTCAGGACTGGTCTTAGGCCCTGCTGTCGGTGTCAAAACCAGCGGATCTCGGGTAGGGGGTCCCGAACTGTGCGTCTAGGCCGGATGGTAATAGGAGGCAAGGGACACGAAGTTTTACCCAGGTTCGGGCCCTCTCGATGGAGGTAAAACCCTACGTCCTGCTTGATTAATATTGATGATATGGGTAGTACAAGAGTAGATCTACCACGAGATCGGAGAGGCTAAACCCTAGAAGCTAGCCTATGGTATGATTGTTGTTGGGTATGTTGTCCTACGGACTAAAACCCTCCGGTTTATATAGACACCGGAGAGGGTTAGGGTTACACAAAGTCAGTTACAATGGTAGGAGATCTACATATCCGTATCGCCAAGCTTGCCTTCCATGCCAAGGAAAGTCCCTTCCGGACACGGGACGAAGTCTTCAATCTTGTATCTTCATAGTCCAGGAGTCCGTCTGAAGGTATAGTCCGGCTATCCGAACACCCCCTAATCCAGGACTCCCTCAGTAGCCCCCGAACCAGGCTTCAATGACGACGAGTCCGGCGCGCAGATTGTCTTCGGCATTGCAAGGCGGGTTCTCCTCCAAATTCCGTGTACCTGTTGAATAAAGTCCGGTTTCTTGTAGATGTTACGCTCCTTGGCTTCTACGCCCAATAAGGGCCGTTTCCCACGTGTCAAACGAATATGAAAAGTCTGAGTGTTTTTACATTCACACCCCTAGCCGCGTAAATGAGCTGCCCTGTTTAAGGGGACGAGGATTTTGATCCAAACCACATCTTCCCCCTTCGGAGTGGTCATCAGAGCGCATCCGACAAAGGTCCATTCCACCATGGCCAGCCATCGCAACTCCTCCTCTCACCCTTCCAGCCCTCAGCCTGGATATTGGGAGGGATGCTCCATCCCGCATAACGAGCCAGTGACGCTCCTGAGTAAGGGATTTCTCCCCCCGGCCTATATGATCCCGGTTCGAGCCGGTCTTGCCATCTATAATGGCGGAAAGCAAGCGGAGAGTGCCCCCAATTCCTCCAAAGGAGAGCGGGTATGCCTTGTCCCTTATTTAATAAGGGGGCTCGGGTTTCCAATCCATCCATTTCTCCGGGGGCTGTTGGAGTTCTACAGCCTCCAGCTACACAGTCTCACGCCTGCCTCCGTATTGCATATCGCGGGCTTCGTAGCCCTCTGCGAGTTGTTTTTGGGTGTCGAGGCTCATTTTGGGCTATGGAAAACGTTATTCTGCCTTGTGCCCCACTCTAAGGAGGGGTCAATGTATCAAGTGGGCGGAGCCGAAGTGTGGCGCATCGCCGGGACCGGATATCTGTCCGGAACCACAAAGAAGGCGTCCGAAGACTGGCCCTCGGAATGGTTTTATATAGAAGACGTCCAGCTGCCGGATCCTGTCCGTATTGGCCTCCCTGAATTCGACAGTGCTCCCTTAAAGAAGCGCCTAAGCTGGCGTCCAGGGAAAGTGACAGGGACATCATTTACCTGATGGGCCGAATAAGATTGTTAGCCCATTCCGGACTAACCATGATCGGGGTTATGGCCGAATGCATCATGCGGGGGGTGCAGCCGCTTCAGTATAGAAGCCACCCCATGTGGGACTTCAACGAGGAGGATGACGCCACCCGCTACGGCCGTAAGGGGCCGGATTCAGCTGCCGCTCTACTAAAGATCTTGTCCACTTTGTATAAGGGAGAAGAGGAGGAATTTCTCCGCGTCAACCCACAGGGTGGATTCTCTATGTACAATCCCCCAAGTTGGGTAAGCGGTCGTATTTACTTGCCCATCCGTTTTGTATTCCCATTGTTAAATATTCAGTCTGACGATTTCAATGCAGGAACTGCGTCGGGCTGTTAAGGAAATAAGCAGCCCTCCTCCATAACCCGAGGACCCCGGACGGTCCCTCGACCCGGCCTCTCAAGAGGATTCGGACATATTTGTGGAGCTGATTGATGGAGTGTTCCATCAATTGAGCAAGGACAACGCCTTGGTTGACATTACGGCCGATTAGCCAGGACTGATCCCGGACTCCCACGTAACTGAGATCGAAGTCCCAATACCCCGAATAGGTGTTCACCCTCTCGTGTTTTTAGTTTCCTGATTACAACAGAACTTTACAGGGGAGGTTTTTAAGGCGGAAGGCCGAACCTGCGGCGACAAGCCAACGAGGGGTCGCAGGGCCCCGTGGGCAGAAAAGAAGTGCAGTCCGGACCAAGGCGTCAGCGCAAAGGTATGGCGCGCCCCCTTATCCCAGGTGTTATACCTTCGAGGCACATTGACATTCGTGCTCTCTTCAGGACAAAGAGACCTCGCCGGACTATATCCGGAGAGGCTGCCAATCGCGCCTCCACCAGCCAGGCTCCAAAGCCTGGTCCGGAGGCGGAGGCGAATGCAAGGCGCGCGCCAGACGCTGCTCCGACAGAGGATGTGGACGGGTTGTCTGCCACCAACTCTGAGGTGGAGAGTGCCATGAACCACAGGCGTCGTCGGACAATTCTTCGCGACGCTTGTTTCTCCCAAGGGGCGTTAGATGCCTTCAACTCGGGAGATGCGTACCTCCGTGCCGCTCAAAATGGTATAGCCAGAGCCACGGAGCAATATGTAAAAGACATATGGGTAAGAAAATTTTGGTAATTATATATATATATACCAGTAGCCCCCGAGACTTGAAACAGTTAGAATAACTGATTTAAGGATCATTTGTTATGCAGGTTCTTACAGAAAAGAATTCCCTACTGTCCAAGGAGCTGGAAGAGTGCAAAGCTCAACTTGAGGCCGCACTAGCCGCGGCAGGGGAGCCCAAGGAGACCCCCTCTGGTAATATACACTTCGAAAGATAAGTATTTTGCGAAGCACGACATAGGTGCGAATCTGACAAATGAAATTGCAGATGGCGCCGGATTGAATCCAGAAAGGCAACACCTCCTACACCAGGTAAAGGCTGGTGAGAAGGTGCTGACAAAGGTGAGGCGGGAGAAGAATGATCTTCAAGATGCCAACACCAAGCTGGGCGTCGAGCTGAAAGATGTTCGTGCCCAGCTGTCAGACTCCATTAAGGAGAATCAGCGGCTTCGGCGTGGCATATTTAGTAAGTGCTTGAACGAACTTTTGAAAGAAAGTTTGGCGGGGAAGTTGACTAACAGAGCAATGTCTGTAGGTGTGCTAACAGGTCGTCCTGCAGAGGAGATGCCCAGTTCTACGGGTGACCTTCTTCCCGAGCTCTCGCAACTGCTCGACCGAGTTCCGCAGGCGATGCAAGGCATCGCCCAGGCCCTTTGGCCATCCATCTCCATGCCCGAAGGTCTTGGAGAGCTTGCGGAGAAGCTAAAGGGAGCACGGCGGCGCTTCCGATTGTGGAAGATATCGGCCTGCCGTCAAGGCGCTAGGGAGGCCTGGGCTATGGTGAAGACGCGGTACACAAAGGCTAACCCCAACCACATGGCTGAGGTCAGTCCTGTGGGGCCCGATGGGAAGGAGATCCCTGTAAGCTTGGTATACGGCCAAGTAGAATTGGCCGCAAAGTATTCCCAGCAAGACTGTAAATTAGACAGCCTGTTAGATGGTATTGAAGAGGAATACAATCAGTCAGAATGACTATGTAATTTAATTGACATTTATAATGCCTTCTGTCCGGATTGTAGATCGTTTGTCATGGCCGACCTTTTCGCTTCAGCCTTGGGACCTGACGGTCCGGAGTGTGTCCGAATTCCCATGCGATTATATAAGAACCGGGGAATGCATGGAGACCAGGCGTAGGGGTCATTAGTGTGTGAACAGACAAGTGCCCGACTAGTTATGTTATATTACATGGTTAGTAAGAAACATCTTCCAGGGAGAATAGTTCTGGTAGGGGTTCCTTTCCCTGGGAGGCATGCCCATTCTGCGAAAAAGACGCAGGAAAAAGCATCTGGGGGCGCATAAATAAATAAGTGAAAAGATCATCTTTTAGGTCACCGACCGAGTATTCCCTTAAGAACGCTAGCTTTCGGCTTCACCCAGTCTAAGGTACACATCCGGCTTATCCGGCAGTAACAATCGAGAGGTGCTCCCTTTACCGCCTAGCCGAATAATCGGGAACGTAGGGGTAAGCACAGGAGCTAGGCAACCCAGCTTGGCCAAAACTTAAGTCATATCGATGCATATAATGGTGAAATAAAAGGTACATGCGGAAGTGTAACACATGTGTTGGGCATGAAGCCCGTATAAATAAGCTTCTGTTAAAAGAAGCCCCCAGTTTTAATGAGTGCGGATAGCACGTCATTTGATGAGCCTTTAAAGTTTATAAGAGAAAGGAAGGGGTGAAGGGGAGAAATGTAAGACAGACAGTATATATAAAAAATGAACAGAGGAAGGAGACGAACACAGAGTCTGGCGCTAGGCATAGAATCTTCGGAGACGGGCTGCGTTCCATGGGTTCGGCTCGAGTCGGTTATCCGATGCATCTCGCAGGCGGTACGCTCCACCAGTCAGGACTTTGTCAATTATGAAGGGACCTTCCCACTTGGGCTTGAGTTTGTCCTTTTTCTTGTCCGTCAAGCATAGAACTAATTCGCCAACGTTGTAATTTTTGGCTCGTACTTCTCTGCTCTGGTATCTTTGAGCCTGCTGTTGATAGAATGCGGAACGGGCTTTTGCCACGTCGCGGTCCTCCTCCAATGCGTCCAAACTGTCTTGCCGATCGAGCTCGGCTTCTCTTTCCTCGTACATGCGCACTCAAGGTGAGTCATGAATTATGTCGCAAGGCAAAACTGCCTCTGCACCATACACCATAAAGAATGGTGTGTATCCGATGTTGTGATTCGGCGTGGTCCGCAGCCCCTAGAGTACGGAGTCGAACTCCTCTACCCAGTGCGTGTTAGATTCCTTGAGGGACCGCACTAATCTGGGTTTGATGCCGCTCATGATAAGACCATTTGCACGTTCGACCTGGCCGTTGGTTTGTGGGTGATAGACGGAAGCATAATCGAGCTTGATGCCCATGTTTTTGCACTAGAGTTTTACCTCGTCGGCCGTGAAGTTCGTGCCATTATCAGTGATGATGCTGTGGGGGACGCCGTAACGGTGTACAACCCCGGATATAAAGTCTATCACCGGTCCGGATTCGGTCATCTTAACAGGCTTGGCTTCTATCCATTTGGTGAACTTATCCACCATGACCAGTAAGTATTTTTGCTTGTGGGTTCCGCCTTTAAGGGGTCCAACCATGTCAAGCCCCCAGACCGCAAAGGGCCAAGTAGTGGGGATAGTTTGGAGGGCGGTGGGTGGCATATGGCTTTGGTTTGCAAAGAGCTGGCAACCGGTGCATCGTTGGACTAAGTCCTGAGCGTCTGCCCGGGCCGTCGGCCAATAAAAGCCTGTACGGAAGGCCTTGCTTACAAGGGACCGAGCTGCAGCGTGATGACCGCCGAGTCCGACATGAATTTCAGCCAGGAGGTTCCGCCCCTCCTCTTCGGAGATGCACCTTTGAAGGACTCTGGTAGTGCTTTTCTTATAAAGCTCTCCCTCATGGACTCTGTAGGCTTTGGATCGCCGCACTATGCAGCGTGCCTCATTTTGGTCCTCGGGGAGTTCCTGCCTAGTAAGGTAGGCAAGGAATGGTTCTGTCCACGTGGCAATGACGACCATTATTACGTGGGCTGAAGGTGTTATTTCATTGGCAGAGCCTCCAATTGTGTCAGAATGTTCGGTGTCGGGCAGTGCGGTCGGGTCCGGGCTGTTATTGTTCGGCTCCCCTTCCCATACTACGGATGGCTTGAACAACCTTTCCAAGAAGATGTTGGGGGGGACTACATTGCATTTTGTGCCGATGCGTGCCAGGACATCTGCCGCCTGATTATTTTCCCGGGCTATATGGTGAAATTCAAGCCCCTCGAACCGACCTGACATTTTTAGGACGGCGTTGCGGTAAGCTGCCATTTTTGGATCCTTGGCATCGAAGTCTCCATTTATTTGGGATATTGCGAGGTTTGAGTCCCCGTGCACCTCTAGGCGTTGAATGCCCATGGATACTGCCATCCGGAGACCATGTAAAAGGGCCTCATATTCGGCTGCAATGTTGGAGTCCGTGTACATAATTTGGAGTACATATTGAATTGTGTCTCCTGTGGGGGACGTCAAAACGACGCCAGCCGCCAGTCCGGCCAACATCTTGGAGCCGTCGAAATGCATGATCCAATTTGTATATGTGCCATACTCTTTAGGGAGTTCGGCCTCCGTCCATTCTGCGACAAAGTCGTCCAAGACTTGCGACTTGATGGCTCGCCGTGGCTTATAAGTTATGTCGAACGGGAGGATCTCAATGGCCCATTTTGCAATCCGTCCCGTTGTGTCACGGTTGTTTATAATATCTTTAAGTGGTACTTCCGAGGCTACTGTTATTGAACACTCTTGAAAGTAGTGTCGTAGCTTCCGGGATGCCATGAATACCGCATATGTAATCTTTTGATAATGCGGGTACCGTGATTTGCAGGGAGTGAGGACAGTGGACACATAATAGACTGGCTTTTGAAGGGGGAATTTGTGTCCGTCCGCTTCTCGTTCGACGACGAGCACTGCGCTTACAACCTGATGTGTTGCTGCAATGTATAATAGAATTGGTTTGCCAATGTTTGGCACGGCCAGGACTGGGTTTGTTGCCAGTATGGCTTTTATTTCGTCGAGTCCGGCCGTGGCTGCATCCGTCCATTTGAAGTGTTCGGTGCACCGAAGGAGGCAGTAAAGGGGTAGGGCCTTTTCTCCCAAGCGGGAGATAAAGCAGCTTAGAGCCGCCACGCATCCGGTTAACTTTTGTATTTGTTTGAGGTCCTTTGGGATATCCAATTGCGACAGAGCTCGGATCTTGGCTGGATTTGCTTCAATTCCTCTATCGGATACAATGAAGCCCAAGAGCTTTCCGGCTGGAACGCCGAAAACGCATTTTTCCGGGTTGAGCTTGATTTCGTATGTTCGGAGGTTATCAAATGTGAGCCTCTAGTTGTCTACTAGAGATTCGACATGTCTTGTTTTGACGACCACATCATCTACATATGCCTCCACTGTTTTGCCGATCTGGTTTGCCAGACATGTCGCGCTGATATGTTGCGCCGGCGTTTTTGAGCCCGAAGGGCATCGTGTTGAAGCAGAATGGGCCGTATGTTGTGATAAATGCCGTTGCGACTTGGTCTAGTTCTGCCATCTTGATTTGATGGTAGCTGGAATATGCGTTGAGGAAACACAACGAATCATGTCCTACGGTAGCATCGATAATTTGATCGATGCGGGGGAGGGGGAAGGGATCCTTTGGGCAAGCCTTGTTAAGGTCTTTAAAATCAACAAACAGGCGCCAGGATTTGTCCTTCTTTGGTACCATCACCAGGTTTGCTAGCCAGTCCAGATGTTTTATATCTCTAATGAATCCGGCCTCCAATAGCTTTGCTAGCTCCTCTCCCATGGCCTGTCTCTTAGGTTCGGAAAAATGCCGAAGAGCCTGTTTGACAGGTTTGAATCCTGTTTGGATATTTAAGCTGTGCTCGGCCAGCTTGCGTGGGATTCCTGGCATGTCTAAAGGGTGCCAGGCGAAAATGTCCCAGTTCTCTCATAGGAACTCTCGCAGTGCAGCGTCTACATCAGGGTTTAACTGTGCCCCGATGGAAGCTGTTTTATTGGGGTCCGTTGGATGGACTTGGAATTTGACTATTTCGTCCGCCGGTTTAAAGGAGGTGGACTTGGATCTTTTGTCGAGTACCACATCGTCCCTATTCACCATAGAGCGCAGCGCAGTCAGTTCCTCAGCCGCCAGGGCTTCGGATAGTGCCTCGAGGGCCAGTGCGGCTGTCTTGTTTTCGGCGTGGAGTGCTATGTCCGGATCACTAGCGAGAGTGATGATTCCGTTAGGCCCAAGCATCTTGAGCTTCATGTACCCGTAATAGGGTATTGCTTGGAAGATTGTAAACGCTTCCCGCCCTAGCAGAGCGTGATAACCGCTGCTGAACGGAGCCACATGGAACGTGATCTCTTCGGACCTGTAATTATCCAGCGTGCCGAACACCACATCTAGTGTGATTTTTCCTGTACAGCGCGCTTCCCGACTGGGGATTATTCCTCTAAAGGTTGTGCTGCTTTGCTCAATGCGGTTCCAGTCCATTTCCATTTTTTGAAGGGTTTCCTCATAAATGAGGTTCAATCCACTGCCGCCGTCCATGAGTACCTTGGTAAGATGAAAGCCGTCCACTATTGGACTGAGGACCAATGCGGCTGGTGCTCGGGCTGTTCGGAATTTAGGTTCATCACTGGCGTTAAAGGTAATAGCCGTGTCACTCCATGGGTTTATTGTTGCTACTTGGTAGACTTCGGCAAGGCTGCGGAGTGTCCGTTTTCGCATATTATTTGATGCGAAAGTCTCGAAGACTGTTAATACCGTATTGGTGTCTCTTGGGTGCCTTTCTGTGGCCTCCGGAATTAGGAGATTTTCCCCAATTTTGGCCACCTGTCGGAGTATCCAACATGCTCTAAGGCTGTGAGTTGGTGTGGCGTCCTCTGTACTGTGAATTTTACAGGGTCCATTAAGCCATCCTTCCAGTACGGTTCCATGCCCTGTAGAGGGTTTTTGCTTTTTGGTGTTTGACCCGGGTGTCTGGCGATGATGCACCCTTTTATTTCGGACTAGGTTTGTATTCAGGGCCGGATCGTCCCAAAATTCTATTTCGGTTTTCCAGGCGCTTTCCATCGCACAATACTTTCGTACGATGGATGCCAAGTCAGCGAAGCGTGTAATATCACGGAGACTTATGGCGTTGAGGATTCCCTTGTTCATGCAATTATTGCAAAAGATTGAGATTGTGTCTTCCTCGCGGCAGTCCTTTATCCTGTTCTTAACCAGGAGGAATCTGGCCCAGTAATAATGTACTGTTTCATCGGGCTCTTGCCTAATTTGGGATAGATTGCTTATGTTCGGGTGGGTGGGTGGAATTAAATTCGAAGCCTCACCTCATCTGAGGCTCAGAGGCCGAGGAATTTTCGACCTCGAAAATTTGGATTCCTGGATGCTATCCAATGAATCCAGCCTGTCGCCTGACTCTAAGTTCAGGTCTTGAGTGATATCCTCCCCTCCGCGGGTATCCGGTTTGGAGAGATCGGGAATCCAGACGTAGCTAGTCCTTAAGATAGATGAAGGGTCGCCGCACTGTCCCTCTACCACGGCAACGTGATGGGTGACTTGGGGAGAGTTACTCTCTCTCAGATCGAGTTTAGGCCCAATCTGGTCGTAATCCGTAGCGACTCCCAGGGCAGCGATGCGATCCAAGAGCTCGTTTATTGAGGAGAGCTCCATTGGATCTAACTGCTCGGCGAGTTCCGAGCTGACATGAAGATTGTTTTCGATGGCTCAAGAGGTCATCATCGGCGCAGAAGCCGAACAGGCGGTCATAAGAAAACCACCTAGCCGGAGGGTTTGGCCAACGGCCAAAGCTCCCTTAGCAATGGTGCCGTCTTTAAAGATGGGGCAAGGCATCCTTCCTGATGGCGACGACATAGAGGAACTCTCAATGAAAGCACCAATGTCGGTGTCAAAACCGGCGGATCTCGGGTAGGGGGTCCCGAACTATGCGTCTAGGCCGGATGGTAACAGGAGGCAAGGGACACGAAGTTTTACCCAGGTTCGGGCCCTCTCGATGGAGGTAAAACCCTACGTCCTGCTTGATTAATATTAATGATATGGATAGTACAAGAGTAGATCTACCACGAGATCGGAGAGGCTAAGTCCTAGAAGCTAGCCTATGGTACGATTGTTGTTGGGTATGTTGTCCTATAGACTAAAACCCTCCGGTTTATATAGAAACCGGAGAGGGTTAGGGTTACACAAAGTCGGTTACAATGGTAGGAGATCTACATATCCGTATCGCCAAGCTTGCCTTCCACGCCAAGGAAAGTCCCTTCCGGACACGGGGCGAAGTCTTCAATCTTGTATCTTCATAGTCCAGGAGTCCGACAGAAGGTATAGTCCCTCTATCCGAACACCCCCTAATCCAGGACTCCCTCACCTGCCGTGGCAGCGGTAGTACCACGGTTCACCATGGTAGTACCGTGAGCCCTTGCGGTAGTACCGCTTGTTGGGTGCGGTAGTACCGCATGTCGCGGGCTGGTTAAGTGGATAACGGTTGGATTTGTTCTATCACTATATAAGGGGTGTCTTCTTCTCCGAGTTAACTACCTCTTCCACCTCAAAGATCCATTGTTGGTCTAAGCTCCATTTTCGCCCAATCTCCATCCCTAGCTGATCAAACTTTTTGATCTCCTAGGGATTGGTTGAGAAGGCCTAGATCTACACATCCACCAAGAGATATTTGATTCCCCCCACTAATCCCTCGCGGATCATGTTACTCTTGGGTGTTTGAGCACCCTAGACAGTTGAGGTCATCGCGGAGCCATACTCCATTGTGGTGAAGCTTCGTGGTGTTGTTGGGAGCCTCCAATTAAGTTGTGGGGATTGCCCCAACCTTGTTTGTAAAGGTTCGGTCACTGATGGAGTCCCGGATTAGGGGGTCTCCGGACAGCCGGACTATATCCTTTGGTCGGACTGTTGGGCTATGAAGATACAAGATTGAAGACATCGTCCCATGTCCGGATGGGACTTTCCTTGGCGCGGAAGGCAAGCTAGGCAATACGGATATGTAGATCTCCTCCTTTGTAACCGACTCTGTGTAACCCTAGCCCCCTCCGGTGTCTATATAAACCGGAGGGTTTAGTCTGTAGGACAACATAAAATCATACCATAGGCTAGCTTCTAGGGTTTAGCCTCTACGATCTCGTGGTAGATCAACTCTTGTAATACTCATATCATCAAGAACAATCAAGCAGGACGTAGGGTATTACCTCCATCAAGAGGGCCCGAACCTGGGTAAACATCGTGTCCCTTGCCTCCTGTTACCATACGCCTTAGACGCACAGTTCGGGACCCCCTACCAGAGATCCGCCGGTTTTGACACTGACATTGGTGCTTTTGTTGAGAGTTCCTCTGTGTCGTCACCATAAGGCTTGATGGCTCCTTCAATCATCGATAGCAATGCGGTCCAGGGTGAGGTTTTTCTCCCCGGACAGATCTTTTTATTCGGCGTCTTCGCACTGCGGGCCAATTTGCTTGGCCATCTAGAGCAGATCGAGAGCTACGCCCTGGCCATCAGGTCAGATTCGGAAACTTAAACTACACTGCCGACATCCGCGGAGACTTGATCTTCGACGAATTTGGGACTGCGTCAGGTGCGCCACACAGTCACGACAAGCACGACGTAACTCTGTCGTCGGACAGTGTTCGGGAGATCGCATCTGCAACTACTCCGGCCGTCAATCCGGAGCAAATCGCGCCATCCGAGAGCAGAGGATAAACCCCGCCATGGAGGCCACACTCTCAGTGGCGATAGATCCAGGTACTGACTTCACCCCTTATGAGAGCCATGTCGCCAACCCACTGGATTCTCCTCCGGCCACGGACTCCGAGCCGCTTACATCCGTGCCCGTCGAATCCGACTGGGCGCCGATCATGGAGTTCACCTCCGCGGATATCTTTCAGCACTCGCCCTTCGGCGATGTGCTAAATTCATTGAGGTCCCTCTCCCTGTCAGGAGAACCTTGGCCAAACTATGTCCGGCTAGAATGGGATGCAGACGATGAAGAAATTCGCTGCCCACCCACCACCCACTTAGTAGCCACTGTCGATGATTTAACCGACATGCTCGACTTCAACTCCAAAGACATCGACGGTATGGACAATGATGCAGGAGACGAGCAGGAACCACCGCCCACAGGGTGCTGGACTGCTACCTCATCATACGACATATATATGGTGGACACCCCTAAAGAAGGCAATGGCGACGAGACAGCAGAGGATGACCCCTCCAAGAAGCAACCCAAGCGCCAACGTCAGTGGCGCTGCTCTAAGTCCCACCACAGCAAAAGTAGCGATACCGGCACAGGAGATAATAACACTCCGGATAGTGCCGAAGACAACCAAAATCCCCTCCAGCACGATGTAGAGCCGGAAGATGAACAAGCCAGCCCTCTAGAGCAGGCAGCAGATGGAGAACCGATGGAGGACAATTACATGCATCTCTCCGAAGACGAGGCGAGCCTCGGCGACGAAGAATTTATCATGCCCGAGGACCCCGTCGAACAGGAGCGCTTCAAGCGCCGGATTATGGCCACAGCAAATAGCCTGAAGAAAAAGCAACAACAACTTCAAGCTGATCAAGACTTGCTAGCAGACATATGGACCGAAGTCCTTGCGGCCGAGGAATATGAACTCGAGACCCCTCCAAGAGTTACCCAAAACGCAGGTTGCTACCTCACCTTGAGGAGGAAGCATTGAAACCTCATTCACCAGTGTACGATGCGGCTAACCGGCCACTGCGTGGCCGAGCCAAAGAGGCATTTCAGCCTGAAGTTCAGCCTGCACCCCGCTGCCACTCAATCAAAAATACCAAGGCTCGGGGCAACACACGGGACCTGCGAGACGTATTGGACAGTAAGGAAAAACTTGCAAGGTCAATATACGGGTCACGGGCACGCGCACCAACACGGGACGATGATCGTCGCGCCGGATACACCAAAAGCAAATCCGACCGGGCCGAATACAGCAGCCAAGACTCATATGAACTGCGTCAGGATATAGCCCAGCACAGAGGTGCCGCACACCCCCTATGCTTCGCTGATGAAGTTATGGATCACGAATTCCCGGAGGGTTTCAAACCCATAAATATCGAATCATATCATGGCACAACAGATCCCGCTGTATGGATTGAGGATTTCCTCCTTCACATCCACATGGCTCGCGGTGATGATCTACATGCCATCAAGTACCTCCCACTAAAACTGAAAGGACCAGCTCGGCATTGGCTGAATAGCTTGCTAGCAGACTCCGTCGGCAGTTGGGAGGATCTGGAAGACGCATTCCTTGACAACTTCCACGGCACTTATGTGCGACCACCGGATGCTGATGACTTGAGCCATGTAACTCAGTACCCAGGGGAATCTGCCAGACAATTCTGGACTTGGTTCCTGACTAAGAAAAACCAAATTGTTGACTGTCCGGATGCAGAGGCCCTAGCGGCATTCAAGCATAACATCCGTGATGCATGGCTTGCCCGCCACCTTGGCCAGGAGAAGCCAAAGTCTATGGTAGTCCTCACGACACTCATGACCCACTTTTGCGCGGGCGAGGATAGCTGGCAGGCTTGCAGCAATAACACATCGAGGAATCCGGGCACTTCGGATACCAAAGATGCCAACGGCAGACAACGTCGTAACAGACCAAAGCGCCACAATAACGGTGATAACACTAAGGATGCGACAGTTAATGCCGGATTTAGAGGCTCTAGATCCGGTTAGTGGAAAAAGCCATTTAAAAGAAGTACTCTGGCTCCGTCCAGTTTGGATCGCACACTGGATCGCGCGTGTCAAATCCACGGCACCCCCGACAAGCCAGCCAATCACACCAACAGAGAATGCTGGGTGTTCAAGCAGGCCGGCAACTTAAATGCCGAAAACAAGGACAAGGGGCTGCATAGTGATGACGAGGAGGAGCCCCGGCCACCGAACACGGGAGGACAAAAGGGGTTCCCTCCACAAGTGAAGACGGTGAACATGATATACGCAACCCACATTCCCAAGAAGGAGAGGAAGCATGCACTAAGGGACGTCTATGCGATGGAGCCCGTCGCCCCAAAGTTCAACCCATGGTCTGCTTGCCCGATCACCTTGATTGCAGGGACCACCCCACTAGTATCTGTCATGGCGGATCCGCCGCACTGGTCCTAGACCCCATCATCGACGGATTTCACCTTACTCGAGTCCTTATGGAGGGCGGCAGCAGCCTGAACCTGCTCTATCAGGATACAGTGCAAAAAATGGGCATCGATCCCTTGAGGATCAAACCCACCAAAACCACCTTTAAGGGCGTCATCCTAGGTGTAGAGGCCCATTGCATGGGCTCAATCACACTGGAAGTGGTCTTCGGATCACCGGACAACTTCCGAAGCGAGGAGTTAATCTTCGACATCGTCCCGTGGCTATCATGCACTGCTCGGACGAACTGCATTTACAAAATTCAATGCAGTACCGCATTACGCATACTTCAAGCTCAAGATGCCAGGACCTCGGGGGGTCATAACAGTGAATGGAAATACAGAATGCTCGCTCCGCAAGGAAGAGCACACTGCAGCCCTCGCAGCAGAAGCACAAAGCAGCCTTTCAAGGCAAAATTTGGTGATACAGCCTCCGAACACCTTCAAGCGTGTCCGGAGTAAACTGCAACAGGATTGCCTAGCACGTTCAGAGCTCGCCTAGCAATTCGGCCCCCTTCCCAGTCCCAGTCAGGCGATGAAATTCGTGCCACGCGTATATAATTACACACTGAAAATACCATGGACATAGGCGGGGGCACGATCAGGGCACGTCCCGCAATGCGGCTTAACCGCCCTAGGGGTTGTATACCTTTATCATTTCTTTTCTTTTTTAGGGCCTAACTCTCTGGAAGCCCTTTCTGGCAGTACGATTGCCGGACACATTACGGGAAGGAACAACCAAGGTAGCAAGAAGCTAAGATGTACACGGGAACCCCCAGATGGTCTCTAATAATAATACCCGCTTTCTACTATCCATACGCAGCTTACCCTTGGATAGGACATTTCGAATAGTCCTACTTTCTGCTTATTGCACTACCTGTACCAGTACGCTTCGACGTATTATTCAAATAACAATGCATAGCATTAGTCTATTATTGCATTATTCATTCTTTTTTTTCCTTTTTATCCATTTACGACAATCCGCACCCGTAAATTCGGGCACGGTCAGTACGCCAGGGGCTTTCGTTTACCCCATAATACGACGCGAGAATTCCGAACACTTTCGACAGTGTGGCACCCCGAACTTATAGCATTATATGCATCAGCTCCGAGTCATGTCTTGGGTCAATAGTTGGGTTTGCCCGGCTCCCATGCTTTGGTACCTTACATTCCGCTATATAGGCTAAGGTAGCGGTGGGAGAACTACTGCGATTATGTCTCGGTTCTTCCGGACGAGCACCTCAGTAGAGAAAGCCGAAAACTGACTATCATGATAAGGCGAGAGACTGGTTGCTGTTCGAGAGGTCTCAAGTCCGTAAAGACTTTTCCCGCTTCGGGCGAGGAGTCGGCCTTGTCTGGCTTAGGCATGTATAGGGCCCCAAATTCGGCCTTCCGAATACTAGGGGCTTCGCCAAAATTTAAAATTGTAGACTTCTATGGCTAAGTGAGAGTGATAAAGCCCTATAGTCTGATTGCCTGGTTCGTTGCGCTGAACACCTCCCTCGAAGGACCCAAAATTGGGGTAAAGAGTGCTCAGGTTTATCTCGAACACCCCAGTACTAGTTACATGGGGGCAGAAGCTGATGACTGGCCAACTCTCAGATTTTGTAAACGGCCGCACAGAAGGTAATATTTTAAATTAAAAAAGCATTGCATAGCTTAGATGAACTTCTTTCACATTACAGGATCACATGAGCATGTTCATTCAAAAATTACATCCCTAGCACATTCATCCGCCACAAGGCGGGAACCCTTCAGGACACTCTCATAATACATCTCGGGGCAGCGAAGCTCCTTGCCCTCTGGTGGCCCCTCCTTCACCAGCTTCACGGCATCCAGTTTCGCCCAGTGCACCTTCGCCCGGGAAAAAGCCCTGCGCGCACCCTCGATGCAGACAGACCGCTTTATGACTTCAAGCTGTGGGCAGGCATCGACGAGCCGCCTCACCAGACCAAAGTAGCTACCGGACAGGGGCTCGCCAGGCCACATCCGGACTATAAGGCCCCTCATGGCTTGTTCGGACGCCTTGTGAAGCTCGACCAACTGCTTCAGCTTGTCGGATTTCGGGTTCTGGCAGACCCTTGAGGTTCGAACACTGGGGTGCGCATGGAGATTTCGCCTTCTACCTACCTGCACCCCTCCGCCTCGCTAAGATCTAAGCTATGGAAAGAACAGCACAAGAGACACAGGGTTTATACTGGTTCGGGCCACCGTTGTGGTGTAATACCCTACTCCAGTGTGTGGTGTGGTGGATTGCCTCTTGGGCTGATGATGATGAGCAATACAAGGAAGAACAGCCTCGCGAGGGTCTGTTCTTGGCTGAGGGGATGAACTGCTAGGAGGAGTTCGGTCACCCTTCTCTCTCTCTCTTCTTGATTCTCTCTCCTATTTTCTCCCCTCTCTAATTCCGTTTTCCATCCCCCCTCTCCCCTGGGGATGGCTAGTCCTATTTATAGGCAAAGGCCCTGGGCCTCTTCCCAAATATTGAGCGGGAAGGGCGCCAACAATTGGCCATTTTGAAGGGGAACATCTGGTACACTTATCCTGACTAAAGTTGGTCCTCGCCTGCCAAAGGCTCTGGTGGTGACGCTGGCTTGGGCTCCACAATGACTTCCTCCCTGCCATTGGACTGGTCTTGGTCTCGTTGCACCGAAACGGGTGCCTTTGCTTGATGCTCTCGCCTGCGCTTGCTCCCTTTGCACCAAAGAGGAAAGGAGGACACTGCGCAGGCTGGAGCCCGCCTGGCACCCTTGGTCGTCAAGGCTTGCGTCACGGGCACCTCGTGAGGTACCCCGCCTTGATCTCTTCGCCTTCTCGCGAGCCAGCCTGATGTGGCCATGCCTGAGGAAGCTTCGTGTCGTCCGCCCCGCGAGGCTTGGCCCCTCGCGAGGGTCTTGGGTCTATGTTGATGAAGATGGGCCATTCTGGGCCCTCCTTTGAGCCACGCCGCAGGCCGCAGGCAGGCAAGTCTGGGGACCCTCGTTCCCAGAACGCCGACAGTAGCCCCCGGGCCCAAGGCGCGCCCGGACTTGGCCGTGCAAGGAGGCGAAAGGGCAAGGGCGAAGTGCCGCGGGCCCTAACAGCCTGCGGCCTTGGGCGCCACGTGGCGGTTGATTGGACGTGAGCGTCTCCACTTCCCCACGGCGCCTCGGCAACTGCACGGATTGGACAAGTCCCTGCATGCAAAGCGGGTCATGATTACCTGCGATCGTGGAGGTCGGCGGTTGGCCTTCGCCGGCCATGCATGAGTACGGAACGGCGCGCGCCCTTCCAGTCCATCCCTTCTTGCTTCTCCTTCTTCCCGGTCCTTGCTCCGTCTTGCTGCGATGGCTCCGATCCGCCAGTTCTCGACGACAGAGAAGGGAAAGGCTCCCTGAGAGGAACCAGACCCGCTCCCGCCGAAGAAACGGCTCGCCCTCCGCGGCCGGGACGAGGGGGCCCATCTGGTGGTGTCGAGGTCCTGGTGCGAGCGGCCACCACCGGGGTTCCCGCTTCCCTTGTACGCTCACATCGAGGGCTCTTAAGGAGTCGATGCCGATCGCCACGGGCGGCGCCGCCGTCGGCGCCGACGGGTCATGAAGGTGTGGGTCGTCCCCCCTGGGGTCCACACCGAGGGCTCCTCCCAAGAGTTCGTGCTCCACGCCGCCATGCCTCCTCAGTCTTGGATTCACTCTCCTCCCTTCTTCGCCTCCATCATCCCGCAGGGAGAACTCCTGGAGGTTTGGCTGCAGCATGCCGGCTGCAGCACCCTCGCGACCGAGGCAGAGGTCGTGGTCGTTGCCCCGGGCGAGGTCTTCATGACTCGAGGCTGGAGCGAAGTCGCCCGGGTTTGCAGGACAAGAGGCGCCTTCGCGATCCACTTGGAGTACGATGGTGCTTCGGTGATGTTCTTCAAGGTCTTCGATGCGAACGGGCGCCGGCTGGAGTGCTGCCCCAGGAGAGGTGGTCGGGACCCTACTGCGACGAGGACTGGGCCCGCCGACCGCTCCCTTGGCAGCTCCTCAGGCGGCGGAGGCGGCGGAGGTTCCGGCGACTCCGGCGAGCTCTTCGCGACTCCGGAGACGAGCAACGACAGCTACGAGCCCCTGAGCCGGCGCCGCTCATGGAGCAGGGCGGGCTCATCAGGCTGTCGCCGACTCTGATCTTGATGGGGTTGGTGCCGGTGCTTGACGGCCCACTGTTGATGATAGCGTCTTTTGCAGGGGCGCATGCAGTTAGCGTCCTTTTAGGATCTGTTCCCTACGAGGAATCACAGACGCGTCCCGTGGGGGCTTGTAAGGTGCTGGAGGACGAGCTGCAAGGCCTGCGGGACCAGCTCGCGAAAGAGGCCCACTTTCGCCAAGAGCAGGAAGAAGGCGTGAAGGCTCGCGAGGCGGCCTTCAAGGAGAGGGAGGTCAAGCTCAGGAGGCGCCGTGACCGCCTAGGTGCGCTGGAGCAGGAGTTGGGGGCGAGGAAGGTCGAGCTGGACGACAAGGCCCAGGTTCTTGTCGAGGACCGCGTGGCCTTCGCGGAGATGGAGGCGAAGGCTCGCTCCTCGCTGAGGACGCTTTACGACAACGGCCTGGAGAGCCCACTGGCTAGCGCCGAGGACGGCCCCGCCAAGCTGCTTCCCTTCCTGGTTCACGCTCTTGAAGATGTCACCCTTGGCCTTGGCCCCACGGCCGAGGCCAAGGCGCGTGTCCTGTCTTCTGCAGCGCTGACGTGGGTCCTCACCCACATCTACCTTCGCGATCCCGGCGTCAACCTCGACAGCCCGCTGGAGCCAGTAAGCGGCGAGCGTGCCGCTGCCGCTGCCGAGGCCGTGAAGGGTCATGCGGAGGCTCTGCTAGGGAAGTTCCGGGCCTTCAGCACCAAGCCGAAGCAAGGTGCTGCCGACCCCGCTGCTCCATAAGGCGAACCCACTCCGCGCTGCTCCACCACCGACAAGTGACTCCGTTGTGGCTCATGTCCTGCCTTTAATTCCTGCACATGTATCATGCCTCGGGGAGGCGTTTAAACTTGCGTTTGGCATTGAGATAAAAGTGTGGACTGTAATATTTGCTTTTGAATTCCTTGAAATTTACGCTTTTCCTTCCTACTTGCTTATGTTCTACGCCGACAGAGCCCGTCCTCGCGCATACCTCAGCCGCCGTTAGCCCCGACCGGAAACCAGGACGGGACCAAGGAGTGAGGGGCTACATGACAAGTTAGGCTCCTGAGTCGCGATGCTCCGGAGTCCCCCTTGGCGCACGAACAACAAGTAGGGAGGTGTGATGTGGGTGGATCTACCGTTCTACGTCTGCAGAGCCCGGCCGCGCGCATACCTCAACCGTCGTTAGCCTTTCGGAACTAAGGAGTGAGGGGCTATGTGACCAGTTAGGCTCCTGAGTCGCAATGCTCAGGTGTCCCCCTTGACGCTCAAACGGCCTTCGTACCTTGGCTCTGCTCGGGGAGAGACGCGCGACGAACCAGGCCCGGGAGGGCCTGGCTGGGCGGCATGCATCTGGGCGTGACCCAGGCGCAGCCCCCGTGCCCAGCCCCCTAGCGCGGCACTCCCGAGGGGAGGCGTTACGGTGAGGCTAGACACTAAGCTCTGGGCTCCCTGAGGTTGATGCGGCCCGGGGGCCACCCTCAGTTGTTTATCACCAGCGCGGAGCATAGCGCTTCCGTATGTGTACGGGCATAGCCGCTCCTCGGCAGTGTCGTCAGCCAGCGTGGAGCATGGTGCTTCCACTGGTACGTGGGAGGGGGCTCCCCTCTGGGAGGAGCCCCCGGGGCGTGTACAGCCCCGCCCTGACACGTGGCTGGCACGGTAGGGCCTGGCGAGGTGTATCTGGGCACCCATGAGCCAGTGCGGGACTCACCGGGCCCTACCTCTAGGCGGGTTGCGCCTGGCACTGGGCCTTATCTTGTGATGTGTACCTGCAAATTTGGTTAGATGCCGGCACTCTACATCCTCGGGTCCCGTCCCTCGAGCTGGTCTCAGCCATCGCTAGTATGCCAGGTCGCGATGTCGTGGACAAGGCCAGAGGGTGAGGGCTGGAGAGCCAGTAAGAGCCCTGAGTCGCGATGCTCAGGTACCCCCCCCTTTAACTTGCAAGTGGTCGGCATGGAGAAGAAGAGGTGCCGTGGACCGGCATCAAATAATCAAGCATGGTGGGTCAAACGCATAGCCGGAAGTAAACGCAAAAGGGATACATGCCGTTGGGTCTGGCCCGAGCGACTTGGGGATGATGCAGCCCGAGGGGCGCCCCCAACAAAGTAAGCTAACAACATGAAATAAAAGGGATACATGCCGCAGGGACGGACCCACGCGGCCTGGGAATAATGCAGACCTGGTGGGCGCTCCCAGCTGGAAATGAAACTTGAAAGATGTCACCTGTTGATGTTGAGGACGAAGGAGTGTTGGTGTAGCAGACTCGGTAGGCTGCGGAAGCCGATCCTCACGAGCCCCCAGGCCCAGGGGCCTCGGGAGGCTCCGGAGGCACTGGTGGCTCCTCACGGACCATCTCCATCTCCGCCAGGGCTGCGGAACTCCTGGCCTCTTGAGCCTCCATGATACCCCTCATGAGGCGCTGGTACGTGGCAGCCGCATTCGGCAAGCCGTAAGGCATGCGAACGTAGCTATGGGGTGGACCTTCGCAGCGCCCCACTCGCGAGGGCCAGAGGTGCTCCAGAGAGGCGACTCGATTGAGCCCTGGTATGTCAATGCAGACGCGCAGCCCACCATCCTCGCCTGGATGGGGAGCCAGAGCTAGTAGGCGATGGCCGCCTTTCATGACTCTTGACTCATGTAGCTCCTGAATGGCCTTGCTGACGAACTCCTGAGGGTCTAGCTCTCCTTGCCTTACTCCTTCTTAAGGGAAACGTGCTTCGAAACACGCCTCCATGTGGTGCCCAAGCGCCTCCCTCGTGACCTTAGCCAGGTCGGTGGCCCTCCAGGGGAGAGCCCCCGAGCCCTGCCTGAGGAGGGCGCCGGGCGCGCTTTCCTATGCGATGGAAGGAGGTTCCCCCTGGGCAGGCGCGGGCCCTGAGGGGCCTGCCTCCTGAGGGGCCGGGCCGGACGATGTCTTCTTCTTCTTGGGGGTGGTCTCGGGAAGCCTCCTGCTTCCGCGATCCAGGTCTTCCAGTGACGCGGCCTGAAAGGCTCGTTCCAGGGAACACACCGCGCCCTTCTCTTCACAGGGCACCGTGATGACTCCGCCACTTCCTGGCATCTTGAGGACGTTGTAGCCGTGGTGAGTTACGGCCATGAACTTGGCCACCGCTAGGTACCCAAGGATGGCGTTGTACGGCAGGCGAATGTGAGCGACGTCGAAGTCGATGAGCTCGGTGCGGTAGTTGTCGCGTGCCCCGAAGGTGACAGGGAGGCGGACCTGCCCAATCGGGACCGTGGAGCCGTCGGCGACTCTGGAGAAAGGCTTGGTTGGCTGAAGCTGGCTGTAGGGCACTTGGAGATTGTTGAATGTTTCCACGGATAGGACGTTGAGCCCTGCCCCGCCATCGATGAGGGTCCTGGTGACCACCACATTGCTGATGATTGGGGAACAAAGCATCGGGAGGACTCCGGCTGTAGCCGCACACTTGAGCTGATCTGTTGAGTTGGACGTGATGGCGCACGGCGACCACCTGAGAGGGCGCGTGGCTTCGAGCTTGGGGAGGACTGCATTCACTTCGCGGGCGAACTGCTTGAAGATGCGTTGAGAGGCTGGGGCTTGAGCCCCGCCCAGGATGTAGGCGATCGCGTGCGGCTCCTGGAAGCCCCCAGCCCCCTCGTCCTGATGGCGGTCCTCGTTTCTCCTTGGCTGCAGCGGCAGCGGAGGGAGGCCTGCATTGCCTTGTGGGCGATCCTCGCGAGGCTGATCCCTCCAGTCTCCCTCGCGAGGCGGGTCTTGCCAGCGATCCTCGCGAGGTTGATCGCGCCACCCTTGGCGCGAGCCGCGGTCTTCCCAGCGTCCTGCGTTCCTTCCTCCTCCTCGACCGTAGCCCCGGTCACCGCAGTCGGGACGACAGCCGATCCTTCCTTCTCGCACGGCTCGGAGCTCTTGACATTCGTTGGTGTTGTGGGTGTGGAGGTCGTGGTACACACAGTACCGACTGCCCTTGGAAGATTCAGGCTGATCTCTGCCCCACTTGGTGTCTGGTTCTGCCGCGAGCACGGCAGCCCCCTTGCGCTTCACATCCTTGGCCTTGGGCTTCTTCTCTTCTGGGTCTGCGGCAGGCAGATCGAGGAGGGAGATATGCCCTTCCTCAGCCCTGGCGCACTTGGTTGCCAAGTTGAACAGCTCCAAGGAAGTGCACAGGTCTTCATGGAGCGCCAGCTCCTCCTTCATCTTGACATCGCGCATGCCGTCGAAGAAGGCTGAGATGATGGCCTCCTCGGTCACCTTGGGAATCTTGAGGCGTGCGTTGTTGAAGCGCTGGATGTACTTCTGCAGGGTCTCTCCGGGTTGTTGCTTGATGCAGTGCATGTCGCTCACGGCGGGTGGCCGGTCGCGAGTACCTTGGAAGTTGGCGATGAAGCGGGTGCGCATCTCGTCCCAGGAGGAGATCGTGCCTGGAGCCAGGTTCAGGAGCCAGGGGCGGGCCCCGTCCTTGAGCGCCATGGGAAACCAGTTCGCCATGACCTTCTCGTCTCCATTGGCAGCTTCGATGCCCAGCTCATAGAGCTGGAGGAACTCCACAGGGTCGGCCGTGCCGTTGTAACGAGGAGGCAGGTCTGGCTTGAACTTGCCGGGCCACGCGACGCTGCGTAGCTCGGTGGTGAAGGCACGGCAGCCTGCTGTGGCCACGGGAGGCCTTGGGTGGCGGAGAGCTTGGTCTTGCATGTCCCCACGCGCTGCAGCTAGGAGCAGCACGGGTTCTTGACGTGCGGGAGCAGGAGCATGGTCACGACGTGCTGGAGCAGGGAGCACCCGGGCAGCTTCTTGCGGGCGAGGGACTTCTTGGCAGCTTTGCTCTTGCCATGTTGGCACCTGACAGAGCGGGTTCCGCCTAGGGGCACGTGCCTTGGATCCATGGCGCCTTCTTGAGGAGGAGGCGCTGGGGCGCCGCCGGAGCATCGTCGCCCGCGTGGGGCGGGGTGCGGTGCAGCGGAACGGACGGCGCAGGAGAGCCCCCTACGGTGCGGACGAGCTCGGCGACGCGGTCGAGCCATTCTTCATAGACGTCGTCAACGGGACAGTAGCGCAGAAGCTCGTTTGCCGCGATGAGCACAGCTCGAGCCTCCATGGGTGCGCGGAGCGCGCGGGACGAAGAACCAGCTGGGTGAGCGAGGGAGTAGCGGTGCGGCCGTCTTGCCGCACAGACGGATGCTGAGACGACGCTTGCTGCTCGTCCCCCGCCGGGCCGGTGGCGGAGTTGACAGCAGGTGAGGGGGAACAGCGAAGACACCCACCGACAGGAGCCGTCTGGGCGACGCGGGAAGCGAGAGCGGCCCGACGCTCGGCGCGGGCCCGACGAGCGTCAGACATGGACGCGATGGTCGGAGGAGAACGGGTGGTGGAAGACGAATTCCGGCGCACCCCTACCTGGCGCGCCAAATGTTGGATTTCGGGTTCCGGCAGACCCTTGAGGTTCGAAGACTGGGGTGCGCGCGTAGATTTCGCCTTCTACCTACCTGCACACCTCCGCCTCGCTAAGATCTAAGCTATGGAAAGAACAACACAAGAGACACAGGGTTTATACTGGTTCGGGCCACCGTTGTGGTGTAATACCCAACTCCAGTGTGTGGTGTGGTGGATTGCCTCTTGGGCTGATGATGATGAGCAATACAAGGAAGAACAGCCTCGCAAGGGTCTATTCTTGGCTGAGGGGATGAACTGCTAGGAGGAGTTCGGTCACCCTTCTCTCTCTCTCTCTTATTGATTCTCTCTCCGATTTTCTTCCCTCTCCGATTCCGTTTTCCATCCCCCCTCTCCCCTGGGGATGGCTAGTCCTATTTATAGGCAAAGGCCCTGGGCCTCTTCCCAAATATTGAGCGGGAAGGGCGCCAACAAATGGCCATTTTGAAAGGGAACATCTGGTACACTTATCCTGACTAAAGTTGGTCCTCGCCTGCCAAAGGCTCTGGTGGTGACGCTGGCTTGGGCTCCACAATGACTTCCTCCCTGCCGTTGGACTGGTCTTGGTCTCGTTGCACCGAAACGGGTGCCTTTGCTTGATGCTCTCGCCTGCGCTTGCTCCCTTTGCACCAAAGAGGAAAGGAGGACACTGCGCGGGCTGGCGCCCGCCTGGCACCCTTGGTCGTCATGGCTTGCGTCACGGGCACCTCATGAGGTACCCCGCCTTGATCTCTCCGCCTTCTCGGAGGCAGCCTGATGAGGCCGTGCCTGAGGAAGCTCCGTGTCGTCCGCTCGGCGAGGCTTGGCCCCTCGCGAGGGTCTTGGGTCTGTGTTGATGAAGATGGGCCGTGCTGGGCCCCCCTTTGAGCCACGCCGCAGGCCGCAGGCAGGCAAGTCTGGGGACCCCCGTTCCCAGAACGCCGACACAGCTGGTCGCTCAAGGGCACAGGGTGTTCGGTCCCAGTATACTGAGACCAGAACAACTTCTCCGTCGAGCTCCCCTCCTCAGCTCGGTAAAACTCCGTGGCATCCAGTACACTGCAGGGAAGATCTGCAAACGCTCTTGGAGAGCTCCTATGCATAATGAATGCCTTACCTGCCACTATCTTCTTCGCCGCATCAATCTCCTGGAGGGCCTTGTGGGCTTCAGCCTTGGCGCTCCGGGCGCTTTCGAGCGCCTTCTCAAGCTCGGACTCTCGAGCCTTAGAGTCAAGCTCCAAGGACTCGTGTTTCTTGGCGAGAGCCTCGAGCTCTTGCTGCACCTCGCCCACTGGGCTTCTTGTTTCTCCCGCTCAATGCGCTCCTTGGCCGCTTTGTCTTCGGCCTCGGACAGCGCCTTCTTCAGGGTCACCACTTCGGTCGTGGCCCTTGGAAAATTCATGATGATCCTATTAATTTACAACCGAACTTCTTTTATTTTATATAGACAAGCTATTGCTTACCTTTGCTCTCCTCGAGCTGCCTCTTGGTAAGGCCAAGCTCGTTCTCGGACCGCTCCAGGTCCTGCTTCAGCGCAGAGACCTTCGTAGTACGTGCGGCAGCGGCTAGCAGTGAAGCCTGCACATACACATAGATATATTCTGATTAGACTCCTAAGTCATCATTTGATCCTCTATTTGGCCTTTCTGCTCGAACGTCGAACATAGCATCAGGGGCTACTATCTATGCGGTAATATTTTCTTATATTTTGATTGCTTACCTCAAACCCTGTTAGGAGGCTGGCGCAAGCTTCAGTCAGTCCGTTTTGGCGGATTGAACTTTCTCGATCACCGCACTCATAATAGTACGGTGCTCTTCGTCGATGGAAGCGCCGCGAAGCGCTTCTAGCAAGTTGTCCGGTGCCTCTGGATAGACAGAGGACACCAGCACGGGTGGCTTTCCCCCCTTAACGGGGTTCGCCCGCCGGAGTCCGGGACCACCGAAGATTTCGGTGCAGTGTTCGGCTGGGGGCCGAACCTGGAGCCCATGGGAGTCCAGCTCCCTTTGCGCCCAGTGTCCGGAAGGTCGCCTCGAGGCGCCCCCAAGACTTCCTCCCCTTGGCCTGGTGCCTGTTGAGACAACACCTCGACGTTGTCCACAGGGCAAGGGGTGGAGGCGGTCGGAAGAGAACCGCTGTTCATATCCGACGAGTCCAACGAACCGCTCGACGAAGATACATCAAGATGAGCTCGGGACGAACTGCATAATCATGTTCGGCATGAGGAGAAGCAGTGCAGTAAAACATACTATGAATTACTATGGTGTCCGGATACTTACGACTTCACCAGGCGCTTGACCCTGGGTAGCCACTCGTCGCCGCTGTAGGCGGCCGTCGTGGAGCAGTCTGGAGGGAGGGTCCTGCCCTTCTTGGACCCTTCGGCCTCCCCGGTTGGGTCGGCCTTCCTTTTCTTGTATCCCCCGGCTGGGGGAGAACTTTCCTCTTCCTCCTCCTCGGTTTCATGGGAGGAGGGCGCATCGGAGTTATCGGACGATGAGTCCGACACAACCTTGTGCCGGAGACCCTTTCGGGTCCCCGCAGCCTTCTTCTTGGCCTTCTTCACCAGCACCTCATAAGGTGCCAGAACCAGCATCTCCGTCAGGAGAGCATCTCCAGGATCTTCCGGCAGGGGGCGAGGCAATCTATCTGCTCCGCTGTCTTCACCCAGTCCTGTTAAAGGCAAGGAAGGCTTAGATCCTGCACATGATTAAACTAGGGCAAATGGATAGCATGTGAAATATAAAAAACTTACTGGATTGGCGCGGCGCTTTGCGCTGAGTCCGCGGTCCTCGGTGAAGGAAGGAGGTACCTCGGCACCCTTGAACAACACCCTCCAGACGTCCTCATGCATCGTGCCATAGAGCTCTCGCAGCGTCTGGTGCTTGGCCAGGTCAAACTCCCACAAGTTGAATACCCGTTGTTGACACGGGAGAATCCGGCGGAAGAGCATGACCTGGACCATGTTGACGAGCTTGATTTTCTTGCTCATCATGTTCTTGATACAGGTCTGGAGTACGGTCAGCTCTACCGAGGAACCCCAGGATAGGCCCTTCTCTTTCCAGGAGGTGAGCCGTCTGGGGATTCCAGATCGGAATTCGGGGGCCGCCACCCAATTGGTATCGCGCGGCTCGGTGATGTAGAACCACCCCGATTGCCACCCCTTTATGGTCTCCACATAGGAGCCTTCGAGCCAGGTGACATTAGGCATCTTGCCCACCATGGCGCCTCCGCACCCCACTTGCTGGCCAACCACAACCTTCGGTTTGACATTGAAGATCCTCAGCCACAGGCTGAAATGGGGCTTGATGCGGAGGAAGGCCTCGCACACGACGATAAACGCCAAGATGTTGAGGATGAAATTGGGGGCCAGATCATGAAAATCCAGCCCGTAGTAGAACATGATCCCACGGACAAACGGGTGGAGAGGAAATCCCAGTCCGCGGACAAAGTGGGTAACAAAAACTACCCTCTCATAGGGTTCGTGCATTGGGATGATCTGCCCTGCATCTGGCAGCCGGTGCGCGATATCCTCGGCCAGATATATGGCTTCCCGTAACTTTATGATGTTATCCTTCGTGACGGAGGAGTCCATACACTTTCCTCCTGCTCCGGACATGCTTGGAGTGGTTTGAGAAGAAGAACGTGAGCTTGGGCGCTAGAGCTCGAGTGTGCGCGAGAATGGATAAGGGAGGAGGTAGAAGGCATGGGCAAAAGGGGGTAAATCCTTGTCCCTTTATAAGGGCGAAAGAGGTGATGCGTCTCCCCACTTGCCTGGTAAAACCTCTTATTCCCCAGGCGCCATAATTGATGTCGCGGTTGGGTTACCCACGTCCGTATTGATGAGAATCCCGTAATAAGGGGGACATGATCTCTGCTTTGATAAGACGTGTCAAGAAAACCGCCCCATGTTATGTGCGGTGCTGGTTGAGAAAAACGGTTCGAATAATGACCGAGCCATGACATGACGTCGTGCTGTCAGAACGCGTCAGCAAATTAGGTTTGTGGAAATATTATTCTCTCAACGGTAGTATGTGGAATAATGACCGAGCCGGACACTATTCCGGTGTTCAAAATCTTCTATGGAGTATTCGGAGGAGGAACCCGCCTTGCAATGCCGAAGACAATACTTCACGCCGGACTCATCGTCATTGAAGCCTGGTTTAGGGGCTACTGAGGGAGTCCTGGATTAGGGGGTCTCCGGACAGCCGGACTATATCCTTTGGCCGGACTGTTGGGCTATGAAGATACAATATTGAAGACTTTGTCCCATGTCCAGATGGGACTTTCCTTGGCATGGAAGGCAAGCTAGGCAATACGGATATGTAGATCTCCTCCCTTGTAACCGACTATGTGTAACCCTAGCCCCCTCCGGTGTCTATATAAAATGGAGTGTTTAGTCCGTAGGACAACATACAATCATACCATAGGCTAGCTTCTAGGGTTTAGCCTCTACGATGTCATGGTAGATCAACTCTTGTAATACTCATATCATCAAGAACAATCAAGCAAGACGTAGGGTATTACCTCCATCAAGAGGGCCCGAACCTGGGTAAACATTGTGTCCCTTGCCTCCTGTTACCATCCGCCTTAGACGCACAGTTCGGGAGCCCCTACCCGAGATCCACCGGCTTTGACACCGACAGTCGCCGCGTTCAAGGGCACCAATAATGGAATCACGTCATCTCGCATTGTGTGAGGGCGTGAGGAGAATACGGTGGCCCTAGTGGCTTCTTGGGGAGCATTGTGTGTCACATCCCTAGCTTCTGGTGCTGCCTGGTGTTTGCATCATGTTTAAATTTTGAAACTTGAACTGAGGAAATTTGGAAGCCTCAAAACCCTAAATAAAAGAAGGGTAAAAACCCTAAAATCTCATTCATTGTTCCAAAATGCTCTTCTTAGATGTTTAATATTTTTGGCAAGGGTTTTGATCCAAACCAAAAATAATGAACATTTTAAAAGGATTTATTTTTGGGACTTTGAATTTAAATCATTAGCTATTTGAATTTGAATTATATTCATATAATTAGAATATAATTTCAAATACCCCTGAAATATTTTATGAGCTTTTGGAAAAGTCCATCTAGCAAAATAAAAATATTCAGAGGAGTTTTTGGCATTGTCTGAATTATTTTTAAATTCAAAACAGTGGCAAAACAAATTTAAAAAAAATAGAAAACAGAACAGAAATATAAAACAGAGCACTTACCTGGCGCTCACCTCGCAGCCCACCTGGTGGCCAACAGGACCGACCCAGCGCGGCCCAGCCCACCTCCTCCTGTCGTCTTCCCCGCGCCAGTAGGCAGCGCGCGTGGCCGACGGGCGCCGACGCTGCCTCGGCCACCTCCTGCTTCCCCGGCCACCTCCTGCTTCCACCGCGACGCCACGGCCCTTCTAGCATCGCCACGCAACCCCTGGCTCCCTCTCTCACTCTCCTCGCTCCTCCCTCCCCCTCCTCTGTTTCTCGCACGCAGCCACCGAGCGGAGCTCGTCGCCGCCGTCCACTGCCACCACGGCCACCGGGCCTCCCTCGCTTCCCCGACTTGCCCACAAGCTCCGCCACTCCGTCCTCGACCCACCTCACCGAGCCACGCCCCTCCAGAAGCCCCCGAACGACCTCACCGGGCTCGTCTTCTACCTCGGACCCGCCGGCCATCACCGTCAAATTCGTCAGCTCCGGACCGTCCCCGACCTCGGCGAGCGTTCCGTCGTCATCGCCGTGAGCCCCTGCTCCAAACCCCTCTTCCTCCCCTTGCGTTTGTGCACTCTAGCCGCCGTTTCCACCTCACCCGAGAACTCCCCGCCGCCGGACATGGCACCGTCGTGGCTAGAGCCACAAAGGCTCGAAGCCAACCTCACTTTTGTGCTCAGTGCAGCACCAGGAGCTCGTAGCCACCACCCGCTCCTCCTCTAGTGCACCGTAGCCCCTTCTCCCCTCCCCGCCGAACTCCGGCCGCCGCAAAAGCTGCCGTTGTCGTCGATTTAGCCCACTCCATCGCGAGTTATTGCCTCCGTTGGATGCGCAAGACTCCTAGCTTTCCGTAGCCGCAAACCGCATCCAAAACCACCGCCCGAAGCTCAAATCCGAGCCGCGCCACTGTCTCGGGCCTCGCCGGCGTCGAGTCACCGGCGGGATTGACCCCGCTGACTCAGTTGACCACGGGTGGGCCCAGTTTGACCCCTTGGGTCAATGACAGGTGGGGCCCAGCTCTGTTAGTTAATTAGGATTAGTACTAATTGAATTAGTTAAACTAATTACCCCTGCTGACACTGACAGTGGGCCCCGTGGCTATTAATTTGATTAGTTAGAATTAATTAACTCTGTTAGTCACCTGAGTCACTGACCAGTGGGCCCCACTGGTCAGGTTTGACCCGGACCAGCCCCTGTTGACCTGCTGACGTCATGCCAACGTCATGCTGACGCAGTAAATGTTTTATGGAGTTTTAAATAAATCAAAAATGATTTATTTAATTCCAGAAAATTGTATAAACTTCTAAAATTCATAGAAATTCAACCGTAACTCCAAATGAAATAAATTATATATGAAAAATGATCAGAAAAATCCAATCTATCCATCTGTACTATTTTCATGCATGTTAGAACAACTTATAGCTGCTATTTAGCACAAATCATATAAATGACATTTGAATTTCACATATGGAGTTTGGTTTTGAACTTAGGGTTCAAACCAACTTCATTTAACTTTGTTGCTAGCTGCATTAGCTCAAACCACAGCATATTGCCATGTCACACTCATGCATCATATTTGTTGCATTGCATTGATTGTGTTCTTTCTCTGTTGCCGGTGTTTGTCCCCTCTTGATAGACGTGGTTCGACGATTGTTCGATGACACCGATGAAGAACTATATTATCTTCAGAAGTGCTAGGCAAGCAAAACCCCCTTGTTCATTCCGATAAAATCCCAATCTCTCGCTCCTGCTCTCTTTTACTGCATTTGGACAACAACGACATATTTGTTACTTGCTGCGGTAGCTGAACCCCTTTATCCTTTGCATGACCTGTCATTGCCACAGTAAATAGATGAAACCCACTAGCATGAGTAGGAGTTGTTTGAGCCCTGATGTGCCTACTCATTCATGCTTGTTTGTCATGCCTGCTACTGCTTAGAGTTGAGTCAGGTCTGATTCATTCGGAATGAATCGGAGGTGTGTGAACATGTCCTACTGTGTGTGAGCTAAGTGTGTGAACATGATTTGGTAAAGGTAGCGGTGAGAGGCCATGTAGGAGTACATGGTGGGTTGTCTCATTGCAGCCGTCCTCAGGAACTGAGTTCTCTGTTTGTGATCCATGAACAGCTACTACCACACATTGGGATCCTTAATTGACGCTCTCGACTTATTAATCAACATGATCTCTGTCCAGGAGTTGCAACTAGTTTCTGGTGTTTGTAGGTAGTGTTAGTAGTCTACCAAGTGGCACCCGGTACAGGTGGGCTTGGGACAGACTAGGCACAGTGGCACGGTGTACCAAGTGGCACCCGGATGGTGGGCTTGGGAACCCTGCTCACATTGTTTGGGGCCGTGAGCGACACCCCGGCCGGATCTCCTTGCGGATGGAACCCGAATAGGCGATAAACCTGGACGAGAGACTTGTATGGTTAGTCAGGTCGTGGCCGACTCCCTCGCCCGGCTTCCGCTTGAAGGTTGCCGAGGTACATGACGTGTACAGGGCGATAAGTGGCGAGAGCGTGTGTGAAGAAGTACACCCCTGCAGGGTTATCATTATCTATTCGAAAAGCCGGATTCCTCGGATATGGAAACTTGGACCCCTTGCATAGTTCATAGACAAGTGAAAGTGGATACTCTAAAATACGCAAGATAAGCGTGAGTGCTATGGATGGCGTTCTCGTAGGGAGACGGGAGCGGATCCATAGTGGTGTATTGATATGGTGAATATGTGGACTCGTGTGCGCCACCTCAAAAGAGTTACTTGCAGTCGTAGTTCGGGATAGCCACCGAGTCAAAGCTGGCTTGCTGCAGTTAAACCCCACCATCCCCTTGTTGATAATGATGCATATGTAGTTAGATCCGATGTAAGTCTTGCTGGGTACATTTGTACTCACGTTGCTTAATTTATGTTTTTGCAGAGAGACTTCAGTCTCGCTAGTAGTACCGCGTGGACTTCAACGTTTAGATTGTTACCTCAGCTACGGTCTTGTGCCCTCGGCAGGATCTGGTAGATAGTCAGGCTTCTCAGCCTTTTTCATTTATAGATGTCTGTACTCAGACATGATAGCTTCCGCCTGTGCCTTGATTTGTATGCTCTGAATGTTGGGTCATGAGACCCCTGTTTGTAATATCTCGCTCCTCGGAGCCTATTGAATAAATACTTGAGTCGTAGAGTCATGTTGTGATGCCATGTTGTATTTGCACATATCGAGCATATTGTGTGTGTGTTATTGAAATGCTTGGTATGTGTGGGATCTGACTATCTAGTTGTTTATCCTTAGTAGCCTCTCTTACCGGGAAATGTCTCCTAGTGTTTCCACTGAGCCATGGTAGCTTGCTACTGCTCTGGAACACTTAGGCTGGCCGGCATGTGTCCTTCTTCGTTCCTGTGTCTGTTCCTTCGGGGAAATGCCATGCGATGAATACCGGAGTCATGTTAGCCCGCTACAGCCCGGTTCACCGGAGTCCTGCTAGCCCAGTGCTACAGCCTGAATTCACTCGCTGATGACCGACACGTTCGATGCTGGGTCATGGATGCCTGTCCCTGTAAGTTAGTGCCACTTTGGGTTCACGACTAGCCATGTCAGCCCGGGTTCTTTGTCATATGGATGCTAGCGACACTATCATATACGTGAGCCAAAAGGCGCAAACGGTCCTGGGCCAGGTAAGGTGGCACCCGTGGGAATACCGTGCGTGAGGCCGCAAAGTGATATGATGTGTTACATGCTAGATCGGTGTGACTTAGGATCGGGGTCCTGACAGCTTTGGTATCAGAGCTTGACTGCATGTAGGATTACCAAGCCAAACTGGTCGAAGTTGAGTCTAGAAATTCTTTAGTTATATAAGGGAATTGATTGTGGGATGGAATGTAAGGCTCTTTTTACTCCTTATACCTTATGCCTTCTGATCTGAGTCATCTTATCTTTCCTACGGGGTTAAGAACTAGGCTTCTCGTCTATCTATCAGGATCACGTGTTACCAATCTGTAGACTTATAGGATTGATAGTTTCAAGCCTCAATTCAGTTTCTACCTCTGTATGCTAACTATTGATCTCGGAACCTTGATATTGTGCTTCTGAGTGGCTATGCCACCATTTTTGTAGCATGTCTCCAATCTTTTGAGCATTTACAGCCGTTATGCTGTCCGAGTCATCCCAGGTTTCTAAATAGTCGGATGCATTTGCAAATCCCTTCCTCCTGTTTCCGATGTGCCTTTGGTCAGATTAATCACACAAATCAGTGAGTTGAGGTACTTTATTGCCTTGACATATATGTTGGAGCTAGTATTATGACCCTAGGTGTCTTAGGGGATCATCTAGTAATTTAGCCATGATTTGTGTCCCAGTGTGATGATTCTGGCCATCATTCTTGTAAGCATCCCGTGATGCCACTTAGTTAGTAGGCATTTCACTTCTGGGTTTTGAACCCGAGATTCACCCTACTTACTTCATGTTGATAGTAATTGCTAGCTCCCTTAGGTTATTAGTAACCTTTGCGATAGTCCTTGAAGTCCGTGGTATCTTCTTCTTCCAAATACCATGAACTACTTATGGCAGAAGTTCCTCGTTGAACTGAACGATCACAACCAAAGTGCTCTTAATGAGTTCTCCATTATATATTGTGACTCTGCCAGTTCTACCTTTCCGCATGGATTGTCCGGAAGAAATATGTCGAACTCGTTCGACATGCTAATCCATGCATCCACAACTCAGGAAATCATATGTTCTTTTGAGTTGTCCCTCTGTAGTTGTATTTTGATCCTTGTCTACCAGTTGATAGTCAAGTTGATGTCGTGCATTCGTGTTCATCGATGCCTATTACTCTTGTGGTCTGTCAAGCCATTCTATTCTGGAATGACTAGGGGGAACAAACTCCAGTACCTCATCCATATTTAGGATTGGGTCAAAGTAGTTGTGTTCCGCAGATCAAGTTGCAATCCAGCTTCTGGTCTGCTCTATCTTGAGGTATTACCATCTTTATATCAGGAATGTCATTGGAATTGCACACCCTCTTATGAATTCTTGTTGCAGTGATACTTCTTGCCATCATTATTCATTTCTCGGCTTCCGTGTTGTTGCAACCGGAATGCCGACGGGTGAACTATGATGTGTGAAATCAGTACCCCTAGCAACTAGTTGCTTGGTAGTAAATGGACAATATTCTCATTCTTAGCATGTTGGTTATTGAATCACCATTCTAAGATAGATTATGCTACCTAGTCCTTATTTCCTGGTGCACTCTTTGATTGATGAGTTAGGATTTTGTCAAGACCTCGCTCATTTGATCATATCATCTTGCCCTGAAAAGCAAGATTGTTCTCGAGCTTAGTAACATATCGGTGGTTCGTGATTTTCCGTATATCTTCTCGGAAGTATTACCAGGTTGTCACCTGACCGCTATGTTGAGTTCGTGATCAAGTTGGTTTATTCCTGTAAACCACCCCTTCTCCAAGAATCCGTGTTGGATACCCTGAGCTAGTTGGATAAGCTAAACAACAACTTGGAGAGTTGGAAGATAAAAGCTTGTCCGACTTAGTTCATGTTAAGGGATATCTTTTTGTGTGTGTGTGTGTGTTGAAGAAAGATGATATCTTCATCAATTGGTCCTTGTGAACAATTGTTGGATCTATTATCTTACCCAAACCTTTGATTTAAGTATGGGCTATCGTCAAATCAAATCAGAACCAACGATATTCGTAATGTTGTCTTACTCGTGGGTTTTCCTTGAGCATACACCATTATATCTTTTGGTCTGACCAATACTATCACCTTGTTCACATGATGGTGGAAGTCCAGTGATATGGAAATTCCGATGAGTTGCTGTTGAGCCTATCAGCAGCATTTTGTCTCCCCCCATGATTCATGTTGAACATCAACCTAGTGTTGGAAACTTTGTAAGCAATGCCTTCGTGTTCCGTTCATGAAGCCTATGCTTGGATGGAAGAAGTGACTTCCTCTAATTCATGTGCATTTGGTGCAAGTTGCCGCCGTGGGTTTGAGAAAGGTTTGTTTTGTTTCCTCTGGAATCGTCCCAAGTCAGTCATGCATGTGCAAAGTATACTATGGTTTGGTAGATTAATTACCTCCACTCCATATGTATTCCGTAGCACCCCAAGCCACTAATTGATTTGTTCAAGGAGAAGGAGTTCCTTCATAAGAGCTAATCCGGACTTATGAAAGAACTTCGATATCCTCAATGATGGTTCCCTACCAGAACTCGGTAGTGTTTTATTGTAAGACTACCATGTGATCATGTTTGCCTGGAACATCGTGTTCACAACTGCGTAGCAGAACCAGCTCATGCTTTGGAGCTTGCTATCGTAGTTCATTTCCCGAGAATCTCGCAACGTCATCTCGTCGATTTGTGTTGCAAAATTTCATTTTTCTTCCTAGACTCGATGAGTCTGGAATATTCTAACACCAACCAGTTCTGAATCTCAGGCAGATATGATGGTTGGAACATTTCCCCAAGAACTATAATATTGGTCCCTCGATAACTGGTAAAGTGGATGTCGTGGCCAGGACCACCCAGCCGAAGGACCTATTATTGTAGTATCTTGATTGAAGAAGTTGGCCACCTTCCCATAAGGACTTCGTAGGATTTACTCCCTAGTTGTGCCTTATGATTTTTGTGTTTCCGAAGTCCGACCTTTACTTGATGTTCTAGATACCAGACCATTTCTATGAATGGGTTACACTAGCACATCAAGGAGAACATTAGAAGCGGAGTGCTAAATGTCTCTCGGTCGATCATCCAGATTTTATTTCCTTGGCCCCGCCAAGGGTGAAATCTGAGAAAGTGTTATCTTTCTTTGTATCTGCATCATCCATCATCATTCATCATGGTAGCAAGTTGTGTTGCCAGGATCCTTGACACGGATATTGGTAAAATCTTGATGATTATGGAAATGCTCAAGTTCTTGAGAGCACGCGCAAGTGCTAGGTTTGATCGCCGGCATTAACTGTATAGTGCTATCAGTTTCCTCGGCAGTGCTATGACCTTTTCAAACAGTGAATTCACTCTCTGGTGTTGGGTTCTTCCCTAGTTACCAGAATCATTCCCAGCATTTGCATTTTGTTCCCAGCTTGCACCGCCAATGTGCCATTCTACCACGGGTCTCTTCCATTTCCGGTGGTAAGCAAATTCATCCATTACATTGTCTTCAACAAGGTAATCCACATCATCCAAGTCCGAGTATGCCATTCTACCGACCCCCTCCAAACGATCGCTCGAGAATTGCCTTAGGCTGGTTTAAAGAGTTTCAATGATCTCTGAATCAAAGGTAATTCTTTTTGCCACTTAAGGGGGTATATCTACGAGTCACGGTTCCTAAGGTGTCTCGTTGTGGTATCATGGCAACTCAACTCCTCGCTACGTTGACAATCGTTTACCACCTTTTTAAGTGTGAAATTGTTGTCTACCTAGTGAACCTTCGTCATCTACTTCACTCCATTCCTATGGATGTGTGCTTCGTCTCTCAGCTCGAGAGATGTTGCTATGTCTCATTCCGAGAGTTAATCCAGAGTTGTTCGACCTTCGAGAAGATTGATCCTTCTAGAGTTCCCTTCTCCTCTCGTTGTCATGTTGGTTGGAGTTCTCGAAACAAGACATCAAGATAATGATGGTGAACGAATCAACGTTCATTTGAAGTGCACCTTAGACCGTGAAGTTTGTGTTAGTTTGTGTCCCCCCATCATCTTACCCTACACTTGAATCTCGGGACGAGATTCTTGTTTAGTGGGGGCGAGTTGTCACATCCCTAGCTTCTGGTGCTGCCTGGTGTTTGCATCATGTTTAAATTTTGAAACTTGAACTGAGGAAATTTGGAAGCCTCAAAACCCTAAATAAAAGAAGGGCAAAAACCCTAAAATCTCATTCATTGTTCCAAAATGCTCTTCTTAGATGTTTAATATTTTTGGCAAGGGTTTTGATCCAAACCAAAAATAATGAACATTTTAAAAGGATTTATTTTGGGGACTTTGAATTTAAATCATTAGCTATTTGAATTTGAATTATATTCATATAATTAGAATATAATTTCAAATAACCCTGAAATATTTTATGAGCTTTTGGAAAAGTCCATCTAGCAAAATAAAAATATTCAGAGGAGTTTTTGGCATTGTTTGAATTATTTTTAAATTCAAAACAGTGGCAAAACAAATTTAAAAAAAATAGAAAATAGAACAGAAATATAAAACAGAGCACTTACCTGGCGCTCACCTCGCAGCCCACCTGGTGGCCAACAGGACCGACCCAGCGCGCCCCAGCCCACCTCCTCCTGTCGTCTTCCCCGCGCCAGTAGGCAGCGCGCGTGGCCGACGGGCGCCGACGCTGCCTCGGCCACCTCCTGCTTCCCCGGCCACCTCCTGCTTCCACCGCGACACCACGGCCCTTCTAGCATCGCCACGCAGCCCCTGGCTCCCTCTCTCACTCTCCTTGCTCCTCCCCCCCTCCTCTGTTTCTCGCACGCAGCCACCGAGCGGAGCTCGTCACCGCCGTCCACTGCCACCACGGCCACCGGGCCTCCCTCGCTTCCCCGACTAGCCCACAAGCTCCGCCACTCCGTCCTCGACCCACCTCACCGAGCCACGCCCCTCTAGAAGCCCTCGAACAACCTCACCGGGCTCGTCTTCTACCTCGGACCCGCCGGCCATCACCGTCAAATTCGTCGGCTCTAGACCGTCCCCGACCTCGCCGAGCGTTCCGTCGTCATCGCCGTGAGCCCCTGCTCCAAACCCCTCTTCCTCCCCTTGCGTTTGTGCACTCTAGCCGCCGTTTCCACCTCACCCGAGAACTCCCCGCCGCCGAACATGGCACCGTCGTGGCTAGAGCCACAAAGGCTCGAAGCCAACCTCACTTTTGTGCTCAGCGCAGCACCAGGAGCTCGTAGCCACCACCCGCTCCTCCTTTGGTGCACCGTAGCCCCTTCTCCCCTCCCCGCCGAACTCCGGCCGCCGCAAAAGCTGCCGCCGTCGTCGATTTAGCCCACTCCGTCGCGAGTTATTGCCTCCATTGGATGCGCAATACTCCTAGCTTTCCGTAGCCGCAAACCGCGTCCAAAACCACCGCCCGAAGCTCAAATCCGAGCCGCGCCACCGTCTCGGGCCTCGCCGGCGGGATTGACCCCGCTGACTCAGTTGACCATGGGTGGGCCCAGTTTGACCCCTTGGGTCAATGACAGGTGGGGCCCAGCTCTGTTAGTTAATTAGGATTAGTACTAATTGAATTAGTTAAATTAATTACCCCTGCTGACACTGACAGTGGGCCCCATGGCTATTAATTTGATTAGTTAGAATTAATTAACTCTGTTAGTCACCTGAGTCACTGACCAGTGGGCCCCACTGGTCAGGTTTAACCCGGACCAGCCCCTATTGACCTGCTGACGTCATGCCAATGTCATGCTGACGCAGTAAATGTTTTCTGGAGTTTTAAATAAATCAGAAATGATTTATTTAATTCCAGAAAATTGTATAAACTTCTAAAATTCATAGAAATTCAACCGTAACTCCAAATGAAATAAATTATATATGAAAAATGATCAGAAAAATCCAATCTATCCATCTGTACTTTTTTCATGCATGTTAGAACAACTTATAGCTGCTGTTTAGCACAAATCATATAAATGACATTTGAATTTCACATATGGAGTTTGGTTTTGAACTTAGGGTTCAAACCAACTTCATTTAACTTTGTTGCTAGCTGCATTAGCTCAAACCACAGCATATTGCCATGTCACACTCATGCATCATATTGTTGCATTGCATTGATTGTGTTCTTTCTCTGTTGCCGGTGTTTGTCCCCTCTCGATAGACGTGGTTCAATGATTGTTCGATGACACCGATGAAGAACTATATTATCTTCAGAAGTGCCAGGCAAGCAAAACCCCCTTGTTCATTCCGATAAAATCCCACTCTCCCGCTCCTGCTCTCTTTTACTGCATTAGGACAACAACGACATATTTGTTACTTGCTGCGGTAGCTGAACCCCTTTATCCTTTGCATGACCTGTCATTGCCACAGTAAATAGATGAAACCCACTAGCATGAGTAGGAGTTGTTTGAGCCCTGATGTGCCTACTCATTCATGCTTGTTTGTCATGCCTGCTACTGCTTAGAGTTGAGTCAGGTCTGATTCATTGGGAATGAATCGGAGGTGTGTAAACTTGTCCTACTGTGTGTGAGCTAAGTGTGTGAACACGATTTGGTAAAGGTAGCGGTGAGAGGCCATGTAGGAGTACATGGTGGGTTGTCTCATTGCAGCCATCCTCAGGAACTGAGTTCTGTGTTTGTGATCCATGAACAGCTACTACCACACATTGGGATCCTTAATTGACTCTCTCGACTTATTAATCAACATGATCTCTGTCTAGGAGTTGCAACTAGTTTCTGGTGTTTGTAGGTAGTGTTAGTAGTCTACCAAGTGGCACCCGGTACAGGTGGGCTTGGGACAGACTAGGCACAGTGGCACGGTGTACCAAGTGGCACCCGGATGGTGGGCTTGGGAACCCTGCTCACATTGTTTGGGGCCGTGAGCGACACCCCAGCCGGATCTCCTTGCGGATGGAACCCGAATAGGCGATAAACCTGGATGAGAGACTTGTATGGTTAGTCAGGTCGTGGCCGACTCCCTCGCCCGGCTTCCGCTTGAAGGTTGCCGAGGTACATGACGTGTACAGGGCGATAAGTGGCGAGAGCGTGTGTGAAGAAGTACACCCCTGCAGGGTTATCATTATCTATTCGAATAGCCGGATTCCTCGGATATGGAAACTTGGACCCCTTGCATAGTTCATAGACAAGTGAAAGTGGATACTCTAAAATACGCAAGATAAGCGTGAGTGCTATGGATGGCGTTCTCGTAGGGAGACGGGAGCGGATCCATAGTGGTGTATTGATATGGTGAATATGTGGACTCGTGTGCGCCACCTCAAAAGAGTTACTTGCAGTCGTAGTTCGGGATAGCCACCGAGTCAAAGCTGGCTTGCTGCAGTTAAACCCCACCATCCCATTGTTGATAATGATGCATATGTAGTTAGATCTGATGTAAGTCTTGCTGGGTACATTTGTACTCACGTTGCTTAATTTATGTTTTTGCAGAGAGACTTCAGTCTTGCTAGTAGTACCGCGTGGACTTCAACGTTTAGCTTGTTACCTCAGCTACGATCTTGTGCCCTCGGCAGGATCTGGCAGATAGTCAGGCTTCTCAGCCTTTTTCAATTATAGATGTCTGTACTCAGACATGATAGTTTCCGCCTGTGCCTTGATTTGTATGCTCTGAATGTTGGGTCATGAGACCCCTGTTTGTAATATCTCGCTCCTCGGAGCCTATTGAATAAATACTTGAGTCGTAGAGTCATGTTGTGATGCCATGTTGTATTTGCACATATCGAGCATATTGTGTGTATGTTATTGAAATGCTTGGTATGTGTGGGATCTAACTATCTAGTTGTTTATCCTTAGTAGCCTCTCTTACCGGGAAATGTCTCCTAGTGTTTCCACTGAGCCATGGTAGCTTGCTACTGCTCCGGAACACTTAGGCTGGCCGGCATGTGTCCTTCTTCGTTCCTGTGTCTGTTCCTTCGGGGAAATGTCACGCGCTGAATACCGGAGTCCTGTTAGCCCGCTACAGCCCGGTTCACCGGAGTCCTGCTAGCCCAGTGCTACAGCCTGAATTCACTCGCTGATGACCGACACGTTCGATGCTGGGTCATGGATGCCTGTCCCTGTAAGTTAGTGCCACTTTGGGTTCACGACTAGCCATGTCAGCCCGGGTTCTTTGTCATATGGATGCTAGCGACACTATCATATACGTGAGCCAAAAGGCGCAAACGGTCCCGGGCCAGGTAAGGTGGCACCCGTGGGAATACCGTGCGTGAGGCCGCAAAGTGATATGATGTGTTACATGCTAGATCGGTGTGACCTAGGATCGGGGTCCTGACATTGTGCCTCCACACCGCTCCAATGGAGACGTAATTCCTCTCAAAGGGAAGGAACTTCGGTAACACATCCTCATCTTCACCGACTCCACTCTTGGTTATCTCATCCCTTTACTCGTGCAAGCTTATCTCGTGTTACTTCCCTTGCTTGCTTGTTTACTTATTGTTGTTGCATCATATAGGTTGCTCACCTAGTTGCATATCTAGACAACCTACTTTGATGCAAAGTTTAAATTGGTAAAGAAAAGCTAAAATTTGTTAGTTGCCTATTCACCCCCTCTAGTCGACTATATAGATCCTTTCAATTGGTATCAGAGCCTGATCTCTTTATTAAGGACTTTGCCGTCCGAAGAGTATGGTTGACACCGTAGATGGTGAGGAGGAGCACCCCGGTGTGATTCCGTCCTCGTCTACGGCCGATGGGGGAACCTCGGTCTCACGTGAGGAACTCAATGTGGCCTTGGACACATTTAAAACCTCCATGACGGCCAAGGTCAAAGGCGTGCCTAAGGATTTTCTTGATGGTCTTAAATTATCCACCGCACCATTGGAAGTGGTTGATCCCACTCACAAGGTGACGGTTGCTAACTCCGACAAGGGGGAAGCTTCTAGTGATAAAGTTCCTTTGTCTAGTGCTAAAAGTGGAAATGGCATCTTTGCCCATGTGGAACCTCCACTTACCTATGGAGGACCGATTCCCTCAACTCATTTAAATCATGCCGGTTCTCCTCCTAAGATTGTGAAAAATGAGGATTTTGACGCTTGGGTATATCGCTTTAAACCTCATTTAAATCATGTGAATACTAACCTTTGGAGAATCATTGAGCAAGGTTTCTATCCGCATGACCCAAGCAACTTCACCCCAAGAGAAGTCGCGGATCATCAATTCAACGAGAATGCTCTCTTCATCATCCAAGATGCAATCCCTCCCGAAGATATTGCGCATCTCCGGCCATTCACTGTGGCAAAGGAAGCATGGCACCATGTTGTTTCCCTTTACAAGAGAAGCGCAAGCATTCAACTCTCCAACTATGAAGTGGTGCAAGATGAAGCCGATGAATTTGCTATGAATGAAGGTGAAGAACCTCGTGAGCTCTACCGGAGACTAATCACACTCGTGGTCTCACTCCGAGATCATGGGAGCAAGGATACAAATGACAATTGGATCAAGTGGAAATTTCTCAAAGCCATGATGCCTTACCATAAGGCCATCTCCCCCGTCATCCGTTAAAGGCTGGACTTCCACACCTTGTCCTCAAGCGAAGTGTTGGATGGGTTTGTGGCAGTGAGTATCTTGGACAAGCCTGCCGACAATGCAGTATTGCATTCTCAAAGAGCCAAGAAGCCCAATCTTGCTTTGAAGGCCAAGGCTAGTGCGGAAGAAGAGGAGGAAGAGGAAGAAGAGGAGAGCAACCCCGAGGATACAAAATATGATTATCATGAGCACATGGTTCTCGCTTCAAGACAATTTTGGAGTAAGAAGAACTCAAGGCCCAATTTCAACAAGAGCAACTCAAGTGGCGCCAAGGGCAAGCAACGTGTGAGGACTTGCTACAATTGCGGCAACGGGAGCCACTTTGTTGCAGAGTGCCCCTATGAGAAGAGGGAAGACAATGGTGGCAAACTCATCCGGAAGGACAAGGCCAAGTCTTTCCCCAACAAGAACCACTTCACCAAGAAGGCCCCTCCCAAGGGATTGGTGGCACAAGAAGATTACAATGAGGATGATGATGATTAAGATGGCGAGACAGTTGCCATGGCCTCCGTGGCCATCGCGACAACACCCCGGGCATCCCTCTTGGACTCACCCAATGGGAACATCAGCGCCAAGTGCCTCATGGCTAAAGCCACCAACAAGGTAACCCCCAACATCAAAACTACCATCATTACTCATCGTTCTTTGACGGATTGCATTGATGAAAGTGGGGGGTCCACCGTGGAGGAAAATGAGTTTGAGTCTTTTATGAGTAAGCTTATGGGTAAATCCAAGAAGCACTTCGTTGCTCTCTTGGAACAACTTGGTGAAGCCAATGACATGATCGAGGCTCACGAAGACACCATCTCTAAGATGGAGGGGCATAGTCGTGACTATGCCGATGAGATATCGGATCTCTCTAATGCTCTTGAGGAAGAGCGTGGTCATCGCTTGGCTCTTGAGGACTCTCACAACGATGACCATGCTAAATTAAAGAAAGATCTTGATCATGCTCTTGTTGTGTCTCGTGTGCTAAATTCCGAGAAGGCCAAACTTGGTGTTGATCTTGCTAGACTCAAGGAGGAGTTTGATATCCTTGACAAGGCTCACAAGGCCTTGAAGAGTACTCATGCTAGTCTTAAAGAGTCTCATGATCAACTCCAAGTGAGGCTAACCAAGGAGAAAGCCACTTTTCTTCATATGGTTTTAATTGATAATGCAAATGCTACTAACCCTTGTTGTGAGCATGTGCATATTGTTGAGGAGAATGCAAAGTTGAAGGATCGACTTGAGAAAGGCCTTATGTCGTGCATACAAGGTGAGAAGAACCTCAACAATCTTTTGAGCAATCAAAACGAAGTTGTGGCCAAGGAAGGGATTGGGTTTGCACCCAAGTACAAGAACAAGAAGAAGAATGACAGGGCCAAACGACCTCCTCCTCTCATGCAAACTTTTATCAAAGAGGGAGAGGGTGCCTCTAAGAATAAGAAGAACAATGTGAAGGGTGGTGGTGTCAAGAAGGGCAATGCCACCCCTTCCAACAACGCCGGCAACTTTAAACCTTCCTATGTGTTATGCCATGCTAGTGATGGACATGTTTATGCTAAATTTGTTGGTTCTCCTTATGAGTACATTGAATGGTCTATTTGGGGTCCTAAGAACCTTGTCACTAACATCAAAGGACCCATTACAAAATGGGTACCTAAAACCAAGCATTGATCTCTTGTAGGTGTTTGCTTTCGGTGGGGGATCATGGTTGCTCGATAGTGGACCACTAATCATATGACCGGAAGCAAGGACTTGGTGGTGGACGTGGAAAACATTCCATATATGCCCACCAATGTCGAGTGGGGTGATGCCTCATCCTCTAAGGTATTGGGTCTTGGCAAGGTTGTCATTTCTCATGATCTCATGATCGAGAAGGTCATGCTTGTTGAGTCCCTTGCATACAATTTACTTTTCGTTCATCAACTTGCAATCATGGGCTTTGCCACTTTATTTGATATTGATACCGTGGCCCTCTTGTGGAGCAAGACTCTTAAAGTAGCCTTTGTTGGGCATGTCGAAAACGGTCTCTATGTGATTAACTTTTCGGAGCGACCCCACTAAGACCGCGACATGCCTTATGGCTAAAGTTGACGCGGGATGGCTTTGGCATCGCCGTTTAGACCATGTCAGTATGAGATCTTTGCAAAGTCTTCTCAAGGGGGACCATGTCCGTGGACTAACAAATGTTAGTTTTACCAAAGATCATGCTTGCAGTGCCTGCATTGAAGGAAAGCTACATGAGAAGGCTCACCCTCCCACGATTATCATTTACTCAAAGAGGCCTTTGGAACTCCTTCAGTTGGATCTCTTTGGGCCTCCATCCTTTGATAGTCTTGGGGTGGAAAGTATTGGTTGGTGATTGTGGATGACTATTCAAGATACACTTGGGTGTACTTCTTCAAGAGGAAGAGTGAGACCCAACAAACCGTCATTGACTTTGCAAATGAAGCTCAACATCAACACAGTGCAAAGATCTTGAGAATAAGAAGTGACAACAGCACCGAGTTCAAGAACTACACCTTGGATGAGTTTCTTAGTGATGAGGGGATCAAACATCAATATTCCGCACCTTACACCCCTCAACAAAATGGTGTAGAAGAGAGGAAGAACCGAACGTTGATGGATGCGGCAAGAACCATGATGGCAGAGTTCAAGTCTCCATACAACTTTTGGGCCAAAGCCATCAACACCGTGTGTCATGCATCCAATCGGCTCTACCTCCGCAAAAGCTTGAACAAGACTCCATATGAGATACTCACCGGTAACAAGCCCAACCTCAAGTACTTCTGCGTGTTTGGGTGCAAGTCTTTCATTCTCAAGAAAGGTGTTAGTTTGTCTAAATTTGAGGCTAGAACTCATGAGGGCATATTTGTTGGTTATGCTACAAACTCTCATGCTTACTGTGTCCTCAATAAGTCCACGGGACTTATTGAGGAGACGTGTAACATGGAGTTTGATGAGAATAACGGCTCCCAAGTGGAGCAAAGTGGTACTTGTGATGTAGGTGATGAAATTCCTCCCCAAGCCATAAGAAGAATGGGTGTTGGGTTTAGCCTACCCATTGAGGAACCCCTTGTGGCCGAAGGAGAAGGACAATGTTCCACGCAAGTGGAACCATCACCAACCCAAGACCCACACGCTTTCGAAGAACAAAGTGAAGGCCCTCAATCTCATGAACAATACCAAGGGCGAGATCAACCTCAAGATGGCGTTGAACCACCAAGTGATGCCCAAGGTCAAGTTCTCTCCTCCAAGCAAGCTCAAGATCAAGAACAAGCTCAACACGATGCTCAAGATGATCAAGTAACCACTCCTCAACTCACTCCTGAGGAGGAATTGGAGCGTCGTGCCGCCAAGATTGCATACAAGATATCTACCAAGGGTCATCTTAGGACAAATGTGCTTGGAAGCATACGAAAGGGGGTATGCAATCGTAGACAATTGGCAAACTATTGTGAAAATCACACATTTGTCTCTTGTGTTGAACACCAAAAGGTCTATGAGGCGCTTTGAAAGTGCAACTATCCCTGGGTGGTTTTGGTAATTCTTAACAACATATAGCTCATTGAGCTAATGCTATTTGAAGATAAATATTTCAGGAAATCTCAATGATTGGCATGGCATGGATTAGAAAGTGAACCCCTCAAAATGCTAAGGACAAAATATTGGCTCAAGCTCAAAGCACAAGACTCTACATTTTTCATTTTAGTGATCCAAGATCAGATTGAGTCCATAGGAAAAGCCAATACTATTAAAAGGGGATAAGGTGTTGCTCAATGAGTTACTTGCTCATAATGCTTAGTGATATGCTCCAAAAACCCTCAACTACTTTCTCTTATCCACATATGTTCCAAACCAAAAGTCAAACTTGGCCCCACCAAAATTTCCTATCCGGCGCTACCGAGTTCACTTGACATAGCCACTGCCAGAAACCCTAATCAATTCGGTCTCACTGATAGGGATCTCGGTTTCATTGAGATTGCAATGCAAACTCTCTGTTTCCCCTTTGTAAAGTTTCGGTCTAACCGAGATGAGCGAATCAGTCCCACCGAGTTTGCCTGGCCAACTCTCTGTTTGCCTATTACCAAAATCGGTCCCACCAAGTTTGGGTAATCGGTCTCACCGCGATTACGTTATGCCCTAACCCTAATGGAATCGGTCCCACCGAGTTGACATGTCGGCCCCACCGAAAACCCTAACAGTCACATTATGTACTAAATCGGTCTGACCGAGTTGTATGATTCGGTCCCACCGAGTTTGGTGATTTGTGTGTAACGGTTAGATTTTGTGTGGAGGCTATTTATACCCCTCCACCCACTCTTAATTCATGGAGAGAGCCGTCATAGTATGCCTACACTTCCAACATACATTTTCTGAGAGAGAACCACTTACACTTGTGTAGAGGTCAAGATATTCCATTCCAACCACGTAAATCTTGATCTCTAGCCTCCCTCAAGTTGCTTTCCACTCAAATCATCTTTCTGCAAAATCCAATCCTATGAGAGAGAGTTGAGTGTTGAGGAGACTATCATTTGAAGCACAAGAGCAAGGATTTCATCATCAACACACCATCTATTACCTTTTGGAGAGTGGTGTCTCCTAGATTGGTTAGGTGTCAATTGGGAGCCTCCGTCAAGATTGTGGAGTTGAACCAAGGAGTTTGTATGGGTAAGGAGATCGCCTACTTCATGAAGATCTACCCTAGTGAGGCAAGTCCTTCATGGGCGATGGCCATGGTAGGATAGACAAGGTTGCTTCTTCGTGGACCCTTCATGGGTGGAGCCCTTGAAAGGATCGAGAAGAGGTGTCTAGAGGGGGGGGTGATTAGACACTAAGTGCTAAAAGTTGCACTTTTTAATTTCTTTAGGTTGAAGTGGAGTTTTGGCACAAGTTTAACAAACACAATACATATCAAGCAAGCATGCAAAGAGTATATGAGCAGCGGAAAGTAAAGCATGCAACTTGCAAGAATGTAAAGAGATGGGATTGGAGTGTGCAAACGCAATTTGGAGACACAGAGAATTTTGAGATGTGGTTCCGATAGGTGGTGCTATCGTACATCCACGTTGATGGAGACTTCAACCCATGAATGGTAACGGCTGCGCGAGTCCATGGAGGGCTCCACCCACGAAGGGTCCACGAAGAAGCAACCTTGTCTATCCCACCATGGTCGTCGCCCACAAAGGACTTGCCTCACTACAGGTAGATCTTCACGAAGTAGGCAATCTCCTTGCCCTTACAAACTCCTTGGTTCAACTCCACAATCTTGTCGGAGGCTCCCAAGTGACACCTAGCCAATCTAGGAGACACCACTCTCCAAGAAGTAACAAATGGTGTATTGATGATGAACTCCTTGCTCTTGTGCTTCCAATGATAGTCTCCCCAACACTCAACTCTCTCTCACAGGATATGGAATTGGTGGAAATAATATTTGAGTGGAAAGCAACTTGGGGAAGGCTAGAGATGAAGATTCATATGGTAAGAATGGAATATCTTGGCCTCAACACAAGTGTAGGTGGTTATCTCTCATAAAAAGTAGGTTGGAAGTGTATGTTTGTTCTGATGGCTCTCTCCTCGAATGAAGAGGTGGTGGAGGGGTATATATAGCCTCCACACAAAATCTAACCGTTACACACAACTTGCCAATCTCGGTGGGACCGAATTGATAAACTCGGTCGGACCGATTCAGCAAAGCTAGTGACCGTTAGGGTTTTTGGTGGGACTGACTGGATCAACTCGGTGGGACCGATGTGCTAGGGTTAGGGTAAATCCAAAACTCGGTTTGACCGATTACTCAAACTCGGTGGGACCGATTTGGATAATAAGCGAAACAAAGAGTTGGTCAAGCAAACTCGGTGGGGTGATTGCATCTCGGTGGGACCGAAAATATTGCAATGGGTAAAAGAGAGTTTGCAAGCCCATCTCGGTGAGACCGAGATCCCATTGGTGAGACCGAACTGATTAGGGTTTCTGGTAGTGGCTATGTCAATTGAACTCGATGGCTCCGGATAGAAAGAATCGGTGGGGCCGAGTTTGACTTTTGGTTTAGGTCATATGTGGATGTGAGAAAGTGGTTGAGGGCTTTGGAGCATATCACTAAGCACTTTGAGCAAGAGCCTCATTAAGCAACACCTCATCCCTCCTTGATAATATTGGCTTTTCCTATATACTCAATGTGATCTTGCATCACTAAAATAGAAAATGTAGAGTCTTAAGCTTGGAGCTTGATCCAATCCTTTGTCCTTAGCATTTTGAAGGGGTTCCACATCCTCTAGTCCATGCCACATCATTGTTGAACTTATCTAAAACATTCTAGGTAAAAGTGTTAGTCCAACAAGAGATATGTTGACATTAATTACCAAAACCACCTAGGGAGCACTTGTGCTTTCAATCTCCCCATTTTTGGTAATTGATGACAACATACATCAAAGCTTTAGATAAAGATATAGAGAATAGTAAGTAAAGCTTTGGAAAGACATGTAACATGCATAGGCTCCCCCTACATGTATGCAATCATGTGAATATGGAATATAGAAGCATGTGAATGCATAAACACGACAGAGTAAGCAATGTGTTACATGTATCTTGGCTATATGCATCAAAGCAAATGATGTGAATATGAGAAATGTACCTTCATACTCATGAGTCCTTGCAAACAGTATGTACATCAGCAAGAATTTCTCATACGCATGAATGTGATGCATATACTTACCTTGTGGTCTTGAGTTGGCTTAGGATGGAATGAACCTATGTAAACAAGGTTAGATAACACAGATACACCTACTGGCCAGAGCAAACAAAAGAAACCACAAGAGTACCAAGACTGGGATGACATGTAGAGTGAGTACTAAGTACCACATTGGATATAGACATGTCCCCAAAGGTAAAGATGTGCAATAAATCAAGGATTTCCTTCCCTTAGATGTCTTGCTCCCCCTGAATCTAGCATGGGATACTGGGAGAAGATAGGGAACAGAAAATCAGAGCAAAATCAGAGCTCAAATCAAAGGAAATAAATAGAGCTAATGCAAACAAGCAAATATGAACATGTCTTTCCCCTCTTGAACACATGTGACTTATCTCCTCTTGAACACCAAGCATCTGGGGTCCTTGATGATTACTCTTTCTTCCCTTGAGTATTCTCTCCCCCTATAGATATGATTAAGCTTTGATGTGATCTCTCTCTCCCCCTTTGACATCAATTTCCAAGAAGGGTTCTTCTGGATTTTGTCATGATGGGTTTGGTCCTTGAGTCATAGAACAAAGCAGCAAGTTGAATGGGATGCTGGTCGAGGACAAGATTCATTGAGTGGAGCTAGATCAAAAAAGAATGCAGAAGCAAGTGGCAAGATGTCTTTCCTGTAGTGGAATCGGTGACACCGAGTTGTATGGTTCGGTTGTACTGAGAGGATTCGGTTGGACCAAAAGCATCAGACCGGTGAGACCGAGTTCATCGCAGAGAAAACACTTGTCACCTTAGCTCACTAGACAAGTAAGATCTCGCAAGGATTTGTAAGGAATTAATTGAAAGATTTGCAATGAATTTGATGCAGGGAATGCAGAATAGAAAATAAAAGAAACTAAAAAGAAGTCTAGATGAAGTTGGAAACAAATATGCATGAGACAAATGCAAGAGCATGAAAAAAGGAACACAAGAGAACTTCATCTAGAATTGGTCGGCGACAAAGTCACCTATGTTAGAGTATATTGACTTAGGAGTCAAGTGAGATGACTTGATCATAGGTCATACTCATCGTTTAAGCTCAAAATGGGGTTACCATTTTTCATTTAAGCTTTTTTATGTATTCACATCTTGTCGAGTTGCTTTGACTCATGACTTGGAGTAAAGCTTCTCCAAGATGGAATAACATACCTTGGGTGGTGGCGTTGATCATGATCATGTAGTTGAACTTGTGTGGGTTGCTCAAGGTTGATGTAGCTCATCAAGAGTTGGGAGCACCACTTGGAGTTTGAGTTCATCTACCTACATGGGTTAGTTATTGCAAGGAAGAGCACTTGTATATCCAAAATGAAAATCATGAAACTCAACATAAAATTTGTCAAAGGATATGTTTGAATGGTTGCGTGCTTCCTTGTCTTCATCCACCAATGTGTAGAGACTTGGTGATATAGAAATTTCTCAAGATGTGAGTGAGTTGCAATTTCATAGATTTATATTCATCCAAGTACCTACACGGGTTAGATAACATGCAAGGTGCAAATATATCCAAGAGTTAAGATAGTCAACATAAGAGAAATATCAAGGATCAGTCATAGACTCATGCCTTGCATGTATCAAATGGAGTTCCTACTCCATGTCTGAAGCATCAATGATGTTCAATTCACCTCTTAACCTGCAAAACACTTTATCATCAAGTGGTTTCGTGAATATATCAGCAAACTGCTTTTCGGTGCGAACATGCTTAAGATTAATGTCCCCTTTGGCAACATGATCTTGAATGAAATGATGAAGAACTTAAATATGCTTAGTTCGAGGATGTTGCACGGGATTGTGAGCAATCTTAATAGAACTTTCATTGTCACAAAGTAATGGAACATGTTTCACAGATATCCCATAATCTTTAAGAGTTTGGGTCATCCAAAGTAATTGAGCACAACATGATCCAGCGGCAATGTATTCCGCTTCGGCGGTGGAAAAGGATACCAAGTTTTGTTTCTTGGAAGACCAAGACACAAGAGATCTACCAAGAAATTCACAAGTACCCGAAGTGGAATTTCTATCAACCTTGTCACTGGCATAGTCCGAGTCAGAGTAGCCAACAAGATCAAAGGAGGCCCTCTTTGGGTACCAAATGCCAAAATTTGGTGTATGGATTAAGTATCTCACTATCCTTTTCACGGCCTTAAGATGACATTCTTTAGGAGCGGCTTGATATCGTGCACACATGCACACACTTAGCATAATATCGGGACGTGAAGCACATAGATATAACAATGAACCAATCATAGAGCGATAAACCTTTTGATCAACCGGTTCACCATCTTTGGTTAAATCAAGATGTCCACTAGTAGGCATGGGTGTAGTCATACCTTTGCATTCTTGCATATTGAACTTCTTGAATAAGTCCTTGGTGTACTTCGTTTGAGAGACAAAGGTACCTTCCTTAGTTTGCTTGATTTGCAAACCAAGAAAGAATTTGAGTTCACTCATCATTGACATCTCAAACTTCTCCGACATTAGCTTTCCAAACTTTTCACTAAAATGAGGGTTAGTTGATCCAAATATAATATCATCGACATAAATTTGGCACACAAATAGTTCTCCATTAACCCTTTTAGTAAAAAGAGTAAAATCTATTTTTCCAATTTCAAAGCCTTTTTCAATAAGGAACTTGGTCAAGCATTTATACCATGCTCTAGGAGCTTGTTTAAGACCATAAAGAGCTTTGTGAAGTTTGTAAACATGACTAGGTTTCTTAGGATTGACAAATCCGGGAGGTTGCTTAACATAAACTTCCTCCTCTATTTCACCATTCAGAAAAGAACTTTTAATGTCCATTTGGTACAAGGTGATATCATGATGATTAGCATAGGCAAGTAAGATGCGAATGGACTCAAGTCTAGCAACGGGGGCATATGTCTCACCATAGTCCATACCTTCGACCTGAGTGTAGCCTTGGGTGACGAGACATGCTTTGTTGCGAACTACTTGTCCATCTTCATCTTTCTTGTTGCGAAACACCCATTTGGTACCGATGATGTTGTGGTTGTTGTCGGGCTTCTCAACTAATGTCCAAACTTGATTTCTCTCAGAGTTGTGTAGCTCTTCATGCATGGCATTTATCCAATCCGGATCTTCCAAAGCTTCTTCAACCTTCATAGGTTCAATGCTAGAGATGAATGAATAGTGTTCACAAAAGTTAGCTAAACGAGTTTTTGAGCGAGTGATTCTCCCGGTTTGGATATCATTGTAGATTTGCTCGACGGGATGGTCTTTAGCAATTCTTGCTCGAACTCGTGAAAGCTTTTGCTTGGATCTTGGTTGAACATCTTCTTCATCTTGTTCTTCTTCTTGGCCTTCTTCGTTGTTGACGTTGTCGTTCTCTTGTCGTGGTGGAGAAGGAGGTTGTTGGTGTTCATCTTGGTGTACTTCCTTGTTTTCTTCATCTTGGTGTGTCCCACTTGTGGATGCTTCCATATCAACTCTTGGTTCATCTTGTCGTGAGGTAGAAGCTTCCACTTGGACAGACGAGGTACTCTCCTTCACCTCCATTGGACGAATCTTGCCAACATACAAGTCTTGGATTGCTTTCGAAGGTTCTTTGTCTCCTACATCAATTGGCAATTGCTCTACTTGTGAGCCGTTAGATTCATCAAACTTCACATCTACCATCTCTTCAACCTTTCGAGTGAAATTATTGTAGACACGGTATGTGTGAGAGTTTGAGCCATAACCAAGTAGGAAACCTTCATGAGACTTAGGAGCAAATTTAGAATGACGATGCTTATCAAGAATGTAGCACTTTGAGCTGAATACTCGAAAGTATCCAACTTGTGGTTTATTACCGGTGAGGAGCTCGTATGTCGTCTTGCTGAGTAGCTTGTGAAGATACAAGAAATTTGTTGCATGACAAGCTGTCTCAACCGCTTCCGCCCAAAAGTGCTTTGGCGTCTTGTACTCATCAAGCATCGTTCTCGCCATTTCGATGAGTGTCCAGTTCTTCCTCTCAACAACTCCATTTTCTTGAGGTGTGTACGTAGCCGAGAACTCATGTGAAATCCCTTCTTCGTCAAGAAAGGTGTCCACATTTGCGTTCTTGAACTCCATTCCGTTGTCGCTGCGAACCTTCTTGATTTTCACTTTTCAAATTGATTTTGGGCCTTCCTAGCGAAGTTTTTGAAGATCTTTTGGACCTGCGATTTATCATCGAGAAAGAACACCCACGTAAATCTTGAAAAATCATCAACTATAACTAGACCAAAAGAATTTCCACCGAGACTTTTGTAAGTGTTAGGACCAAAAAGATCCATGTGAAGTAGCTCGAGTGGTCTCCTTGTGGTCATGATGTTCTTCACGGGATGCCTTCCTCCAACCTGTTTACCTGCTTGACAAGCACTGCAAAGTCTATCCTTATCAAATATGACATTGTTAACGTCAAGGATATGATTTCCTTTAATAAGCTTGTCAAGGTTTCGCATACCAACATGACCTAATCGTCTATGCCATAACCAACCTTTAGAAGATTTAGCAATTAAGCAAGTTCTAGGTTGAGCCTTTTTAGTGAAATCAACAATGTAAAGATCACCTCTGCGTATACTGGTAAAGACTATTTTATGATTATCTCTACGAAACACTTGGCAATCTACTTCAGTAAATAGGACATTGAAACCGAAATCAGCAAGTCTAGATACTGAAAGTAAATTGTAGGCAAGAGATTCAACGAGCATGACATTTTGTATGGAGCTATCATGTGAGATGGCCACCTTACCTAGGCCAACCACCTTACCCTTTGAGTTATCACCAAAAGTGACATACTTTCGAGGGCCGTCGTTTTCAGCAAGCTCACGGAACATATCTCTATCTCCGGTCATATGATCAGTACATCCACTATCAAGAACACATTCCTTTCCTCCAGCCATGTAGCCACCAAGATTTGCCATAAGACCAAAGTGTCTCATTGCATCATTAAGATCATAGTCACTGCCATCCTCATCCTCATCATAGTATCCATGTTCAACATCATCTTGTGATTGATCAATTCCTAGAGAGGGTAATTCATTAGATAAATGATCATTTCTATGGTTATCTTCATGAGTTCTAATAGCTTTGGAAATGATATTGCTAATGATTCCAACATCTCCTTTGGCACTCATAAGATTAATAAGCTCAAATAAGTAGTCACCAAATTTGGGAATTGGAACTCATCTTAATCAAGGCAATAAATTTATGGAGAATTTCATCTAGCTCTTTCAAGGAATAATTTGGAAAGCGTTCCTCAAGAAATCTCCATATAGTGTAGGCACAATCAAGAGTAGGCAAACATTCAATCAAGTTTATAGGCAAGCCTCTAGTGATAAGATTAACAGTTCTAAGGTTGCGGATCATGTCAATAGACTCATCAAGGGTAGGATGCAAAGGATCAACATGAGGTGCACAAGGGCTAGCAATATACTTGTTCAAATGATATTCATTGAAAATCTCAAGCATCTCATTTTTTCACTCATGAAAATACCCTCCATCAAGTATAGGCACTCTATGTCTAAGACTCCCCAAAGTAGACTCATCCATCTCCCTCCAATGGTGTTTAAACCAAGGCAATGGAGACCAAAGCTCTGATACCAATTGAAAGGATCGAGAAGAGGTGTCTAGAGGGGGTTGATTACACACTAAGTGCTAAAAGTTGCACTTTTTAATTTCTTTAGGTTGAAGTGGAGTTTTGGCACAAGTTTAACAAACACAATACATATCAAGAAAGCATACAAAGAGTATATGAGCAGTGGAAAGTAAAGCATGCAACTTGCAAGAATGTAAAGAGATGGGATTGGAGAGTGCAAACGCAATTTGGAGACACGGAGATTTTTGAGACGTGGTTCCGATAGGTGATGCTATCGTACATCCACATTGATGGAGACTTCAACCCATGAAGGGTAACGGCTGCTCGAGTCCACAGAGGGCTCCACCCATGAAGGGTCCACGAAGAAGCAACCTTGTCTGTCCCACTATGGTCGTCGCCCACGAAAGACTTGCCTCACTAGCGGTAGATCTTCATGAAGTAGGCGATCTCCTTGCCCTTACAAACTCCTTGGTTCAACTCCACAATCTTGTCGGAGGTGCCCAAGTGACACCTAGCCAATCTAGGAGACACCACTCTCCAAGAAGTAACAAATGGTGTATTGATGATGAACTCCTTGCTCTTGTGCTTCAAATGATAGTCTCCCCAACACTCAACTCGCTCTCACAGGATATGGATTTGGTGGAAAGAAGATTTGAGTGGAAAGCAACTTGGGGAAGGCTAGAGATCAAGATTCATATGGTAAGAATGGAATATCTTGGCCTCAACACAAGTGTAGGTGATTCTCTCTCAGAAAAAGTAGGTTGGAAGTGTAGGTTTGTTCTGATGGCTCTCTCCTCGAATGAAGAGGTGGTGGAGGGGTATATATAGCCTCCACACAAAATCTAACCATTACACACAACTTTCCAATCTCGGTGGGACCGAATTGATAAACTCGGTCGGACCGATTCAGCAAAGCTAGTGACCGTTAGGGTTTTCGGTGGGACCGACTGGATCAACTCGGTGGGACCGATGTGCTAAGGTTAGGGTAAATCCAAAACTCGGTTTGACCAATTACTCAAACTCGGTGGGACCGATTTGGGTAATAAGTCAAACAGAGAGTTGGCCAAGCAAACTCGGTGGGGCCGATTGCATATCTTGGTCGGACCGAAAATATTGCAATGGGTAACAGAGAGTTTGCAAGCCCATCTCGATGAGACCAAGATCCCATCGGTGAGACCAAACTAATTAGGGTTTCTTGCAGTGGCTATGTCAACTGAACTCGGTGGCTCCGGATAGAAAGAATCAGTGGGGCCGAGTTTGACTTTTGGTTTAGGTCATATGTGGATGTGAGAAAGTGGTTGAGGGCTTTGGAGCATATCACTAAGCACTTTGAGCAAGAGCCTCATTAAGCAACACCTCATCCCTCCTTGATAGTATTGGCTTTTCCTATAGACTCAATGTGATCTTGGATCACTAAAATAGAAAATGTAGAGTCTTGAGCTTGGAGCTTGAGACAATCCTTTCTCCTTAGCATTTTGAAGGGGTTCCACATCCTCTAGTCCATGCCACTTCATTGTTGAACTTATCTGAAACATACTAGGTAAAAGTGTTAGTCCAACAAGAGATATGTTGACATTAATTACCAAAACCACCTAGGGAGCACTTGTGCTTTCAGCCCTCCATGGACTCGCGCAACCATTACCCTTCGTGGGTTGAAGTCTCCATCAACGTGGATGTACGATAGCACCACCTATCGGAACCATGCCAAAAATCTCTGTGTCTACATTGCGTTTGCTCCCTCCAAACTCCTCCCTTTACCCTCATATGCAATTGTTTTACATTCCACTGCTATACTCTTAGAATTGCATGTGTAGGTTGATTACCTGTTTGTGCTAAGTTGCTAACATCTGCCAAGACTTAAAATTGGGAAAAGGCTAGATTTTTATTTGGTCAAGTAGTCTAATCACCCCCCTCTAGACATACTTTCGATCCTACACACTTGAAGATCCGGAATGACTTAATGCCATGCATGAAGAACTCAACAACTTCGAGCACAACAAGGTGCGGAGATTGGTGCCAAGGCCAACGGGGAACTATAATGTCATTGGAACCAAGTGGATATTCAAGAACAAGCAAGATCATCATGGAATTATTGTCCGCAACAAGGCGCACTTGGTAGCTCAAGGCTACTCCCAAGTCGAAGGTATCGACTACGGTGAAACCTTTTCTCCCGTTGCTCGCCTTGAATCTATCTGTTTGTTGATTGCTTATGCTTCTCATCATAACTTCAAGTTGCAACAAATGGATGTGAAGAGTGCTTTTCTTAATGGTCCTATTAATGAGTTGGTGTATGTCAGACAACCCTTGGGGTTCGAGGATCCGTATTTCCCCGATCATGTGTACCAACTCTATAAGGCACTCTATGGCCTTAAACAAGCCCCACGTGCGTGGTATGACCACCTTACCAAGTTGTTGCAAGATCATAGGTTTGAAATTGGGAGAATTGACCCCACTCTTTTTACTAAGAAGGTCAAAGGGGAGTTGTTTGTGTGCCAACTATATGTTGATGAAATTATCTTTGGTTCTCCTAACAAAGCTTTCAATGAGGAATTTGCCACTCTCCTGACCTCGAAGTTCAAGATGTCCATGATGGGGGAGTTGAAGTTCTTTCTCGGGTTCGAAATCGAGCAACGAAGAGAAGGAACCTTCATCAACCAAGCCAAGTACACTCAAGACATGCTCAAGAGATTCAAGCTAAGTGAAGTCAAGCCGGCTTCCACTCCAATGCTCGTCAAATGCCAACTTGACATAGATCCTGATGGTAAAGCGGTGGATCAAAAGGTATATCGCTCCATGATTGGCTCCTTGCTTTACCTTTGTGCATCTAGACCGGATATCATGTTGAGTGTGGGAATTTGTGCATGGTTTCAAGCCACACCTAAGGAAAGTCACTTTGTGGTGGTCAAGAGAATCTTTCGATATTTGGCTCATACCCCAAACTTTGGCTTATGGTACCCAAGAGGAGAAAACTTCAACCTTGTAGGCTATTCGGACTCTGATTGGGTGGGAGACAAAGTGGATAGGAGGTCAACTTCCGGAGGGCGCCAATTCCTTGGTTGCTCTTTGGTGAGTTGGTCTTCCAAGAAGCAAAGTTGTGTGTCTCTCTCGTCCAACGAAGTGGAGTATGTGGCCGCCGGCAGTTGTTGCGCACAACTTCTATGGATGAGGCAAACTTTAAAGGATTACGGTGTCATTTGTGACATAGTGCCTCTTTGGTGTGACACTGAAAGTGCCATCAAGATTTCTCTCAACCCGGTGCAACACTTCAAGACGAAGCACATTGAGATTCGGTATCACTTCATCCGAGATCATATTAGGCGAGGGGAGATCGACCTCAACTATGTCAACACCCATGATAACCTTGTTGATATCTTCACGAAGCCTTTGGATGAAGCAAGATTTCGCGAGTTAGGGCATCAGCTAAATATCATTGATTCGAGCAATGTTGCTTGAACCCTTGCACACCCCACCATACTCAACTTGTTATCTTGTTTAGGTGTAGGCATGGGCATAGGGGGGTCTTTTCTCTCAATGAACTCTCCCTCCCCCCATTATGCATAAATTGATCAACTCTTTCAGATTAGCCATTTGTTATGGTACTTGTGCTTCAAAGACGAGTTTTGGTCATGGGCCCAAGGATAATTCTTCGTGGTGCCATACCAATTAACTCAAACATAGGTGGCTTCGGCCACCGCCCTCTCCTTGGAGAGGTTGTGTCTCGCGGTTGGTACTTGTTGTCTTTTTCCCTCCCTTGTTCGTGCCAAGCTTGTGTTTGAGTTGCCTTGTGTGTTAGCTCGTTGGTGTGTCCGTTCACTTGAAGGTTGTATTGCATAGGCTGTTTTCCTCTCTTGTTTGCGAAACGTGCATCTTCTTGGGTTCACGGTACTACCATGGCTTGCCACGGTACTACCGCAGGAGTTGTGCACGGTACTACCGCAACTAGCATGGCAGTAATTTTTTACTGCCATTGGAAGAGCGGTAATACCGCCCCGCGTGCGGTACTTCCGCTCGGGCGGTACTACCGCGATGACACGCAGTAATACCACACAGTCGCGAGTGCGTGGGGGTTAAGAGCAGGCAGGGGGAGTTCCAACTCCCCCATACCCACTCAACTCATCTTCCCCATGAAGTCTCTCTCTCTCTCTCCTGACGAAGAACGACGCCGGAGAACCTCGCCGGATCTCCGTCTCCGGCCGCTCTCCTCGCATTCCATTTGATGGGATCGTTCCCCACCACGTCCTCTTGCCATGGAACAAGGTTTCTCCCCAAATCCCTCTCTCCTTGTCTCGTTGTTTTGTCTCTAGGTTTTTGGGGAGATGCATGTTGTTCTTGAGATTTTAGGCCAAATCTTTGCAACAGTAGGATGTAGGAGAGTAGTGATGCGTAGATATGCTATTTGGTATGTTGCTACTTGGTAGGTTTGATCAACCGTGGTACCCCTTCTTAGGCACAGATGTTTTCAGATTTGTTTTTTCAGATCTGAACCCGAGCGGTACTACCGCAACTCCCGAGCGGTATTACCGCTTCAGCCGTGTTCACCTCGTACGGTACTACCGCTCCTCAGGAGCGGTACTACCGCGCAAGGCACGCAAGTAAAATTTTACTACCGCTCCAGGCGCGGTACTACCGTGCCATCCCGGTGCGGTACTACCGCGGCTGGAGCAGCAGTAAAATTTTAGTTCCGCTCTCTTGTGCGGTACTACCCTTGAGTTCGAACCTCCCCTATAGCAATTACCCAATGTTATTTCTACTTGTTTCATTTGTTTTGTTGTGGTCTTTGCATTGAACCTTCTCGCTTTTCTTGCGTGTTCTTGTGTTGTGTGTCATAGGTGGTGGCTCCGGTTCCAATGTCCGTCGTTCGAACCCCGTTCACGACACGGGCTCGAAGTGTCTGCGCAAACAAGATGAAGCTCCAAAGGGCTCCAATGCCCCCCAACGCAGAACCAAGTCAACCGCAACCATGCAGAAGGAGCCAGCAATGAGCATGGATGAGATGCCACTAGCTGAGTTTGTCAATCGAAGGAAGATCAACCCCTATGTGAATCCCCGTGCAAACTTCAGAGGGAATGAGTTGTTCTGGACCAAGTAGCAGTATCTTATCTATCTGGATGTGATCAACGCCAGGCATAACCTCTATGTGGACACGCACTGGATTAACATGCATCATATGAGGGAGGATAAGCACCGCGCCTATTTTGGTGAGGCTTTGGACCTGGTGGAGCAGTTTGGGATTGAGGACTTGAGCACGTTCCACCTGGACTTTGACCCTGAGATTGTGGCTCGGTTCTTTGCCTCGGTCCACTTCTACTCTGATGAGGAACGGACTTTGACATGGATGACAAATGGACAACAGTTGACCGCCAAGTGGAAGGACTTCATGGATTTGCTACATGTTCGTGATGAGGGGCTCGACAAGCCCGTTGGTGTTCGCCCTCATGCCAACTCTGAGTCTGCTAACAAAAACAAGCTCCAGCCATACTATGTTGAGAAGAAGCTTCCCACTGGCAAGAAGACTTGGGTACTGAACCCATTCCTTGACATCATGTATCAGATCTTCCGCAACACCCTCTTCCCATGTATTGGTGACAAGGATAAGGTACATGCCTATCTCGTGGATATGATGCTCATTTGTGAGGAGGTGTGTCGTGCTTAGACGCAACCACTTGATGTCTCACATATCATGTGGTGTGAGCTTCGGTTTGCGGTGTTCAACCGTAAGGTACCCATCTATGGTCCTTACCTGTTGCACCTGATCTCGAAGACTTGGGAGAAGCTTTATCCCAATGTTGAGTTTGAGGCCCCCGTCTGGACCTGTCACGAGCCCATCAAGCTCCGCGTCAAGCCTAAGTGGGCTAACACCACTACCCGTGCTGAGGCAGCGGCTGCTCAGATGGACGTCGATGAGGATGAAATTGAGGAGGAGGAAGCGGATGAGGACTGCTCTGCTGGGTATGCTCCTCCCTCTACTGAGCCCTCATGGGCTAAGAAGCTGATGGCCAAGATGAAGGCCTTGTTCTGCATGCAAGCCAAGGGGCAATACAAGACTCATTTTGCTTCCAAGGAGAGTCTCCGCCACGACGAGAGGATCTTGAGGACGTTTGGCAAGGACATATCTAGTGGGTCCAAGAAGCACATCACTCCAGAGGCCGAATGGATGGCGAAGCAGGGTTACAAGTGGACTGATTCTTAGGAGGAGCCCATCCCCACTGCTGAGACCGACGAGGAGCATGACGAGTGATCGTTTCAGCTTGAGCCACCACTTGTGTCGTAGGTGTCCTCTCTACCTTTGTGGTGTCTCGATGCCAAAGGGGGGCAGAGTGTAGGATTTGCGAGTCATGTGTCGTATTTCGTCTTGTCGCTTTGCTTTTGTTTTGTTGAACCTCATTTTCTTTGGTTTGGTTTGTGCTTGTGAGACCTTTCTATCATATGGTGTAAGACATATGCACTCTTGCGTACCTTATTGAGCCTATGCTATCTTGTGTCCTTTACTTTATTGAGCCTATGCTATCTTGTGCCCTTTACTTTATGCTCATAGTTATTATCCTGCTTAGTGTTAGCTTTATCATTATAAGATGTGCCTTGTCTATAAAATATAGGGGGATTGTTGATCCTAGTATGCGTGTCGTGCAGTGCAATGAACTTCTCTAGTTAGCACACATCTAGGGGGAGCCCGTCTATATTTTATAGATGTGGGGTTTGCCCATGTTCTTTTTTATCTCCCTTTGTGCAAATCCCGTATTGTAATCAATCCACCAAAAAGGGGGAGATTGTAAGGGCATATTTATCCCTTAGTTGTTTTGGTGATGATAACAATGCTTTTGCCGACTAATCGTGTGCATGGAGTATTTTAGACATATCATGACTAGGCACAAGACAATTTTGTGCCCCTCGAAGACTATTGAAGACGGCGTTTATCTACGTTTCTTTTCGGTGGATTTGAGTCATAGGAAAGCCGTACTATTAAGAGGGGTCCGCTTTGGAAAGGTTTGGGTGGAATCATCACATACACGTCTACTCCTTTTGCACCACCTTTCCTTTGACTCTTTGGAGCATCCTCCGGCTCTCCTTGTCTATGCAAAATGAAGGTCTCCTAGTGTTGCTGAACTGGGGCATGCGGTAGTACTGCTCCTCGGAGTGGTAGTACCACAGGCCCTTACAGTAGTACCGGCCTCTGGCGTGGTAGTACCGCAAGTGCTCACGGTAGTACCGCACCTCGGGAGCGGTAGTACCGTGGCCTCGGGCGGCGCTGCTACTAGCGCGGTAGTAGGGGCGGATGTAAATTTTTACATCCGTGCCATACGCGGTAGTACCGCTCCATGGGCGCGGTAGTACCGTGCTCTCTGGCTAGGCTCAGCAGCATGAGCGGTAGTAGGGGCGGATGTAATTTTTTACATCCGCGCCCTATGCGGTAGTACCGCTCCAAGTCTGCGGTAGTACTGTGTTGGATTTTTGCATGTATCAAAACTCAGCGGAAGTAGTCACGGATGTATTTTTATATGTCCGTGCCTTCCCGTCCTAGGCCATTCCTGCCTTGCGGAGTACCGCAAGGGGGCGCGGTAGTACCACGCCAGCGATTCTGCGCTCCTTGCCTTAGCGCTTCAGGACTGGTCTTAGGCCCTACCATGGTAGCGGTAGTACAGCGGTTCACTGCAATAGTACCGTGAGCCCTTGTGGTAGTACCGCTTGTTTGGTGCGGTAGTACCACAGGTCGCGGGATGGTTAAGTGGATAATGGTTGGATTTGTTCTTTCACTATATAAGGGGTGTGTTCTTCTCCGAGTTGACTACCTCTTCCACCTCCAAGCTCCATTGTTGCTCTAAGCTCCATTTTCGCCCAATCTCTCTCCCTAGCCGATCAAACTTGTTGATCTCCTAGGGATTGGTTGAGAAGGCCTAGATCTACATATCCACCAAGAGATATTTGATTCCCCCCACTAATCCCTCGCGGATCTTGTTACTCTTGGGTGTTTGAGCACCCTAGCCGGTTGAGGTCATCGCGGAGCCATACTTCATTGTGGTGAAGCTTCGTGGTGTTGTTGGGAGCCTCCAATTAAGTTGTGGAGATTGCCCCAACCTTGTTTGTAAAGGTTCGGTCATCGCCTTCAAGGGCACCAATAGTGGAATCACGGCATCTCGCATTGTGTGAGGGCATGAGGAGAATACGGTGGCCCAAGTGTCTTCTTGGGGAGCATTGTGCCTCCACACCACTTGAACGGAGACGTACTTCCTCTCAAAGGGAAGGAACTTCGGTAACACATCCTCGTCTTCACCGACTCCACTCTTGGTTATCTCATCCCTTTACTCGTGCAAGCTTATCTTGTGTTACTTCCCTTGCTTGCTTGTTTGCTTATTGTTGTTGCATCATATAGGTTTCTCACCTAGTTGCATATCTAGACAACCTACTTTGATGCAAAGTTTAAATTGGTAAAGAAAAGCTAAAAATTGTTAGTTGCCTATTCACCCCCCCTCTAGTCAACTATATCGATCCTTTCAAACGGTGATCATAACGACGACACAGCGGTTAATGCCGGATTCAGCGGCTCCAAGCCTAGTCAGTGGAAGAAGCCATTTAAAAGAAACAATTCGGGCTCATCCAGCTTGGACTGAATCCTCGATCGACCATGTAAGATCCACGGCACCCCCGATAAACCTGCCAATCATACCAACAGAAGTTGTTGGGTCTTTAAACAAGCCGGTAAGTTACATACCGAGGACAAAGAGAAGGGGTCGCCAAGTAAGGACGATGATGAGGAGCCCCGTCCACCGAACACAGGGGGACAGAAGAAATCCCCCCCCCCCCCCAAGTCAAAACGGTGAGCATGATATACGTTACTCACGTCCCCAAGAGGGAGCGCAAACACGCACTTAGGGACGTCTATGCGATAGAGCCAGTCGCCCCAAAATTCAATCCATGGTTATCTTGCTTAATCACTTTCGATCACAGGGACCATCCGACCAGTATTCGTCACGGCAGCTCAACCGCACTGGTCCTCGACCCAATCATTGATGGATTCCACCTCAGACGGGTCCTCATGGACGGTGGCAGCACCTCAACCTGCTCTATGAAGACACAGTCCGCAAGATGGGCATCGATCCGTCAAGGATCAAGCCCACCAAAACTACCTTTAAAGGAGTAATACCAGGTGTAGACGCCCGCTGCACGGGCTCAATCACATTGGAAGTCGTCTTCGGATCGCTGGACAACTTCCGAAGTGAAGACTTGATCTTCGACATCGTCCCCTTCCGAGTGGCTATAATGCACTGCTCGGACGAACCGCATTCGCTCACTTCAATGCGGTGCCACATTATGCCTATCTCAAGCTTAAGATGCCCGGGCCACGCGGTGTCATAACTGTCAATAGAAACATGGAATGCTCCCTCCGTACCGAGGAGCACACCGCGGCCCTGGCAGCGGAAGTAGAGGGCAGCCTTATCAAGCAGAACATCAATTTGACGGCCAAGCCCCCGGACACTATCAAACGAGTCTGGATTACTCCGCAGCATGACAGTTCGTCTTGTTAGGAGTCGGGCTAGCAATTCGGCCTCCGTCTCAGTCCCGACTGCACTGCGGCGTACGTACCACGCATACATAATTATGCACTAAAAATACCATGGGCAAAGACGGAGGCATAACTCGACCATGGTCCACAATACGGCTCAACCGTATCCGGGCACTCATACTTTCACTTTTTCTTTTTATCCCTTTTTAGGTTTCTTTTCCACATGCCCCTTACGACGGCCTCGTCACTTATCCTTTCGAAGGATCAACACACCAAGGAGGCAAGAAGCATAGATGTGCGGCAGAAACATCCAGATGACCTTTTTGACGATCACTTTGCCTGTTTGTAGGTTCCCCACGCAGCTTCCTCTTGGCCTCGGCATGTTAAATAGCCCGGTTTCTTATTACATTATTTGTACAAATACGCTTTGATGTATCAATAAGATTACAACTGAAACAGTTTGCGGCCCAACATATGTGGCATTTGCTCACTCTTTATTATACTTAAACTATTTTTATCAATTGCAACAGTACACTTTGGTACGACTTAACCCGCCAGGGGATCCTTTGAGCCCCATATGTTGGCAACAAGTATGAATACTTTTTACAGTACAATTCAGCACCCCAAATATTGCATTATATGCATCGGCTCCGAATCATGTCTTTGGTCAATAGTTGGGTTGCCCAGCTCCTGTGCTTGCTACCTTACGTTCCGTTTTATCGGCTAGGGTAGTAAAGGGAGAACTTCTGCGATTGTGTTTCTGGTTCACCCGGATAAACACCTCAGTAGAGAAAGCCAAAAACTGACTGTCATGATGCGGCGAGAGCTGGTCAGCTATTCGGTGGTTAAAATCTCTTGCGATTTATTCCGCATTACATGAAAGATCGGCTTCCACCCGATCAGGTGTTTACAGCCCCTAGTCCGGATAAACAAACTAGGGGCTGCGCCTATACTCCCGTTTTGTCAAACTCCTATGGCTAAGTGAGGGTGATAAAGCCACATAGTCCAATTTCCTGGTTCGATGCACTAAACACCTCCTTCAAGGACCAAACGCTCGGGTCAAGTGTGTTCACGTTCCAATCCAAACACTCCCATACTTTCTACAAGGGGGCTGAAGCCGACGACTGGCCAACTCTCAGATTTAAATAAACGGCCGCACAGGAGGAAATATTTTTGAAAAACAATAAGCAATATAGTGCATATAGGCTTTGTTCCATAGACACAAATACATTCATTCAAAGATAATGTCCTTTGCACACTGGCCCGCTACAATGCAGGAACCTTCCAGTACGTCATCAAAATAGCACTCGGGCGTGCGGTGCTCCTTGCCCTCAGGCGGCCCCTCAGTCACAAGCTTGACGGTGTTCATCTTCGCCCACTGCACCTTGACGCGGGCGAAGGCCATCTGCGCACCATCGATGCAGATCGATCGCTTTATGACATCAAGACGAGGACAGGCATCGACCAGCCGCTTCACGAGCCCGAAATGGCTGCTGGGTACGGCTTCGGTAGGCCATAGACGGATTACTAAATCCCTCATGGCCAATCCGGCCACCCTATGCAGTTCGGACAGCTGTTTCAGCTGATCGCTGAGGGCCACCGGATGCTTTGGCGCAAGGTATTGCGACCAGAACAGTTTCTCCGATGAGCTCCGCTCCTTGGCTCGAAAAAACTCTGTAGCATCAGCCACACTGCAAGGCAGATCCGCAAACGCTCCTGGAGAACTCCAAATCTGGGTCAGTAAGAGGTACCTTTTCTGCACAAATTCGCTCTGCATAATAAAGGTCTTACCCGCCACAATTTTCTTGGCCTCCTGGACTCCCAGAAGGCACCCTGGGCTTCAACCCGGGCCTCTTGCATGCTTTGGCGGGCCTTAGCAAGTTCGGACTCTTGGTCCACAACCTTGTGCTCCAAGGACTCGCACTTCTTTACGGCGTCCTCGAGCTCCTGTTGAACCCCCCCCCCCGACCCTTGATTCGTGTTTTTTGCGGGCGCATTGTTCCTTCTCCATCCTCTTCTGGGCCTCGCTCAGATCCTTCTGGAGGGACTCCACCTCGGCCGCAACTCCTATGAAGCATCATATTAACGTGATCAACACAAACAATTCTCCTCATTTTAATGATCCGAATAGGCCATTGCATACCTTGCTTGTCCTCAAGTTGTTTCTTGATGCGACCGAGCTCTTCATCGGCCTGCTCCAGCCTCTGCTTCAATTCGGCCACTTCGGCATAATGGGAGGTCGCAGCCAGCATCGACACCTGCTTGTTCATATAGGCATATATGATTAGTCTCCTGCAAAAGTTATTCGACCCTCTGTCTGGCATTTCTTTCTGAACACCGGACAGAGTCTCATGGGCTACTGTCTGTACTACGATGTTCTTTTTTGCATAATTGCATCATGTACCTCAAAGCCTGTTAGAAGGCTGGCGTAGGCTTCGGTCAGTCCGCTCTTAGCGAACTGAACCCTCTCAACCACCGTACCCATAAGGATACGGTGTTCCTCTACAATGGAAGCACCTTGGAGCGCTTCCAGTAGAGTATCCGGTGCCTCAGGATGGATAGAGGTCGCTGGTGGAATAGGCGCACCTCCTCCTTTCGAAGGAGGATGCTTACCTGATTCCGGAGCCGTATGGGCCTCCGGAATAGTATTCGGCTGGGGGCCGAATTGGGTATGGCCCCCGTCGCCACTCTCTAGGGGGGTCTGCTCCCCCGTGTGTCTGGCGGCCGAGGTTTCACCCTCTAGCACCACCTCGCCGGCCTCCTGTACCTCTCCCTGGCTTGGGAGGGTCCTTCGGAACAACACTTCGGCGTCGTCCGTAGTCTTGGGGGAGGAGGTTGGCAAAAGCGACCCGCTGTCCATCACCTTTGGAACCAGCGAATTCCTCGAAGATGAGGATCGCTGGAGGTGAGCGAGAGCCGGACTGCAGCACATGATTCAACATATTAAAACCATGAAGCAAAAAGTTGGATATATATATATGTGTGTGTAAGTGCCTTTGAGTACTTACAATCTGGCCAGGGGCTTCTTCCTGGGACGCCACTCAGGGCTGCTGTCGGTGTCTGATTCAGAATCGTCCGTAGGGGAGACCCTCCCTTTCTTGGACGCCTTTGCCTCCAAATCCGTGGAGGTCTCCCTTTTCTTCCTTCCCCCCTCGGGGAGGGGGGAATTGATTTCCTCCTCCTCGTCATCGTTCTCGGCAGGGGAGGAGTGGGTTTTGTCGTCTTCGGATATTGTGTCTGAAGTGCCTCTACGGTGGAGGCCGCTTCTTGTCTCCTGGCCCTTCTTCTTGGCCTTACCAGGCACCGGAACCAGCATCTTCGTCAGGAGCGGGATGGTTGGATTTTCGAGCAATGGAGCCGGACACTGGATCCGCTCCACCTTTGTTATCCAGCTCTGAAAAGACAAATGAGGAAACTTAGACATCTTCCGCAAATGCGCAGGAAGAGATACACCTTGAAGTATGAAGAACTCACCGGACTGGCTAGATGGGTCAGGTCGTATCCACGGTCCTCGGACGTCTGCGGCCATGTCTGATTGGCCTTCAAAAGCACCTTCTAGATATCTTCGTGCATAAGAACTATCGCAAGGTCTGGTGCTTGGCCGGATCAAACTCCCACAGATGGCAAGTCCGGCTTTGGCAGGGAAGGATCCGGCGAAAAAGCATCACCTGGATCACATTGACGAGCTTGGTGTTCTTGTGCACCATTCTCTTGACGCACGCCTGCAGCACCGATTGATACATCTCCGTCGTATCTACTTTTCCAAACACTTTTGCCCTTGTTTTGGACTCTAACTTGCATTATTTGAATGGAACTAACCCGGACTGACACTATTTTCAGCAGAATTACCATGGTGTTATTTATGTGCAGAAACAAAAGTTCTCGGAATGACCTGAAACTTCACGGAACGACATTTCGGAAAATATAAAAAATCATTGCAAAACATGAAGGCCAGGGGGGCCACCACTTGTCCACGAGGGTGGGGGCACGCCTGCCACCCTAGGGCGCGCCCCCTACCTCGTGGGCCCCCTGGAGCTCCTCCGACTCCAACTCCAACTCTATATATCGTGTTTCAGGGAGAAAAAAATCAGAGAGAAGAATTCATCGCGTTTTACATTACAGAGCCGCCGGCAAGCCCTAATACCTCTCGGAAGGGCTGATCTGGAGTCCGTTCGGGGCTCCAGAGAGGGGAATCCATCACCATCGTCATCATCAACCATCCTCCATCACCAATTTCATGATGCTCACCGCCGTGCGTGAGTAATTCCATTGTAGGCTTGCTGGACGGTGATGGGTTGGATGGGATCTATCACGTAATCGAGTTAGTTTTGTTAGGGTTTGATCCCTAGTATCCACTATGTTCTGAGATTGATGTTGCTATGACTTTGCTATGCGTAATGCTTGTCACTAGGGCCCGAGTGCCATGATTTCAGATCTGAACCTATTATGTTTTCATCAATATATGAGAGTTCTTGATCCTATCTTGCAGGTCTATAGTCACCTATTATGTGTTATGATCCGTTAACCCTGAAGTGACAATAATTGGGATACTTACCAGTGATGATCGTAGTTTGAGGAGTTCATGTATTCACTATGTGTTAATGCTTTGTTCCGGTACTCTATTAAAAGGAGGCCTTAATATCCCTTAGTTTCTGTAAGGACCCCGCTGCCACGGGAGGGTAGGACAAAAGATGTCATGCAAGTTCTTTTCCATAAGCATGCATGACTATATTCGGAATACATGCCTACATTACATTGATGAACTGGAGCTATTTCTGTGTCACCCTAGGTTATGACTGTTACATGATGAAGCGCATCCGGCATAATTCTCCATCACCGATCCATTGCCTACGAGCTTTCCATATATTGTTCTTCGCTTATTTACTTTTCCGTTGCTATTACTATAATCACTACAAAATACCGAAAACATTACTTTTACAACTGTTACCTTTTGCTACCGTTACCACTACAATCATATTACTTTGCTACTAAATACTTTGCTGCAGATACTAAGTTTCCAGGTGTGGTTGAATTGACAACTCAGCTGCTAATACTTGAGAATATTCTTTGGCTCCCCTTGTGTCGAATCAATAAATTTGGGTTGAATACTTTACCCTCGAAAACTATTGCGACCCCCTATACTTGTGGGTTATCAAGACTATTTTCTGGCGTTGTTGCCGGGGAGCATAGGTCTATTCTTTGAGTCACTTGGGATTTATATCTGATTATCATTATGAAGAACTTGAAAGATCCAAGAACCAAGATTTATCCCTCAACTACGAGGGGAGGTAAGGAACTGCCATCTAGCTCTGCACTTGATTCACCTTCTGTTTTGAGTAAGCTTGCGACACCTAAACCTGCTTCGGCTATTCGTTCTCATATGTCACATGTTATTGATGATGCTACTTTTGCTATACATGATACTTATGATGAAACTACTTCTATGCTTGATACTACTGTGCCACTTGGTGAATTTCTTGATGAACAACTTGCTAGGGCTAGAGAGATTGAAAATATTGAATTTGATAATACTAATGAAATTGATGATGAAGACTTTCCTGTTATTCCTGAGGGTTATGTTTTTGATAAAGAAGCTTCTTTAGCTATTTTAGCTTGCAAAGATAGATATGAACTCAAGAGGTTATTAGCTAAATGGAATAAGCAATATCTAAATGCTAGAATGAAACCTGACCCTGCTTTTGCTACTTCACCTATCTGTGTTACCGATAAGGATTATGAATTCTTTGTTGATCCTGATATAATTACTTTGGTTGAATCTGATCCTTTTCATGGCTATGAATCTGACTCTGTTGTGGCACATCTTACTAAATTAAATGATATAGCTACCCAGTTCACTAAAGATGAGAGAACTCTCTACTTTTATATCCTTAAAATATTTCCGTTCTCATTAAAGGGTGATGCTAAGATATGGTTTAATTCTCTTGATCCTGGTTGTGTGCGTAGTCCCCGGGATATGATTTATTACTTCTCTGCTAAATATTTCCCTACTCATAAGAAACAAGCTGCTTTAATGGATATATCTAATTTTGTGCAAATTGAAGAAGAGAGTCTCCCACAAACTTGGGGGAGGCCTCTCCAATTACTTAATGCTTTGCCTGATCATCCTCTTAAGAAAAATGAAATACTTGATATCTTTATAATGGACTAACCGATGCCTCCAGAGATTACCTAGATAGTTGTGTTGGTTCTGTTTTCAGGGAAAGAACACCGGATGAAGATGAAATTCTATTGAATAATAAGTTGAAAATTGAAAATAATTGGACACCTCCAGAGCCAATTCCTGAGCCTATTCCCAAACCAACTCCGAAGAAGAGGGGTATTCTATTTCTCAGTCCTGAAGATATGCAAGAGGCAAAGAAATCTATGAAAGAAAAAGGTATTAAAGCTGAAGATGTTAAGAATTTAACTCCTATTGAAGAAATACATGGTCTTAATTTACCGCCTATTGAAGAAACATATGATCCTAATCCTTTACCTATTGAAGAAACCCATGGTCTTGATAACCCGACACAGGTAGTAAAGGTAAATTCTCTCTATAGATATGATAAAGCTGAAATCCCATTTACTAAGTTTGCTAGCCCATGCTTAGATGACTTTGATAAATTTATGGCCAAGCAAGAAGATTTTAATGCTTATTTTAGTAGACAATTGAAATACAATTCAAATATGCTTGAACACTTGGGTGATTATATGGCTAACGTCAAAGGTGAACTTAAACTTATTAGTAAACATGCTTCTATGGTTACCACTCAAGTAGAACAAGTACTTAAAGCTCAAAATGATTTGCTCAATGAATTGAATAGTAAGGATAATGATAATGCTGTTAGAGTTATGACTAGAGGTGGCAGAATGACTCGGGAACCTTTGTATCCTGAAGGCCACCCTAAGAGAATTGAGCAAGATTCTCAGAGAAATAATATAGATGCACCTAGTCCTTCTAAAAGGAAGAAAAAGAAAAATGATAGGACTTTGCATGCTTCTAGTAAACCTATTACTAAAACACCTAAGAATCCACATGGTATTTCTATTTCTGATGCTGAAACTCAATCTGGTAATGAACCTAGAAATATGATGAAACTAGTGATAATGCTAATAATAATGTTCATGATGATGCTCAACCTAGAAATAATAATGATGTAGGGATTGAACCTCCTGTTGATCTTGATAACCCACAATCAAAGAATCAACGTTATGAAAAGAGAGACTTTGTTGCTAGGAAGCATGGTAAAGAAAGAGAACCATGGGTTCAGAAACCCATGTCGTTTCCTCCTAAACCATCCAAGAAAAAGGATGATGAGGATTTTGAGCGCTTTGCTGAAATGATTAAACCTATCTTTTTGCGTATGCGTTTGACTGATATGCTTAACATGAATCCTTATGCTAAGTACATGAAGGATATTGTTACAAATGAGAGAAAGATACCGGAAGCTGAAATTTCCACCATGCTTGCTAATTATACTTTTAAGGGTGGAATACCAAACAAACTTGGAGATCCAGGAGTACCAACTATACCATGCTCCATTAAAAGAAACTATGTTAAAACTGTTTTATGTGATCTTGGAGCCGGTGTTAGTGTTATGCCTCTCTTTATATCATAGACTTGATTTGAATAAGTTGACACCTAGTGAAATATCTTTGCAAATGGCTGATAAATCAACTTCTATACCTGTCGGTATTTGTGAGGATGTGCCTGTTGTGGTTGCAAACGCTACTATTTTAACGGACTTTGTTATTCTTGATATTCTCGAGGACGATAGTACGTCTATTATTCTTGGAAGACCCTTTTTGAATACTGCACGGGCTATTATTGATTGCAACAAAGGCAATGTCACTTTTCATGTTAATGGTAATAAGCACACGGTACACTTCCCGAGAAAACAACCTCAAGTCCACAGTATTAATTCTATTGGAAAAATTTCAACAATCACTCTTGGAGGTTTTGAATTTCCTCTTCCCAAGAAGAAATGTGATATTCTTATTGTTGGGGATGTGCATATCCCCGTTGAGGTAACCTAGTGTTATTCAAAATTTCTCCGGTTTCATGTTATTCGAAATGAGTTTGTTAACAAGACCTGATCAACCTTGTTAGTGGATTCCTCTTGATGAGCATGAGATGGATGAAGTTATAAGGCACAACTCTCTGTACCCTCTTTTTATGTCTGTTTTCTGAATTATCCATCTAATAAAAAAATACTCCGAAAATAAAAGTTCTCCAAATGCCCTGAAAATGAAATATGATTTTTTCTAGAATATTTGAGAATATCTGGCACTGAGAACACATCAGGGGGAGCCATCACCTGGCCACGAGGGTCCAGGGTGCGCCCTCCCCCTGGGCGCGCCCCCCTGCCTCGTGGCCCCCTGGTGGCCCCCCTCCACTTATTCCAGCCACCACACACTCCTTCTTCCTCCCAAAAAATCACCAACCAGCTCAAGCACGAGTTCTAGCTCATCTTGCTGCCATTTTCGATCTCCTAGCTCAAAGCTCCATTCACAAAACTGCTTTGGGGCATTGATCTTTGGTATGTGACTCCTCCAATGGTCCAATTAGTTTTTGTTCTAGTGCTTTATTCATTGGAAATTTTTGCTACTTAGGTGGCCCTGTTCTTGAGCTTGCATGTCAAATTTATGTGGTCAAAAGTAGTTTTAATGCATGATATGGCCTCTAGGCACTTGTGGGAGTAGTCACTATCAATTTTGTTGAGTTTGGTTCACTTTTATTTTGAGTTACTAAAAATTTCAGAAATTTTCAGAAAATGATGAAGAGATTTTTGAGGGGTTCTTCGAGCCGAACCTCGAAGGATAAGCAAAGTGAAGAAGACGAGAGTCCCAAATATAATCTCCCTCGCACCGCAGAGGTTCGGCCTTGTGAATGGCCTTGTGATGATTTCTTGAGAGCAGCCGGGATTTATGATGATTTTTATGAGTTGGCTGAGAACGCAGGCCTCACCGACTTCCTTCGCAACCAACGCGAACAGTATCTCCTACTCACTAATACTTTTGTGCAAAATTTTCATTTCTATGCTAGGCGATCACCACCTTTGGTGGATTTCTATTTATATGACGAGTATAAGGAGATGTCCCTCTATGAATTTTGTGAGGTCTGCAAGTTGCCCTTTTCGGCAGCATAGAGGAACCACATCATAACGATGTGGAGGGGTTTATTGATACAATTGCTGTAGGGGAAACTAGGGAGGTTTCTGATGCAAGAATTACTAGCATACATTTTCCTGTTCTACGTTACTTTGCAAAATTTGCTGGTAGATGCTTAATTGGTCGCGGAAACTATGGCAACCTTAGTGCCCCTGATATTGTTATTTTGTGCCATGCCTTGTTCCGTGATGACACATTTAGTCTGGGCGCTATTGTTGCAAAGCGGTTCAACCTTAACCGTACGAAGGGCCCCATCTTGGGAGGTATCTTCGCCTCGCGCCTCGCTGCACATTTTAACATACCTATTAGGCTTTATGAGAAAGAAGAAAAATTGCTGCCTAATATTTTTTCTAGATTATAAGAGCATGGTAGCACATGATTTTATTGTTAAGAATAAGAAGAAGATGCTTAACTATAGACTAATTTTTGGTAAGAATAACTTTGAGACTATTACCTTGCCTGCTCCCTCTTTGTTTAACATATTTTCAGGCAAGTACCTTGTTTTGCCGGAGGATGTTTATGCATACTGGAGCATGACACCAGCTCCAGAGCCTGAGATGGAACCACCCCTGGACCCTTATCGATAGTTAGTTTATCAGTGGGATCCGGAGGAGATTGCCAACCAGTGGCACCCAGAGGACACTCCTCCTTACACCGGAGAGGACCACTTTGATCCATGGGCATAGACCAACTTAGGCCAAAAGCCTAATCTTGGGGGAGTACGTATCTCTCACCGACATTACATTCATGTTCACACACTCATGCCAATTGTCTATGCTCACACTTATTCATTGTATCATCCATGCTAGTTTATTTTATTTTTAAGCTTTCTTCTTGTGTATTTGAAAAACCTTAAGAAAAATCAAAAAAAATTGGTTGTAGCTTTTAGTTAGTTTACTTTCCATGCCTGTAGTAGTAGTAATTAAAAAGAAAACCCAAAAAGATTTCTCGTTCATCTTTTGCTTGTTGGGAGCTTTCCCGTGTAAATAGTTTTGTTTCTTTTCTTTGGGGGTCGAGAGGAGAAGACCATAATGAAAATGTTGAGTGGATCTCATATGCATTATTGTTGATCTAACGAAGAGCCCATATTACCTTGTCTTCTCTCTTGAATTGAATGCTTGCAGATTCCAGCTTAGTCCAATGCATGTGCACTATTATTATTATCCACACTATTTGGGCATGCAAGTGAAAGGCAATAATGATGATTATATGATGAACTTATTGAGATGAGAAAAATTGGTATGAACTCGACCTCTCTTGTTTTTGTAAATATGATTAGTTCATCATTCCTGATTCAACCTATTATGGAAGAAACATATTTGCAATGACAATTAGAGATTGTAGTTTCTTATGCCATGCTTAATTAGCTAGGAGTTTATAATGGTTTCCCTTGCGTGCCAACATGCTATTAAAATGGTTGTGATGTGGTATGATAGGGTGCTATCCTCTTTTGAACGATTCGAGTGGCTTGACTTGGCACATGTTCACGCATGTAGTTGAAACAAAATCAACATAGCCTCTACGGTATTTATGTTCATGGTGAATTATATCCTACTCATGCTTGCGTTCGGTGTTGATTAATTTTAATGCATGTTCATGACTATTCTCGCTCTCTAGCTGGTCGCTTCCCAGTCTTTTTCTAGCCTTCACTTGTACTAAGCGGGAATACTGCTTGTGCATCCAATTCCATAAACCCCAAAGTTGTTCCATATGAGTCCACCATACCTACCTATATACGGTATCTACCTGCTGTTCCAAGTAAATTTCTATGTGCCAAACTCTAAACCTTCAAATAAACATTCTGTTTTGTATGCTCGAATAGCTCATGTACCAACTAGGGATGTTTGTATCCTCCATGCTAGGTGGGTTATTCTCAAGAGGAGTGGACTCCGCTCCTCACTCACGAGAAAATGGCTGGTCATCGGGATGCCCAGTCCCATGCTTTATGCAAATCAAATCAAAATAACTGCAAACGAAACTCCCCCAGGACTCTTGTTAGTTGGAGGCACTCGTTGTTTTGAGCAAGCCATGGATTGATGCTTGTTGGTGGAGGGGGAGTATAAACTTTACCATTCTGTTTGGGAACCGCCTATAATGTGTCTACTTCCTCCGTTCCAAATTACTCGTCGCAGAAATGGATGTATCTAGAACTAAAATACATCTAGACACATCTATACCCACGACAAGTAATTTGGAACGGAGGGAGTAGCATGGAAGATATCGAGATCTCTCAGTTGTTATGTTGACAATGAAAGTATATCGCTCAAAATATTATTCATATCTATTTCAAGATCGAGCTCTGGCACCTCTACAAATCCCTGCTTCCCTCTGTGAAGGGCCTATCTATTTACTTTTATGTTGAGTCGTCATCCTCTTATTAAACATTAGCAGTTGGAGAGCACCTCTGTCATTTGCATCCATTACTGTTAGTTTACATTGAGTATGACTTGACTGGATCTCTTTTACCATGAATTACAATGTCTAGTCAGTCCTTGATCTTTAAAGGTGCTCTGCATTTATGTTTTGTGGTCTCAGAAAGGGCTAGCGAGATACCATCTTGTTATATCATATTACGATTGTTTCGAGAAAGTGTTGTCATCCGAGATTTATTATTATTGCTCGCTAGTTGATTATGCCATTGATATGAGTAAACATGAGACCTAAATGTTATTGTGAATATGGTTAGTTCATAATCTTTGTTGAAAACTTGAATGCTGGCTTTATATATTTACAACAACAAGAGCAAATAGAGTTTGTAAAAGTTTTTCTTTATCACTTTCAGTTTATCAACTGAATTGCTTGAGCACAAGCAAAGGTTTAAGCTTGGGGGAGTTGATACGTCTCCAATGTATCTACTTTTCCAAACACTTTTGCCCTTGTTTTGGACTCTAACTTGCATGATTTGAATGGAACTAACCCGAACTAACGTTGTTTTCAGCAGAATTGCCATGGTGTTATTTTTGTGTAGAAATAAAAGTTCTCGGAATGACCTGAAAATCAACAGATATTATTTTTGGAATATATAAAAAATACTGGAAGAAAAATCCACGTCATGGGGCCAACACCCTATCCACGAGGGTGGGGACGCGCCTTCCCCCTGGGCGCGCCCCCCTGCCTCATGGCCCCCCTAACGCTCCACCGACCTCAACTCCAACTCCATATATTCGTGTTCGGGGAGAAAAAAATCAGAGAGAAGGATTCATTGCGTTTTACAATACAGAGCCGCCGCCAAGCCCTAAACTCTTTCGGGAGGGCTGATCTGGAGTCCGTCTGGGGCTCCGGAGAGGGGAATCCGTCGCCATCGTCATTACCAACCTTCCACCATCACCAATTTCATGATGCTCACCGCCATGTGTGAGTAATTCCATCGTAGGCATGCTGGAGGGTGATGGGTTGGATGAGATTTGTCATGTAATCGAGTTAGTTTTGTTAGGGGTTGATAACCAGTATCCACTATGTTCTGAGATTGATGTTACTATGACTTTGCTATGCTTAATGCTTGTCACTAGGGCCCGAGTGCCATGATTTCAGATCTGAACCTATTATGTTTTCATCAATATATGAGAGTTCTTGATCCTATCTTGCAAGTCTATAGTCGCCTATTATGTGTTATGATCCGTTAACCCCAAAGTGACAATAATCAGGATCATTACCGGTGATGACCGTAGTTTGAGGAGTTCATGTATTCACTATGTGTTAATGCTTTGGTCCAGTACTCTATTAAAACGAGGCCTTAATATCCCTTAGTTTCCAATAGGACCACGCTGCCATGGGAGGGTGAGACAAAAGATGTCATGCAAGTTCTTTTCCATAAGCACGTATGACTATATTAGAAATACATGCCTACATTACATTGATGAACTGGAGCTAGTTCTGTGTCACCCTATGTTATGACTATTACATGATCGATCGCATCTGGCATAATTCTCCATCACTGATCCAATGCCTACGAGCTTTTCATATATTGTTCTTCGCCTATTTACTTTTCCACTGTTACTGTTACAATCACTATAAAACTAAAGATATTACTTTTGCTACCGTTACCACTATTATCATATTACTTTGCTACTAAACACTTTGTTGCAGATATTAAGTTTCCAGGTGTGGTTGAATTGACAACTCGGCTGCTAATACTTGAGAATATTTTTTGGCTCCCCTTGTGGCGAATCAATAAATTTGGGTTGAATACTCTACCCTCAAAAACTGTTGCGATCCCCTATACTTGTGGGTTATCATGTCGCATACTGCCGAAGTCTCCGGACTGAAGCAGAAACTGGCGGAGGCCGAGGAGGAGCTGGGCCAGGTGAAGAGGCAGCTCCAGGAAAAACAAGGTAAGTAATAACCCATTATGTATTCGAAAAAAGGTAAAATGATATGCAGTGACCGAAATGCCATGATGTGTATAGAGGCGACGACCGAGGTCAAGGCCCTGAAAAAAGGCCCTGGCCGAAGCCGAAGGGAAGGTTGTCAAGGAGCAGGCCGCTCGGAAGAAGCTCAAGGCCCGGGTCAACAAGGTCCAACAGGAGCTCGAGGACGCGGTGAAGAAGTGCGAGGCCTTGGAGCATGATGTGTCGGTTCAAGAGACCGAACTCGCCAAGGCTCGTCAGAGTGCGGAGGCAGCCCGGAATGAGGCCCAGGGTGCCCTCCAGGAGATCCAGGAGGCCGGTAAGATCGCGGTGGGTAAGGCATTCAATATGCAAAGCAAGAATGTGAAGATGAAATATCGTTTACTAACCCGGATTCGGAGTTCTCCAGGGGCTTTTACTGGTCGGCCATGCAGTGTGGCTGACACCACAGAGTTATTCCGAGCCGAAGAAGGGAGCTCCACGGAGAAGCTGTTCTGGTCGCAATATCTTGTGCCAGAACATCCGGTGCCCTTCAGTGACCAGCTAAAACAGCTGGTCGAGCTGCATAAGGTGGCCGAACTGGCCATGAAGGATTTAATAATCCGGTTGTGGCCAACTGAAGCTATACCCGGCAGTTACTTCGGCCTTGTGAAGCGACTGGTGGGTGCCTGTCCTCGACTGGATGCCGTCAAGCGGTCCGTCTGCATCGAGGGCGCACGTTTGGCCTTCTCCAATTGCAAGGTCTGGTGGGCGAAGCTGGACGCTGTCAAATTAGCGACTGAGGGGCCGCCGGAGGGCAAGGAGCACCGCACACCCGAGCGATACTTCAGCGATGTCTTGGAGGGGTTCCGCAATGTTGCGGATCATTATGCGAAAGACACTATCTTTGAATGAATGTATTCGAGCTCCCTCTACTTTGTATGATAAAACAAAGTGATTGTGCAATATAATGCTTGTTATGTTTTTAAATTTTTACTTCCTGTGCGGCCGTGTTGTATGGAATCTATGGGTTAACCAGTCGTCGGCTTCTGCCCCCACGTAGGTAGTACGGGGGTGCTCGGTATGGAATCTAAACAATCTTGATCCAATTAGATGGTCCTTGAAGTAGTTATTTAGCGCAACGAACCAAGCAACCAGACTATGCGGTTGTAACACCCTCACTTAGCCATAGGAGTTCGACAATAAAAACATGGGTGCAGCCCCTAGTATTTGAACTAGAGTGCTATAAGCGTCTGATCGGGAAGTACCAATCCTTCGCGTAATTTGGAAGAAATCTCCAACGATTTGTAACCTCTGAACAGCTAACCGGCTCTCGCGCATCATGACAGTTAGTTTTCAGCTTTCTCTACTGAGGTGCTCCTTTGGATAAACCAAGGCACAATCATAGTAGTTCTCCCTTTACTACCTTAGCCGATATAGCGGAATGTAAGGTAGCAAGCACAGGAGCCGGGCAACCCAACTATTGACCAAAGACATGATTTGGAGCCAATGCATATAATGCTAAATTCGGCGTGTCGAACTATACTTATAAAAAGTGTTCGGACTTTTGTTGTCGTAATGTGGGGTGCTATGAAGCCCCTAGCAAACATCAAACGTACCAAAGTGTACGGGTGCTACCTGATAGGGTTATCCATAGGGGAGCTGAGAGAAAAAAGAGAAAGAAAGCAGAAAAGGTGCAAAGTAAAAAAGCTGGGGTCCTAAACCTCCAGCCGCAAACTGTTCTCATTGTAATTTAATTAGTACGTCAAGGCGCATTGATACAGGTAGTGCGATAAGCAATAGGCTATTTTACATGCCGAAACCAAGGGAGAGCTGCATGTGGGTCCTAAAAAACAGGTAGAGTTATCGTTAACGGAATCACCTAAAAAGTCCCCCATATGTATGTGTTTCTCGCTGTCTTGGTGTGTTTATCCATCAAGAGGACCGATGACTAGACTACCAGATGGGGCCTGCGGGATTGAGACCTGAAAAGGAAACAAGTAAAAGTGAAAGTATGTGTGTATCCGATGTCGGTTGAGCCGTACTATGGACCACAAGCTAGCTATGCCTCCGTCGATGCCCATGGGATTTTTAGTGCGTAGTTATGTACACGCGGCACGAATGCCACCACTTGATCGGGACTGAGACGGAGGCCGGATTGCTAGTCGAGCTCCTAACGAGCCGAGCTCTCCTGCTGTAGAGTAGTTCGGACCCTCTTAACGGTGTCCGTGGGTTTGACAGCCGAATTAAGGTTCTGCTTGAGAAGGCCTCTCTGTACTTCTGCTGCTAAGGCAGCTGTGTGCTCTTCTGTATGGAGGGAGCGTTCCGTATTTCCATTGACTGTTATGAAGCCGCGTGGACCGGGCATCTTGAGCTTGAGATAAGCATAGTGTGCTACTACGTTGAATGAAGCAAACATAGTTCGTCCGAGCAGTGCGTGATAGCCGCTGTGGAAGGGGGCGGTATCGAAGATTAACTCCTCGCTTCAAAAGTTCTTCGGAGATCCGAAGACAACCTCTAGTGTGATTGAGCCCGTACAGTGGGCCTCTACACCTGGTATGACGCCTTTGAAGGAAGTCCTGGTGGGCTTGATCCGTGATGGGTTAATGCCCATTTTTTGCACTGTATCCTGATAGAGCAGATTGAGGCTGCTACCCCCGTCCATAAGGACGCGAATCAGGTGGAACCCATGAATTATTGGGTCTAGGACCAGTGCGGCTGACCCACCGTGATGGATATCGGTCGGATGATCTCGGTGATCAAGTGATCGGGCATGACGACCATGGATTAAATTTTGGGGCGACTGGCTCTATCGCATAGACGTCCCTGAGCGCACGCTTGCGCTCCCTCTTGGGGATGTGGGTGGTGTATATCATGTTCACCGTTTTGACCCAAGGGGAAACTTCTTCTGTCCCCTGTGTTCGGTTGCCGGGGCTCTTCGTCATCGTCCTCGCTTTGCGATCCCTTTTCCCTGTTCTCGGCGTTTAATTTGCCGGCCTGTTTAAAAACCCAGCAATCTCTATTTGTATGATTGGGTGGTTTGTCCGGGGTGCCATGAATCTGGCACGGACGATCAAGTATGAGGTCCATGCTGGATGGGCCTGAATTGTTCTTTTGGAATGGCTTCTTCCGCTGATCGGACTTAGAGCCACTAAAACCGGCATTGACCGCCGTATCCTCGGTGTTGTCACCATTGTTTCGACGCTTATATCTGTTGCGTCGAGACTTGTCTTTGTTATTTTTAACTTCAGGGGTGCCGGCGTCGCTTGCATTGTTTTTTCTACGGGCAACCAACTGTCCTCACCCGCACAAAAGCGGGTCATGAGTGCCGTGAGGGCCGCCATGGATTTTGGCTTTTCTTGGTCGAGGTGGCGAGCAAGCCATTCATCATGGATGCTGTGTTTGAAGGCTGCTAGGGCTTCGGCATCCGGACAATCGATGATTTGGTTCTTTTTAGTTAAGAACCTAGTCCAGAATTTCTTGGCGTACTCTCCGGGCTGTTGAACTATATGGCTTAAGTCATCAGCGTCCGGAGGTTGAACATATGTACCTTGGAAGTTATCGTGGAATGCCTCTTCCAAGTCCTCCCAGCTACCAATGGAATTTTCAGGCAGATTGTTGAGCCAATGCCGAGCTGGCTCCTTGAGTTTTAAAGGGTGGTATTTGATGGCGTGGAGGTCATCGCCGCGGGCCATATGAATGTGGAGAATGAAGTCTTCGATCCACACCGCGGGGTCCATGGTTCCATCGTATGATTCTATATTCATGGGTTTGAACCCTTCTGGGAATTCATGATCCATGACCTCATCAGTGAAGCAATGAGGGTGTGCGGCGCCTCTATATCAGGTCGTATCGTGACGTAGCTCTGATAGAGTCCGTTTGTGGTTTTCAGCCCGCGCATGACTAAGTTTTTCACGTCCGAATAGGTGGCTATCGTCGCGTGTCGAGGCACGCCCTCGCGATCCGTAGATTGATCTAGTATGTCCTGCTTTATTTTCAGGTTTTGCCGGAGGTCATATGTATGTGTCGGATCACGGGTTCCGGCAAAACCCTTAAGGTTCGAACACTGGGGTGCGCATGAAGATTCCCCCCTACCGATCCACGTCCTAGCTCGACTAAGATCTTACGAACTAACTTGACGAACTCGCAACACAAAGGACACAAGATTTATACTGGTTCGGGCCACCGTTGTGGTGTAATGCCCTACTCCAGTGTGGTGGTGGTGGTGGATTGCCTCTTGGGCTGAGGATGAACAGTACAAGGGGAAGAACGGCCTCCTGAGGTTGAGGTGTTCTTGTTCTTGGTGGCCAAGGATGTGGTGGCTCCAATCTCAGATCTGGTCCTCTCTAGCTACGGTGGTGGCTAGTTCTATTTATAGTGGCCTTGGTCCTCTCCCCAAATATTGAGCGGGAAGGAAGCCAACAACGACCAATTCGAATGGGGACAGCTAGTACAAGCTATCCTGACAAAAGCAGTCTTCGCCTGCCAAAGGCTCTGGTGGTGACGCCGTCTTGGGCTCCATGATGACCTCCGTATTGCCGTCCTTCTGGTCTTGGTCTCGTTGCACCAATATGGAAAACTTTGCTTGATGCCTCGGTACTCTGGGCCTGCGCTTGCCCCCTTAGCACCAAAGAGGAAACAAGGACGGTGCGCGCGCTGGCGCTCGCCTGGCGCCCGCCTAGTCTCGATCGTCATGGCTCACGTCACGAGAACCTAGCGAGGGTTGTCTGGCCTTGAACTCTCCGCCCCTCATGAGCCAGTCTAGCAAGGCCGCTCCCGAGGAGGTCTTGTGTCGCCCGCCTCACGAGGGTCTTGATTCCTTGTTGATGAAGATGGGTCGTACATGCCTACTAGCAAAGCCACGCCGTGGGCCGCAGGCAGGCAAGTCTAGCAACCCCCATTCCCAGAACACCGATAGTAGCCCCCGGGCCCAAGGCGCGCTCGGGCTTGGCTTCGAGGCAAAGCCAAAGGTCAAGTGCGGAGCGCCACGGGCCCCAATAGCCTGTGGCCTAGGTCGATGCGTGGTGGTTGATTGGACGTGGGCGTCTCCGCTTCCCCATGCTGCCTCGGCAACTGCTCGACTTGACAAGTCCCTGCGACATGCAAGGAAAACCATCATTACATGTGATCATGGGGGTGCTGGTTGGCCTTCTCCTAGTATAAATGGGAGGGGGGTGGAGCCCCCATCGCTCGTCTTCCCTCTGCATCTCCTGTTTCTTCTCCTCCCTTTCTCCACTCCTTGCTTGTGCAGCCATGGCGCCGTTGAGGAGGTTCACTGCCGCGGAGAAGGGGAAGGCCCCTCGCGAGGGGCCCGGCTCTCCGGTGCCCAAGCATGAACGCGGCCGTCCACGCAAGCACAACACAACCCACGCCGCGGCCCTGCGTAGCCGTGGTGGTGCCGCTTCGCGGGGCAGGGGTCGCTCTGGTCGTGGCAGTCTCGTTGATGAAGGGAGACATGTCGTGGTCGCGCGGCCTGCCCGACCGTGCTTCCACTCGGCGGAGATGCTGCCGGAGTTCGTCGTCTGGTCAGAGAACCCGGCCGACAACTGGCTTCAGCTCCCGAGCTTCTTCGCCGATGAGTTGTCGGCCTCAGGTCTAGGCGGGCTTTAGCTACAGGCAGACGGCTGCTGCAGCAAGGCTTCCTGGGTCGTGGTCGAGGTCTCCACCACGGGCAGTGTAGCTCTGGCCCGCGGTTGGCAGACGTTCGCCCGCGCGCGTGGCCTGGGCAGGCGGTGCACCCTTCACTTCAAGTATGAAGGCAACATGACCCTCTATGTGAGGGTGTTTGGGGAAGATGGTCGCCGCGCCGGGTGCTTTCCCGAGGTGAACGATGGCGAGGAGGTGCTCGGCCTTGGCAACGGCCGCGATGAGGATGATGACGAACCCGCCTTTGGTGCCGACCGCGTCTCGTCCGGCTACGGTAGCTCTTCACCCAACGACAGCTCCAGCAGTGGCGGCTAGGACCAGCCGCCACGCCGCCGTGCCTGCTTCGAAGACGGTGGCGGGTCGTCTCATCGCCGCGCCTCCGTGAAGCGCGAGGAGGGGTCTGGCTGAGCTCAGGAGGGCGCTGGGGTCTGCCCCCGTGGACCGCTGTAGGCGCCGCTTCAATTTTGTTCTTCTTTTCCTTCCTGCATCAGAAAGAAACCAGAATGGGCCCCAGAGGGGCGTGTATCAAACTATGATCTCAATCGTTACGCTATGTTTGTCGTTCCTGTGTTGTGTCGCAACATCTTCGTTTTATGTAGGGATAACTTAGCTCGACTTATTTTGAGTGGCCTCCTCCTCACGAGGCGCTTGCTTCCTAGTACCTGTCGAGGCCTCCTTGACCTGATATGCGCTTAGGAACTGCAAAAAATTCATCAAGAGGTTTATCGCTCACCCGGGGCTTGGTCATAGGCGCCGCTGGCCTTGACTCGGCGCTTCGTGTCGTGATACCCGTGGGGCACGGATTAGGAGAGGTGCGCTAGCTTGTGGGCTCGAACGAGGGTGCCTCACGAAAAGACAGAAGGAGGAAGCTCACAAAGGTACCTGTTCAGCCCCCTCGCGAGGGACGCGAGGGAGAGTACAGGTCGACCAAAGAGGCAAAGGCAAAAGCAGAGGCAGAAACAATAAAACAGGACCAGCAAGAGACACTAGAAAGCAAATTTCAATTAAAAGAGGGGCAAGCCAACTTCGGAAAGCAAATGAAAAGCCACTTCCGGCACCTAGTCTAGTCTTCGACGTCTTCTCACCAGCGCGGAGCTCAGTGCTACCACTCGGCGTGGGAGGTAGCCCCCGAGGCCCGAGGGCGGCTCTCCTGAGGCTCCGGGGCGTGTACAGCCCCACTCATTATTACGTGAGAGTGTCACGGGCGGCGGTTCTTCACAGGCACCGTGCCTTCTTCACAGGCACTGGGCCTTTCTTCATAGGCACCGGGCCTTCTTCACAGGCACTGGGCCTTTCTTCACAGGCACCAGGCCTTCTTCACAGGCACTGGGCCTTTCTTCATGGGTAGAACTTCCGGAGGTGTTGGATGTTCCAGGCGTTCTAGACGGGTACCCCGTCCTGCGTCTCCAGGCGCCAGGCCTGGAGACGTGGATGACCTTGAATGGGCCCTCCCACATGGGTGAGAGCTTATGCAGCCCCTCCCTGGAGAGAACCCGCCTCGGGACGAGGTCGCGCACCTCAAGAGTCCTGGAGGGGACGCTGCGAAAGTGGTAACGCCGCAGCGCCTGCTGGTATCTTGCCGCCCGTAGTGCAGCCTCGCGGTGACGTTCCTCCCCCAGCACGAGGTCCATCCCCCGCGTGGCGTCTTGCGGCGTCTCATCAAACACCGGGACCCATGCGAAGCGATGCTTGACCTCGTGAGGGAGGATTGCTTCTGCTCTGTAGACGAGGAAGAACGGGGTTTCGCTCGTTGGCTTGGTGGCGGTGGTGCGTATCGACCATAGCACGGACTGGAGCTCGTCGTGCCAGCCCCTGCCGCAGGCTTCAAGCTTTTTCTCGAAGGTCCTGGTCTTGAGGCCCCTCAGGACCTTCGCGTTGGCGCATTCGGCCTGGCCATTGCTCCTGGGGTGTGCTACCGAGGCGTAGCAGATCTGCGTTCCAAGGTTAGCACAATATGACTTGAAGATATTACTAGTGAACTGCGAGCCGTTATCGGTGATGATGCGGTTGGGGACCCCAAAACGGCTCACGAGGCCCTTGATGAACTTGACCGCAGAGCCAGCTAGGATGGCGCGGACGGCTTTAACCTCCGGCCACTTAGTGAACTTGTCGATGGCGACGTAGAGGTATCGATAGTCCCCAGGTGCCCGACGAAACAGGCCCAGAATATCCAGCCCCCAGACCGTGAATGGCCACGAGAGTGGAATGGTCTGGAGGCCCTGAGCTGGCTGATGGATCTGCTTGGCATGGAATTGGCAAGCCTCGCAGGACTTCACCAGCTCAGCCGCGTCGTTGAGCGTCGTAGGCCAGTAGAATCCACTTCAAAATGCCTTGCCGACGAGTGGTGCCCACAGTCCCCGCCGTGTATGTCAACTATCAGTGCTTTCTCCTATTCCCTGGAGACACAATGCAGTGAAACGTCATTTGGTCGCTTCCTGTATAACTCACTGTCCAGGATGGAGTATGCTGTGGCCTGACGGGCCACGCGCTCCGTGTCCTCCTCCTTCTCCGGCAATGCCCCTTGCATCAGGTATTCCTTGAATTCCTTGGTCCAGCATCCCTCCTAGGGCTCGAGCGCCAGGAGTAGGCGCTCTCCTGAGGTCGGGCCACAGGCTGGGGCTCCTGTGGCAGGCGGCTGCGGGAGTTCCTCCCGAGGCTGAGCTGTTATTGAAAGCAGTTGCGTTGCTGATGGCTTGAAGAGCCGCTCCTCGAAGACGCCAGGCTCCTGGGGCTGTCGCTTGGATGCTCTTCTGGCGATGTCGTCGGCTTCCTTTTTGGTGCCTCGGGGCACGTGCTGCAACTCCAGGCCCAGAAATTGCTTCTCCATCTTGCGCACCTCCGCGAGGTATGCTTCCATGTGCTCGTCCTTCAGCTTGTATACCTTGTTGGCGAAGTTGATGAGGAGCTGTGAGTCACCCCTGATAGTGAGACGCTTCACCCCCAGCGCCGCCGCAGCCCTCAGGCCGGCTATGAGGCCTTTGTGTTCTGCAATGTTGTTGGAGACCTTCTCACCCTGCTGGAAGCAGAGCTGCATGGCATAGTAGAGCATGTCCTGAGTGGGCGAGATGAGTACTGCTCCAGCCCCCGCGCCCTGGTGCACGAAGGCACCATCGAAATACATGACCCAGCCGTCAGGCGCCTCGCTTCCTGGTGAGAGAGACCGGTCTTCACCCTCTTCAAGCGTCGGGGCGTCTGTCCATTCTGCCATGAAATCAGCGAGCGCGGCTCCCTTGATGACCCTGGTAGTACTGAACTCCAACTGGAATGCTTGCAACTCGATGTTCCATTAAGCGACTCTTCTAGCAGAGTTGAGGCTCCTGAGCACTCTCTCCAATGGGTAAGCTAGGACGACCTTGATGGGGTGGCCCTGGAAGTAGTGTCGCAGCTTTCGCGAGGCCACTAGGAGCGCGAGTAGGAGCTTCTGAGGCATGGGGTACCGCACTCTTGTGTCCCGCAACACCGTGCTGACCAAGTATACCGGGTGCTCGACGAGGGTAGCCATGCTGATGAGGTTTGCGCCTTCCAAAAGCTGGGGTGCCTCCTGAGGGGGTAGAGCCCCCGATGCTTGATCGACTGCTGAAGTCTTTGCGAGTTTGGGGGCATCATCCTGCCGAGCCTGATCCTCTGCTGCTGCTGCCACTGCGGCCCTCATGGCACCCTTCTGGTCTTGCGTCGTCTCTGCTGGAGGCATGGCACGGCGCGATGCGCCCTTGGCTTGGTGTTCTTCCCGAACCGCCACCAGAGCCGCGCTGGCTGAGTACAGGGTGGCGGCAAGATAGAGCACTAGGGGCTCGCGAGGTCGCGGCACCACCATCACTGGAGGGCTGGTCAGGTATCTCTTGAGGTCTTGAAAAGCTTGGTCGGCCTCCGGGGTCCACTCGAACGGGCCCTTCTTTTTTGTCAGCTTGAAGAAGGGTAGGGCGCGCTCTCCCAGCTTGGAGATGAAGCGCCCCAACACAGTCACCCGACCAGCCAACTTCTGCATTTCCTTGAGGGTTTGTGGTGGACTCATGTCTTCAATGGACTTGACCTTCTCTGGGTTGGCCTCGATACCCCTGTGGGACACCAGGAAACCCAGTAGCTTGCCAGAAGGGATGCCAAACACGCATTTCTCCGGGTTGAGCCGCAAGTCCACCTGGCGAAGGCTTTCAAAGGACTCCTCCAGGTCTTGGATCAAGGTCCCCGCCTCCCGAGACTTCACCATGATGTCATCGACGTAGGCTTCAGCGTTCTCCCGAGCTGCCGCGCTAGGCGATGTGCATGAGCCGCTGGAAGGTTGCGCCCGCATTGCGCAGCCCGAACAGCATGCAAGTGTAGCAGTACACCCCACATGGGGTCAGGAAGGCCGTCTTCTCCAGATCTTCTACCGCCATCTTGATCTGGTGATATCCTAAGAACGCATCCAGGAAGCATAGCAAGTCGCACTCGGCGGTGGAGTCGACGATCTGGTCGATGCGTGGAAGCGGGAACGGATCTTGGGGGCAGGCCTTGTTGAGGTTGGTGAAGTCGATGCACACCCGCTCCTTCCCGCCTTTCTTGGGGACGACGACGGGGTTCGCCAGCCATTCGGGGTACCGAACCTCGTGAATGACACCCGCAGCCTCCAACTTGCGGGTTTCTTGGACGATGAAAGCTTGCTTCTCCATGGACTACCGCCTTGCTTTCTGCTTCATGGGGTGTATGTTGGGGCACACCTTCAGGTGGTGCTCTATTACCTCTCTTGGGAGCCCTACCAGCTGATCGAGCTCCCAGGCGAACACTCCCTTGTTTGCACGCAAAAACTACACTAGCGCCTCCTCCTGAGCAGGCTCGACGTTGGCGCCTATGGTAAAGGTTGCCCCTGAGGACCCTCCTCCTCGACCAACACTTGCTTGGTTTCTGCCTTGTCCTGAGTGAAGAACTGCTTCTTCTTGGTTGGTGCGGCTCCCTTGGCCTTGGAGGTATCCACGTTGGCGGGTCATGCTGTCGTGGCGGCCTTGAGGGCAAGCTTGAGCGCCGCCAGGGCCTCCTTGGCGTCCCCCTTGATGGTGAGGACACCCTGGCTCCCAGGCATCTTCATGAGATTGTAAGAAGGATGGGTTGCTGCCATGAATTGGGCCAGAGCTGGGTACCCGAGGATGGCGTTGTACGAGAGGCCAATGCGGGCGATGTCGAAGTCGATGAGGTCGGTGCGGTAGTTGTCGCGCGTGCCGAAGGTCACGGGGAGGCGGATCTGCCCCAGGGAGCGGGCGGGGCCTCCGCCAACCCCCGAGAAGGGCTTGCTAGGGTGGAGCCACTCGAACGGTACATGAAGGAGGCTGAAGGCCTCGACGGATACGTGGCAAATGGTGGGTGCGCATAGCATCGGGAGCGCATCGGGAGCGCACCCTCAGGCGCGGCCCAGCCGGGCGGAGCCCCCGGGCGCTTGGGAGTGGCGCTGATCTGGCGAAAGTATGGCTTGACATGCCGGTCTGAGGGTGGTGCTTATGAACCGCCAAGAAGGGCTGCAACGATGGGGGTCGCCGGTTCCCCGAAGTGAGTGATGAAGAGGTTGTGCAGCTCCTCCTAGGTGGCGACAGAAGACTCCGGCAAATGGAGGAGCCAGGCGCACGGCGCATCTACAAGGGCCATTGGGAACCAGTTGGCCATGATCTTGTCGTCGCCCCCGGCTTCTAGGACGGCCTCCTCGTATGCTAGCAGGAAAGCCGACAGGTCCGCCGCGTTGTCGTAGCGTGACGGCATCTCCGGCTTGAACTTGGGTGGCCACTGCACCTGCCGCAAGGCGGGGGCAAGGGCTCGAAGCCCCCAAGCGCCACCGTGGGCACCCGTAGATCCAGCTGGACGGGCGCCCGCCATGGGGAGCGGGCGTGGACATGGTAGAGCGCGAGTCGACAGAAGGAAGACTCCGGTGCACCCCTACCTGGGGCGCCAAATGTCGGATCATGGGTTTCGGCAAAACCCTTAAGGTTCAAACACTGGGGTGCACGCGAAGATTTTCCCCCTTCCGATCCACGTCCTAGCTCGGCTAAGATCTTACGAAGTAACTTGATGAACTCGCAACACAAAGGACACAAGATTTATACTGGTTCGGGCCACCGTTGTGGTGTAATACCCTACTCCAGTGTGGTGGTGGTGGATTGCCTCTTGGGCTGAGGATGAATAGTACAAGGGGAATAGCAGCCTCCTAAGGTTGAGGTGTTCTTGTGCTTGGTGGCCAAGGATGTGGTGGCTCCAATCTCAGATCTGGTCCTCTCTAACTACGGTGGTGGCTAGTTCTATTTATAGTGGCCTTGGTCCTCTCCCCAGATATTGAGTGGTAAGGGAGCCAACAACGGCCAATTCGAAGGGGGACAACTAGTACAAGCTATCCTGACAAAAGCAGTCTTCGCCTGCCAAAGGCTCTGGTGGTGATGCCGTCTTGGACTCCACGGTGACCTCCTTCTTGCCGTCCTTCTGTGTCACATCCCTAGTCTGGTATGACCTAGACTAGCTAGTCATTTGTGCAACATGTTTAAATTCCATTTAATTTTGAAATGAGGATTTGTGAAACCCTCAGAATCATTTTTGGATATGACCTAAATAAAAATTTCTCCAAAAAGGTCCAAGAAAATGCTCATGTTGCTCTCTGAAAATATTGGACAGAGATAAAAATCAAACCAATATTTTTAGGAGCTTATGGATATTTAATTTTGGCCATTTGGATTAATCCGATAATTATTTGCCTTGGATATATATTGTTATATATATAAAATATGGTCCAAAAACTATGCCATTTATTAAGGAGCTCTGGAATAATATAATTAGCTCCTGCAAAAATTGGCATAGGGTAATAAATTGATTTAGTATTATTACTAAATCAAAACATATGTCAGAAAAATTAGAAAACAGAAAAGAGGGAGACTTACCTGGGCCTCCTCCCTGTGTAGCCCAGCAGCAGCAGGCCGGCCCAGCCAGCAGGCGGCCCAGGCCCCCTCCTCCTCTGTCGTCTTCGTCCTCGACAGAGGGATGGGAGCATGCCCGGCGCGCGCGCGCGCCACCGCGCCACGCCACCAGCCTCCCTGCCTGCCTGGCGCCCTTCTCGTCGCCCTGGACGCCCTGGAACGTCGCCACGCGCCGCCCCGATCCTCTTCCACTCTCTCTCGCTCTCCCTCCTCCCCTGGACATCTCCCTCTCCCCGCACCCGAAGCACTGCCGCCGCCGCAGCTCACCACCGACGCGCTCCCCGCCGTCCCCTCGCCCCTCCGTAGAGTCCACGAGCTCCGCCACGACCCCCTCCACCTCCTCGTCGAGCCACGCACCTCCAGACGGCCTCCATCGTCGCCACCCTCGTCGTCTTCATCGCCGGCTGCCCGAGATCGCCGACGACGCTCCGGCCGCACCAGTGCTTCCCCGAGCCCGCTGACGCCTTCGCTGGATCCACCGTGAGCATCTTCCCGTTTCCCATCTCTTCTCCCCCTTGTTCCCGCGCCATAGCTCCGTTCCCCACCATGGCCGAAGCCATCGCCGCCGCAGCTCCTCGCCGTCGTGGCCACAGCCGCCGCAGGCCGCAGCCGAGCTCGCCGTTGCACTCAGTGCACTCTGGCGAGTCGCGCGGACCCGCTCGCAGCCTCCCTAGTGCCCCGCAGCCCGTTCCCTATCGAAGCCGAGCTCCGGCCGCCGCCGCGAGCTTTGCTCCGGCGAGCTCCGGCCTCCCCAGCTCCTCCCACCTGCCCCTCCAGATGCGCGAGAGCCCGGGCTACGCCCCGGTGCTCTCCGACGCCGTCCCCGTGGCCGGTATCGCGGACGCCGCCGCGTCCAGAGGTCGCCGCCGATGACCTCGCCGGCCTGACGGGTGGGCCCCGTCGGCCAGGTGATTAGCTTAGTGCTAATCACCGTTAACTAACCCCCCTAACACTGACAGTGGGCCCCAGCGCCACTAACTTTTAATTAGGATTAAACTAACCTCGGTTAAACCCCTCTGTCACTGACGTGTGGACCCCACACGTCAGGTTTGACCCCAGTCAGCCGCAGTTGACAGCTGACGTCGTGCTGACGTCATGCTGGCGCAATATATATTTTCTGGAATTAAAATAATTCAGGAAATTCCAGAAATTGATTTAAACTTCAAAAATTCATATCAATTCAATCGTAGCTCAGATTAAAATAATTTATATATGAAAAATTATCAGAAAAATGCAATCTTTCCATCTGTACTAGTTTCATGCATGACAAACCAACTTATACATGCTGAATATGAGAAAACACATTATGGCATATATAAGAGCTTACTTTGGAGATGCATTTGAGCTTATGGTTCAAATGGACTTCAAACCAAATGATTACTAGTTGCATTAGCTCAAACAACCTCACATCCTCATGCCATGTTCATGCATCATATTGTTGCATATGTTTGTGTATTGATTGCTGACACTGTTCCTTCTGATAGGTCCTGCTCCGGAGTCTGTTCCAGAGTGCCTGTCTATGAAGCAGTGCCTTCCTTGTTGATCTACCAGGCAAGCAAACCCCCTTGTTCATTCCGATACAATCCTACTCTCTCGCTCCTGCTCTCAGTTATTGCATTAGGACAACAACGATTCATCTGCTACTTTGTGTTGCGGTTGTTGAACCCATTCCTCTGCATGACCTGTCATTGCCACAGTAAATAGTTGAAACCCACTAGCATGTGTAGGAGTTGATTGAAGCCATTGTTGTGTTCCTACCATGCTATGCCTGCTATTGCTTAGAGTTGTGTCGGGTCTGATTCATTGGGAATGAATTGGAGTGTTATGATATGTTCTGATGCTGAGAGTGAAGTGTGTGAACACGATTTGGTAAAGGTAGCGGTGAGAGGCCATGTAGGAGTACATGGTGGGTTGTCTCACTGGAACCGTCCTTAAGCACCGAGTTCTATGTATGTTGTCCAATGACTCGATACTACCACACATTGGGCTCCGGGCGCTCCAAGCCCTCTTGACTTATTAACCAACTTGATCTCTGTCCAGGAGTCGCAACTAGTTTCTGGTGTTTGTAGGTAGTGCTATTTTTCTACCAAGTGGCACCCGGCAGGGTGGGCTTGGGACAGACTAGGCACAGGTGGCACGGTGTACCAAGTGGCACCCGGATGGTGGGCTTGGGAACCCTGCTCACATCGTTTGGGGCCGTGAGCGACACCCCGGCCGGATCTCCTTGCGGATGGAACCCGAATAGGCGATAAACCTGGGCTAGAGTCTTGTGTGGTTAGTCAGGTCGTGGCCGACACCCTCGCCAGGCTTCCGCTTGAAGGTTGTCGAGATACTTGACGTGTACATGGCGGTAAGTGGCGAGAGCGTGTGTGAAGAAGTACACCCCTGCAGGGTTAACATGATCTATTCGAATAGCCGGGTCCGCAGTTATGGACTTCTTGGATGCTTACATGGTACATAGACAACTTGAAGTGGATACTCTAAAATGCTCAAGACAAGTGTGAGTGCTATGGATGGCCTTCTCGTAGGGAGACGGGGATGAATCCATAGTAGTGTATTGTGTGGTGATTAGTGGACTCGTGTGCGCCATATCACCTCAAGAGTTTCTGGTAGTCGTAGAACAGGATAGCCACAGAGTCAAAGCTGGCTTGCTGCAACTAAACCCCACATTACCCCTTGATACACATGCATGTATGATAGGATCTGATGTAAGTCTTGCTGAGTACCTTTGTACTCATGTTGCTTTATTTATGTTTTTGCAGCGGAGACTTCGGTCTTACTAGTGTTCTCATGGACTTCGATGAGTAGCTTGTACCTCAGCGACGATCTTGATCGGACGTTGTAGATAGTCAGGCTTTCAGCCTTTTCATTTGTAGATGTCTGTACCCAGACATGTAATGCTTCCGCTTGTTGCTTGTATGCTCTGTATGATGGGTCTTGTGACCCCTGTTTGCAGTAAATGCTATGTTGGCTCTTCTGAGCCTTTATCTATTTGAGTTGTTGAGTTATGCTGTGATGCCATGTTGTACAACACATACTTGCATGTTATGCGTACGTGTAATGTGTATTGCTATGTGTGGGATCTGACTATCTAGTTGTTTATCCTTAGTAGTCTCTCTTACCGGGAAATGTCTCCTAGTGCTTCCACTGAGCCCTGGTAGCTTGCTACTGCTCCGGAACACTTAGGCTGGCCGGCATGTGTCCTTCTTCGATCCTGTGTCTGTCCCTTCGGGGAAATGTCACGCGATGAATACTGGAGTCCTGTTAGCCCGCTACAGCCCGGTTCACCGGAGTCCTGTTAGCCCAGTGCTACAGCCAGGATTCACTCGCTGATGACCGACACGTTCGATGCTGGGTCATGGATGCCTGTCCCTGTAAGTTAGTGCCACTTTGGGTTTACGACTAGCCATGTCAGCCCGGGCTCTTTATCATATGGATGCTAGCGACACCATCATATACGTGTGCCAAAAGGCGCAAACGGTCCCGGGCAAAGGTAAGGTGACACCCGTGGGGATACCGTGCGTGAGGCCGCAAAGTGATATGAGGTGTTACATGCTAGATCGATGTGGCATTGAGTCGGGGTCCCGACAGCGTTGGTATCAGAGCCTGACTGCCTGTAGGATTACCAAGCCAACTGGTCGAAGTTGAGTCTAGAAAATCTTTAGTTATGTAAGGGAATTGATTGTGGGAAGGAACGTAAGGCTCCTTTTACTCCTTTACCTCATGGCCTTCTGATCTGAGTCGTCCTATCTTTCCTACAGGGTTAAGGAACTAGGCTTTCTCTTCCGTCTATTAGGATCACGTGTGACTACTCCGTAGTCCCATAGGTTTGGTTGATTAGAGTCATACCCCAGTTTTGAGTATTTTCGGTGTAGTCTGTTTAGTATGATATCAGAACCTTGAGTATTGTTGATGAGTATGTTATTACCCCATTTTAGTAGGATGTCTCATTCTGAGCATTTTACTGCCGTTATGCTGCCGGAATTTCCCTAGGAGTTCGAGAGATACTAATTCCTTGTCCTACATTCTACAGTCGATAGTTGATGCTGACTCCGTCCCTGGTTTCGTTTCTCAGGATGTCATCAAGTTCTATTATTCGTAGCCAGAACCATGGAGATGGTAGGAATGAGGATCCTCCCGACCCGCCTTCGTTGACAGAGTTCATGTTAGAGATGGAGAGGAACAAGCGTGAGTCCAACCGCTTGTTGGCACGTATCGAGGAGAACACCACACATCCGTTGAAAGGATCTGTGACCATTCATGACTTTATCCGCTTGCACCCACCCACCTTTCATCATTCCATCGAGCCACTCGATGCAGATGACTGGCTCCGTAGCATCACCCATAAGCTGCGTTCCGCAAACGTAGCTGAAGATGACAAGGTCACCTATGCCACATACCACCTGGAAGGTCCTGCTAGTCTTTGGTGGCAGAACTATGAGGCTTTGCTTCCAGCTGGCCAGATTCCTACCTGGAAGGATTTCACTGAGACTTTTCGCGAGCATCACATTCCCCAGGCCCTCCTTGATCGCAAGAGAGAAGAGTTCTGTAGTTTCACCCAGAATAAGATGGCTGTTGATGCTTATAGCAGAGAGTTCGAGAACCTTACCCGCTATGCTACAGAAGAGGTGTCCACGGACGCCAAGAAGCAGGCCAGGTTCCGGAAGGGTCTCAACCCCAAGTTGCGTCGTGATCTCCACCTGCATCATTGTGATACATTCCAAGCCCTTGTGAACAAGGCCATCAATGCAGAGACAGCTCAGCTCACTTACGAGGAGTCTCGTAAGCACACCCGTGATTTGGGATCTTCCTCTGGCTCTAGTTCCCAGAAGCGCTAGATTTGGGTTCCAAACTCCGCTCTTCCTTCCGATTATACACCAAGGTCATCTCATGTGGTGCCTCCCCCAGCTCAGTCGTATGTTCCACCCAGGCCTACTGGTAGACCGCTTGTCAGTGCGGGTCCACGTCCAACCTCAGGGACTTGCTTCACCTGCGGGAAGCCAGGACACTATGCACGTGACTGCTCTCAGACTAGTTATGCTCCACCCCAGCCCGAGAAGACTGTTGGCTGTGTTAAGCCATCACGCAAGATGATCAGTGTCAAGTCAGCCCCCACTGAACGTGGACGTGTGCATCACGTCTCAGCTAAAGATGCTCATGATGATCCGGATGTCGTTCTTGGTACACTCCTTATCAATTGTCACCCAGCATCAGTTCTATTCGATACTGGAGCATCTCACTCCTTCATTTCTGAAAGCTATGCTAACTTGCACAATCTGTCATTTTGTGATATGCCAACTCCGCTAGTCGTCCAAACTCCTGGATCCAAATGGCAAACCTCTAGTGTAAGCCATGGTAACGAAATCCTTGTTGACAGACTTGTATTCCTTGCATCACTTGTAGCCCTCAAGTCCTCAGATATTAACATCATCTTGGGTATGGACTGGATGACAGCTCATCATGCCAAGATTGATTGTTACACCAGATCTGTTCAGCTTACACACCCATCTGGCAAGATAGTCACTGTCTCCACTAGAGTTGCAAAGCGTCAGCTCTATTCTCTTAATGCCAGCCCTCTTCCAGACCTTGAAGATATCCCGGTAGTCCGTGACTTTCCGGATGTCTTTCCAGAGGAACTGCCAGGTGTTCCACCTGACAGAGATGTAGAGTTCGTCATAGATCTTATCCCAGGAACAGCTCCAATCTCCCGGAGACCTTACAAGATGGCACCCTTAGAACTAGCCGAGCTTAAGAAACAACTTGATGAGTCCTTGCAAAAAGGTTTCATCCGTCCTAGTTCTTCTCCTTGGGCTTGCCCCGTCCTCTTCGTCAAGAAGAAGGATGGTACGGACCGGATGGTTGTAGATTATCGTCCCGTTAATTTGGTCACGATAAAGAACAAATATCCGCTCCCCAGGATCAACGATCTGTATGATCAGCTCGCTGGATCCTCAGTCTTCTCGAAGATGGATTTGAGGTTAGGATACCACCAAATTAAGATCAGAAACGGGGACATTCCCAAGACAGCCTTTGTCACTCGTTATGGTCAGTACGAGTACACCGTCATGTCCTTTGGTCTAACCAACGCTCCAGCTACATTCTCCCGCTTGATGAACTCGATCTTCATGGAGTACTTAGATAAGTTCGTCGTGGTTTACCTCGATGATATTCTTATTTACTCGAAGAACGAGGAAGAGCATGCCGAACATCTTAGACTTGTGTTAGAAAAACTCAGAGAGCACCGCCTTTATGCCAAGTTCTCCAAGTGTGAATTTTGGTTGCCAGAAGTGACCTACTTAGGCCACGTAATCTCTGGTAAGGGCATTGCTGTCAATCCCGAGAGAGTCAAGGCTGTTCTCGATTGGACTCCACCTGAAACCGTTAAACAAGTTAGGAGTTTCCTTGGTCTAGCCAGCTATTGTCGCCGCTTTGTTGAAAACTTCTCCAAAGTAGCCAAACCCCTCACAGAACTTCTCAAGAAGGATAAAAGGTTCGAGTGGTCCCCACAGTGTGAGTACAGTTTTCAGGAACTGAAAAGACGCCTGACTTCTGCTCCCATACTTGTGCCACCGGATTTCACGAAGGACTTTGTTATCTATTGTGACGCCTCACGACAGGGACTAGGTTGCATTGTTATGCAGGATCGTCATGTGATTGCCTATGCATCTCGACAGTTGCATCCACATGAGGATAATTATCCTACACATGATCTAGAGCTTGCAGCCGTAGTCTATGCACTCAAGACCTGGCGACATTACCTCCTTGGTAAACGTTGCGAGATCTACACCGATCACCAGAGTCTCAAGTATATCTTCACCCAACCAGATCTGAACCTTAGGCAAAGACGTTGGTTGGAGTTGATCACAGATTATGATCTAGGGATTACCTACACCCCAGGCAAAGCCAATGTCATGGCTGATGCTCTAAGCCGTAAATCCTATTGCAACAATCTCATGTTGCAGCAAGGCCAACCACTTCTCCATGAGGAATTCTGTAAGCTTAACCTTCACATTGCTCCTCACGGATTCCTTTCTACCTTGGTTGCGAAACCTGATCTTGAAGATCGGAGTCGCTGCTCAAAAGCAAGACACAGGAATTTCTCGGATCAAGAGAAACATTAAGAAGGGAGTTGGTGGATGTTTCTCTATGGATGATCGTGGTGTTGTTTTCTTTGAGAATCGCTTGGTGGTTCCCAAGAATCAACATCTGCGACAATTGATTCTTAAGGAGGCGCATGAATCTCCTCTCACGATTCATCCCGGTAGTACTAAGATGTATCAGGATCTACGCCAGAGGTTCTGGTGGACTAGGATGAAGAGAGAAATCGCTGAGTTCATTGCCAAATGTGACGTTTGTCGTCGCGTTAAGGCAGAGCATCAGAGACCTGCTGGCACCCTTCAGCCTTTAGCTATTCCTGAATGGAAATGGGATAAAGTTGGTATGGACTTCATCACCGGCTTTCCCAGGACCAAGAGAGGGAATAACGCTATCTTCGTAGTCGTTGATCGTCTTTCCAAAGTGGCTCACTTCCTTCCTGTTCGAGAGAGTATCACTGCTAGTCAGCTTGCTGACTTATACATTTCTCGAATAGTGTCACTTCATGGTGTTCCACTAGAGATCAATTCAGACCGTGGCAGTCTTTTCACTTCTCATTTCTGGGAGAGTTTCCAAACTGCCATGGGAACCCATCTTTCCTTCAGTACCGCTTTCCACCCTCAGTCGAGTGGTCAGGTGGAACGGGTCAATCAAATTCTCGAAGACATGCTTAGAGCTTGCATTATCTCATTCGGTATGGATTGGGAGAAATGTCTTCCTTTTGCCGAGTTTGCTTATAACAATAGCTATCAATCCAGCCTCAAGAAAGATCCTTTTGAGGTTCTCTATGGACGAAGATGTTGAACACCTTTGAACTGGTCAGAAACCGGTGAAAGACAATTCTTTGGACCGGACATGATCCAGGAGGCAGAAGAGCAAGTTCGCATCATTCGTGAGAATTTGAAAACAGCCCAGTCTCGTCAAAAGAGTCAGTACGATCGTCATCATAAGAATATGACTTATGAAATTGGTGACCAAGCTTACCTTCGGGTTACTCCTTTGAAGGGTACCCATCGTTTCGGTATCAAGGGCAAGTTGGCTCCTCGTTACATTGGTCCTTTTCGTATTCTCGCTAAACGAGGAGAGGTTGCCTACCAATTGGAACTACCCCCACATCTTTCTCGAGTTCATGATGTCTTCCACGTCTCTCAACTCAGGCATTGCTTCTCGGATCCCATCCGTGGAGTGGACCACGAAACGCTTGATCTCCAAGATAACCTCACATACCGAGAGTACCCGGTTCGCATTCTTGACCAAGCCGAGCGTGTCACCCGACGTCAGAACATCAAGTTTCTCAAAGTTCAGTGGTCTCATCATTCCGAGAGAGAAGCTACTTGGGAGCGAGAAGATCGTCTTCGACTGGAGTACCCCGCTTTCTTTCCGTCGACCCCTGAATCTCGGGACGAGATTCTTTCAAGTGGGGGCGAGTTGTCACATCCCTAATCTGGTATGACCTAGACTAGCTAGTCATTTGTGCAACATGTTTAAATTCCATTTAATTTTGAAATGAGGATTTGTGAAACCCTCAGAATCATTTTTGGATATGACCTAAATAAAAATTTCTCCAAAAAGGTCCAAGAAAATGCTCATGTTGCTCTCTGAAAATATTGGACAGAGATAAAGATCAAACCAATATTTTTAGGAGCTTATGGATATTTAATTTTGGCCATTTGGATTAATCCGATAATTATTTGCCTTGGATATATATTGTTATATATATAAAATATGGTCCAAAAACTATGCCATTTATTAAGGAGCTCTGGAATAATATAATTAGCTCCTGCAAAAATTGGCATAGGGTAATAAATTGATTTAGTATTATTACTAAATCAAAACATATGTCAGAAAAATTAGAAAACAGAAAAGAGGGAGACTTACCTGGGCCTCCTCCCTGTGTAGCCCAGCAGCAGCAGGCCGGCCCAGCCAGCAGGCGGCCCAGCCCCCCTCCTCCTCTGTCGTCTTCGTCCTCGACAGAGGGATGGGAGCATGCCCGGCGCGCGCGCGCGCCACCGCGCCACGCCACCAGCCTCCCTGCCTGCCTGGCGCCCTTCTCGTCGCCCTGGATGCCCTGGAACGTCGCCACGCGCCGCCCCGATCCTCTTCCACTCTCTCTCGCTCTCCCTCCTCCCCTGGACATCTCCCTCTCCCTGCACCCGAAGCACTGCCGCCGCCGCAGCTCACCACCGACGCGCTCCCCGCCGTCCCCTCGCCCCTCCGTAGAGTCCACAAGCTCCGCCACGACCCCCTCCACCTCCTCGTCGAGCCACGCACCTCCGGACGGCCTCCATCGTCGCCACCCTCGTCGTCTTCATCGCCGGCTGCCCGAGATCGCCGACGACGCTTCGGCCGCACCAGTGCTTCCCCGAGCCCGCTGACGCCTTCGCTGGATCCACTGTGAGCATCTTCCCGTTTCCCCTCTCTTCTCCCCCTCGTTCCCGCGCCGTAGCTCCGTTCCCCACAATGGCCGAAGCCATCGCCGCCGCAGCTCCTCGCCGTCGTGGCCACAGCCGCCGCAGGCCGCAGCCGAGCTCGCCGTTGCACTCAGTGCACTCTGGCGAGTCGCGCGGACCCGCTCGCAGCCTCCCTAGTGCCCCGCAGCCCGTTCCCGATCGAAGCCGAGCTCCGGCCGCCGCCGCGAGCTTTGCTCCGGCGAGCTCCAGCCTCCCCAGCTCCTCCCACCTGCCCCTCCAGATGCGCGAGAGCCCGGGCTACGCCCCGGTGCTCTCCGACGCCGTCCCCGTGGCCGGTATCGTGGACGCCGCCGCGTCCAGAGGTCACCGCCGATGACCTCGCCGGCCTGACGGGTGGGCCCCGTCGGCCAGGTGATTAGCTTAGTGCTAATCACCGTTAACTAACCCCCCTGACACTGACAGTGGGCCCCAGCGCCACTAACTTTTAATTAGGATTAAACTAACCTCAGTTAAACCCCTCTGTCACTGACGTGTGGACCCCACACGTCAGGTTTGACCCCAGTCAGCCGCAGTTGACTGCTGACGTCGTGCTGACGTCATGCTGGCGCAATATATATTTTCTGGAATTAAAATAATTCAGGAAATTCCAGAAATTGATTTAAACTTCAAAAATTCATATCAATTCAACCGTAGCTCAGATTAAAATAATTTATATATGAAAAATTATCAGAAAAATGCAATCTTTCCATCTGCACTAGTTTCATGCATGACAAACCAACTTATACATGCTGAATATGAGAAAACACATTATGGCATATATAAGAGCTTACTTTGGAGATGCATTTGAGTTTATGGTTCAAATGGACTTCAAACTAAATGATTACTAGTTGCATTAGCTCAAACAACCTCACATCCTCATGCCATGTTCATGCATCATATTGTTGCATATGTTTGTGTATTGATTGCCGACACTGTTCCTTCTTGATAGGTCCTGCTCCGTAGTCTGTTCCAGAGTGCCTGTCTATGAAGCAGTGCCTTCCTTGTTGATCTACCAGGCAAGCAAACCCCCTTGTTCATTCCGATACAATCCTACTCTCTCGCTCCTGCTCTCAGTTATTGCATTAGGACAACAACGATTCATCTGCTACTTTGTGCTGCGGTAGTTGAACCCATTCCTCTGCATGACCTGTCATTGCCACAGTAAATAGTTGAAACCCACTAGCATGTGTAGGAGTTGATTGAAGCCATTGTTGTGTTCCTACCATGCTATGCCTACTATTGCTTAGAGTTGTGTCAGGTCTGATTCATTGGGAATGAATTGGAGTGTTATGATATGTTCTGATGCTGAGAGTGAAGTGCGTGAACACGATTTGGTAAAGGTAGCGGTGAGAGGCCATGTAGGAGTACATGGTGGGTTGTCTCACTGGAACCGTCCTTAAGCACCGAGTTCTATGTATGTTGTCCAATGACTCGATAATACCACACATTGGGCTCCGGGCGCTCCAAGCCCTCTCGACTTATTAACCAACTTGATCTCTGTCCAGGAGTCGCAACTAGTTTCTGGTGTTTGTAGGTAGTGCTATTTTTCTACCAAGTGGCACCCGGTAGGGTGGGCTTGGGACAGACTAGGCACAGGTGGCACGGTGTACCAAGTGACACCCGGATGGTGGGCTTGGGAACCCTGCTCACATCGTTTGGGCCGTGAGCGACACCCCGGCCGGATCTCCTTGCGGATGGAACCCGAATAGGCGATAAACCTGGGCTAGAGTCTTGTCTGGTTAGTCAGGTCGTGGACGACACCCTCGCCAGGCTTCCGCTTGAAGGTTGTCGAGATACTTGACGTGTACATGGCGGTAAGTGGCGAGAGCGTGTGTGAAGAAGTACACCCCTGCAGGGTTAACATGATCTATTCGAATAGCCGGGTCCGCGGTTATGGACTTCTTGGATGCTTACATGGTACATAGACAACTTGAAGTGGATACTCTAAAATGCTCAAGACAAGTGTGAGTGCTATGGATGGCCTTCTCGTAAGGAGACGGGGATGAATCCATAGTAGTGTATTGTGTGGTGATTAGTGGACTCGTGTGCGCCATATCACCTCAAGAGTTTCTGGTAGTCATAGAACAGGATAGCCACAGAGTCAAAGCTGGCTTGCTGCAACTAAACCCCACATTACCCCCTTGATACACATGCATGTATGATAGGATCTGATGTAAGTCTTGCTGAGTACCTTTGTACTCATGTTGCTTTATTTATGTTTTTGCAGCGGAGACTTCGGTCTTACTAGTGTTCTCATGGACTTCGACGAGTAGCTTGTACCTCAGCTACGATCTTGATCGGACGTTGTAGATAGTCAGGCTTTCAGCCTTTTTCATTTGTAGATGTCTGTACCTAGACATGTAATGCTTCCGCTTGTTGCTTGTATGCTCTGTATGATGGGTCTTGTGACCCCTGTTTGCAGTAAATGCTATGTTGGCTCTTCTGAGCCTTTATCTATTTGAGTTGTTGAGTTATCCTGTGATGCCATGTTGTACAACACATACTTGCATGTTATGCGTACGTGTAATGTGTATTGCTATGTGTGGGATCTGACTATCTAGTTGTTTATCCTTAGTAGTCTCTCTTACCGGGAAATGTCTCCTAGTGCTTCCACTGAGCCCTGGTAGCTTGCTACTGCTCTGGAACACTTAGGCTGGCCGGCATGTGTCCTTCTTCGATCCTGTGTCTGTCCCTTCAGGGAAATGTCACGCGATGAATACCGGAGGCCTGTTAGCCCACTACAGCCCGGTTCACCGGAGTCCTGTTAGCCCAGTGCTACAGCCTGGATTCACTCGCTGATGACCGACACGTTTGATGCTGGGTCATGGATGCTTGTCCCTGTAAGTTAGTGCCACTTTGGGTTTACGACTAGCCATGTCAGCCCGGGCTCTTTATCATATGGATGCTAGCGACACCATCATATACGTGTGCCAAAAGGCGCAAACGGTCCCGGGCAAAGGTAAGGCGACACCCGTGGGGATACCGTGCGTGAGGCCGCAAAGTGATATGAGGTGTTACATGCTAGATCGATGTGGCATTGAGTCGGGGTCCCGACATTCTGGTCTTGGTCTTGTTGCACCAATATGGAAACCTTTGCTTGACGCCTCGGTACTCCGCACCTGCGCTTGCCCCCTTAGCACCAAAGAGGAAACAAGGATGCAGTGCACGCTGGCGCCTGCCTGGTCTCGATCGTCATGGCTCATGTCACGAGAACCTCGCGACGGTTACCTGGCCATGAACTCTCCGCTCCTCACGAGTCAGCCTGGCGAGGCCGCTCCTGAGGAGGTCTTATGTCGTCCGCCTCGTGAGGCTTGGCCCCCCGCGAGGGTCTTGATTCCTTGTTGATGAAGATGGGCTGTACAGGCCTGCTAGCAAAGCCATGCCGTGGGCCGCAGGCAGGCAAGTCTGGGGACCCCCGTGCCCAGGACGCCGACAGTATGGTCGTGGGCTAATTTACCTCTACTTGTGCGATGAGGCGGGGCGGACTGGTGTTCGGCTTGAGTTGCCGTTTTGTCCGGACCACGTGGTGGTCGGTCATCCGCATTGTACGATGGTGGTATGTATTCCGACGCCTCCTCGTCAAACTAAGGTAGCAATTTGCGCTTTGGATATCTTTTGGTTGGGCGCTTGAGGCCGTACACTACTAGAAGCACCGTCGCCTTGAGGCGGAACTTGGGCAGGAGCACTTTTGCCCTCCGGTGGAGCGATTCCGCCGGGGGAACTTCCCTCCCGGAGGGGGAAATCATCATCATCATCATCACCAACAACTCTCCCATCTTGGGGAGAGCAATCTTCATCAACATCTTCAACAACACCATCTCCTCTCAAACCCTAGTTCATCTCTTGTGTTCAATCTTGTTACCGGAACTATAGATTGGTACTTGTGGGTGACTAGTAGTGTTGATTACATCTTGTAGTTGATTACTATATGGTTTATTTGGTGGAAGATTATATGTTCAGATCCATGATACTATTAAATACTCCTTTCATTATGAACATGTTTATCATTTGTGGGTAGTTACTTTTGTTCTTGAGGTCACAAGAGAAATCATGTTGCAAGTAATCATGTGGACTTGATACGTGTTCGATATTTTGATAGTATGTATGTTGTTATTCCCTTAGTGGTGTCATGTGAACATCGACTACATGACACTTCACCATATTTGGGCCTAAGGGAATGCATTGTGGAGTAGCAATTAGATGGTGGGTTGCGAGAGTGACAGAAGCTTAAACCCTAGTTTATGCGCTATTCCATAAGGGACCGATTGGATCCAAAAGTTTAATGCTATGGTTAGAATTTATTCTTAATACTTCTCTCGTAGTTGCGGATGCTTGCAGGAGGGTTAATCATAAGTAGGAGGTTTGTTCAAGTAAGAATAACACCTAAGCACCGGTCCACCCACATATCAAATTATCAAAGTAGTGAACGCAAATAAAATCAACATGATAAAAGTGACTAGATGAAATTCCCGTGTACCCTCAAGAATGCTTTGCTTATCATAAGAGACCGTTTTGGCCTGTCCTTTGCCTCAAAAGAATTGGGCTACCTTGCTGCACTTTTGTTACTATTATCATTACTTGCTCATTACAAATTATCTTGCTATCAAACTACTCGCTACTTACAATTTCAGCACTTGCATACAATACCTTACCGGAAACTACTTGTCATTTCCTTCTGCTTCTCGTTGGGTTCGACACTCTTACTTATCAAAAAGAGCTACAATTGATCCCCTATACTTGTGGGTCATCATGTACCTCCTCTGGCCATCTTCATCCTTGCTGTCCACATTGTCAAACAACACCTATTGAAATAGTAAAACAAATTAGGCATCAAATCAATGATTACATGTCATGAAGTAGGATTAGGAATTTATGGCTATTTATTTATACATATCCAGAGATTATGGTTTGGTTTTTAAGCATAGTCGCCTATGTACAGACCAATCTTGAAGAAAATAATGGCACAAACATATGTAGGTCATTCAAAATCAATTGTCAAGTCCTGGCTAGGAATTATTAGCACGAACACTAACCCTAGTCGGATTACTAGTTGAAATCATTTTCAAAGATGAAACAACTAATCACTTATCACTTGTACCATTCAAACAATCAATACACTACACAGATCTAACAAAACTTACTCAGATTTCATGGATTGGGAGAACATAACCATAGGATTTCTATTCCAAAAAGGGGGGCAGGAGTAACCAGAGAAACCCTATGATCTATTTGATACATAAATAGGTATAGATGACTAACTAGATGTCTGTCATCGTTGGAGTCGTCGCCGTATTGGTCATCGGAGTCGTCGCCGGGGTCGTCGCCAGAGTCGGTGTGGAACTCCGCCTCCGGCTGTGGAAGCTCGACGCCATCGACGAGGTCAGGGTGCAGCGATAACTCACCGGCGGTGACGGCAACCTCTGTCTCCATCTCCACGTCGTGCTCTGGTGCTTTAGCAGCCCCGGTGTTGCCATTCTGTAACACCCCGGATGTAACTTTCCCTATTTGTACTCCAACTCTTGCCGTTTTCGGCGTTAAGTTATATTTATTTTCTCGGGTTCGGGTTTTTGTCTCCATGTGTTGTTGTCGTTGTCATGCATCTCATATCATGTCATCATGTGCATTGCATTTGCATACGTGTTCGTCTCATGCATTCGAGCATTTTCCCCGTTGTCTGTTTTGCATTCCGGCGCTTCATTCTCCTCCGGTGGTCATTTCTAGCTTTCTTTCGTGTGTGGGGATTAAACATTTCCGGATTGGACCGAGACTTGCCAAGCGGCCTTGGTTTACTACTGGTAGACCGCCTGTCAAGTTTCGTACCATTTGGACTTCGTTTGATACTCCAATGGTTGACCGAGGGACCGAAGAGGCCTCGTGTGTGTTGCAGCCAACACCCCTCCAATTTGGCCCAAAACCCACCAAACTCTCCTCCATGTCCTAGAGCGTTCGATCACAGATCGCATGGCCGAAAACCGCACCTCATTTGGACTCTCCTAGCTCCACTTACGCCTATAAATAGCCCCCTCCGAAATTCTCGTTGTACCCTTCCCCCGAAACCCTAAACCCTCTCTCTCCGCGCGCCGGACGCGTCCGCTACGCCCCACCGCCGCCACGTGGTGCGCCCCCACTGGCCCGGCCGCATCTCCCCGCCGCCGGCCCGCAAACCCGCCGCGGGCCCTCCCCGGCCCAAAGGCGCCGCCACCCGTGCCCGCTCGTCCCCGCCGCCAGGGCGCGCCCGCGCCGCCGTCCTCTTCCCCGAGGCGCCGCCCGGTGCAGCCGACCGCCGCCGCCGACGCCAAGGCTCGCCGCCGCGACAAGACCTCGCCGCCGCCTCGGGAGCTCGCCGGAGCCGCCTCCTCACACCTTCCTCCGCCGCCCCGCGACGGGATCCAGCCGGATCTGGCGAGATCCGGCCCGGACCTACCATCTCCGGCGCCCCAAGATCCTCCGGCGAACACCTCCGATGAACCTCGAAGTCCGTGCACCAGATCTGAGATCGGAGCTACAGTAACCCTAATTTTTTTCGCGAGGTTGATTTTCTCCAAGTCCCAGGATTTTCAGTCCATGTTACCCTGTTCGAGGCCCCGTAACTTTGCATCCGTAGCTCCGTTTTCGACATATAGTATATCAAAATGTTCGCCTCGACGAGTACATCATTTATTTCCATTGCATCATTTTCATTTGAGTTCATCTTGATGCCCGAAATTCTGTTAGAAGAAGGCTTCGTGAGTTAATTGTCAGATCTGCTAGTTCATCTTAGACTTTTGTCATTTTTGCCATGATTATTGTGTGCATGCTATGCCTGTGAGTCCTTCATATGTTTTGTTAAGGATTTTGTCTTCTTTCCAGAGGTGCAAGCCATGCATTTTTAGGATGTGTGTGGTGACTTGTGCAAGCTTGCAAAGTGAGGCACCCGGTAATCTGTTTACAGGGACTTAGTACTTTTCACTAAGTCTGGGATTATTTAGTTCATGATGCCATATGTTCCTGTTGATTCCTCGTGATCCGTGCCTCTTTTGAGTATGATTAGTAAGGGAGTTTTGTTAACCTTGTAGTGCTCTATCCATCCGTATCTTTGTTTGCAATTATGGAGCACCCTAGCTTGACTCAATCGAGCTCTACTTTTGCTTCATGGTGAATCTGTGCAGATCATCAACTCGTTTGCGATTTTGCCGATGTTATTGTAGTTGATCCGTGCATGCTATGCCATTGTTCTTGCCATGTCTAGCTAGAATTTTGTGCCTTATTAATGGATGTATGCTTGCCTTGCCATGACTTGCACCATGGTGAGTGCATCAAGCTCGTAAACATGCCTTCGTGAGTTATATTTCAGCATGTCTCGGTTTTCACTAAGTCTGAAAACTGATTGTGTTTTAGCTATGTTCGTGTGCCCGTTAGTATATTTTGTGAACCCTTTTGGCCCCAGGTCACTTTGGGTCTTTTGTTAAGCTTGTTGAGTAGCTCCATTCCATGTTCTTACTTGTCTTAATCCGATCATGTATCATGTTGTTTTGCTGCTCCGAAGAGGGCTTCGTGATCTGAAATTTCAGACAAGTGTTAATTTCACTAAGTCTGAGATCTGTTTTGCATTTGCGTTTTTGCCATGCTTGTTTGAACCTCATAATGGATGAATTGGCCGTAGTTCAGTGCTAGACTTTTGTTAAGCATCTTGTGTTCATCCCTGCCATGTATTTTGTTGTCATGTTTGGTGGCTGTAGCATGTTCATTTCGTTGCATTTAGATGCCTACTTGCTGTAAATCGCAGACCGGTGTCATACTTAAAACGCTTGCCATTTCCAAACCGTAACTCCGATTCCGGCGTTCTTTATATCGTTTTCAAGCGCTTTCATCTCATCTTTCCAGTGGCACCCTTGGAATTCCAAGTTGAGGCCAGGTTCATGCATTTTCCTGTCATATCTTGCATTTTGCATCCCGCACCGCATCCCACATAGCATGTCATCATTGCATCGTATCGCTTGATCCTTGCACGTGGTTGATTGTATCCTTGTTGCTTGTTTGTCTTGTTTGGGTCGAGCCGGGAGAAGAGTTCGCTACCGAGGAGCCCGTTGAGTTTGCTTGTGAGGATCCAGTCAACTCTGACAACTGCGCAGGCAAGATGATCATACCCTCGAAATCACTACTATCTTAGCTATGCTAGTTTGCTCGCTCTTTGCTATGCCAATGCTACGATGCCTACCATTTGCTTGTCAGCCTCCCAAATTGCCATGTCAAACCTCTAACCCACCATTCTCCTAGCAAACCGTTGATTGGCTATGTTACCGCTTTGCTCAGCCCCTCTTATAGCGTTGCTAGCTGCAGGTGAAGATTGGAGGCCGTTCCTTGTTGGAACATCTTTTATTTACTTGTTGGGATATCATTATATAGCTATGCTATCTTAATGCATCTATATACTTGGTAAAGGGTGGAAGGCTCGGCCTCTCGCCTAGTGTTTTGTTCCACTCTTGCCGCCCTAGTTTCCGTCATATCGGTGTTATGTTCCCGGATTTTGCGTTCCTTACGCGGTTGGGTTATAATGGGAACCCCTTGATAGTTCGCCTTGTTTAAAGCTTTTCCAACAATGCCCAACCTTGGTTTTACCATTCGCCACCTAGCCTCTTTTTCCCTTGGGTTACCGGAACCCAAGGGTCATCTTATTTTAACCCCCCCCCCCCGGGCCAGTGCTCCCTCTGAGTGTTGGTCCGAACCGGGCAGCCTGCGGGGCCACCTCGGGGAAACTTGATGGTTGGTTTTACTCGTAGCTTGACCTATCTGAGTGTGCCCTGAGAAAGAGATATGTGCAGCTCCTATCGGGATTTGTCGGCACATTCGGGCGGTGTTGCTGGTCTTGTTTTAATTTGTCGAAGTGTCTTGAGTTACCGAGATACCGAGTCTGATCTGAACGTCTTGGGAGGAGGTCTATTCCTTCGTTGACCGTGAGAGCTTGTCATGGGCTAAGTTGGGACTCCCCTACAGGGATTGAACTTTCGAAAGTCGTGCCCGCGGTTATGGGCAGATGGGAATTTGTTAATGTCCGGTTGTAGATAACTTGAACCTTAATTAATTAAAATGAATCAACCGAGTGTGTTACCGTGATGGCCTCTTCTCGGCGGAGTCCGGGAAGTGGACACGGTGTTGGAGTAATGATTGCGCAGGTTATTCCTCTAGATTCTCGCTCGTGCTTCGCTTTCTCTTCTCGCTCTCTTTTGCGAATAAGTTAGCCACCATATATGCTAGTCGCTTGCTGCAGCTCCACATATACATTTGCCTTACCATTCCTATAAGCTTAAATAGTCTTGATCGCGAGGGTGCGAGATTGCTGAGTCCCTGTGGCTCACAGATACTATAACTCCAGATGCAGGTCCAGGTGATTCCGCTCCAGGTGACGAGTACGAGCTCAAGTGGGAGTTCGACGAGGACTCTCAGCGATACTACGTGTCTTTTCCTGGCGATCAGTAGTGGTGCCTAGTAGGGGTTCGATTCAGGGCCTTGTCGCAAGTTGGGTTTTCTTCTATTTTGGCGCCGTAGTCGGGCCATGAGTGTTTTGGATGATGTAATGTTATTTATGTACTTTGATGTGACGTGGCGAGTGTAAGCCAACTATGTATCTCCCCTTTTATTCTATATATTACATGGGATGTTTGTGATGATTGCCTCGCTTGCGACATTGCTTTTAATGCGGTTATGTCTCTAAGTCGTGCCTCAATACGTGGGAGCTATAGCCGCATCGAGGGCATTACACATTCCCTCCGATGGGGTGCTCCGGCGGCATCCTCATACACTGACGGCTTTGAGGACTGAGAGCGGCGTCGAGGATGCAAGTGGAGAGAGAGGATTGTGTGTGTGTGTGGCGAGGATGGGGGGTGCGGCCGCTCGGGCGCACCATTAATATGGAGTAGTGGGAGTTGTGGGAGAGAGGCGGGTGGCAGTCAAACCGATGGCCCGCCTCCCCGGTGAGCCTGCGCACCGGAAAGTTGGCATGCCTACCAAAGTTTCACATAGCTACTCGCACGCCTCCCGATGACACTGCACAGCGAGCACGCCTCCGTCAATTCACACACCTGCACGCACGCCTCCCCGTTTGTCTATGCGTCGGACAGCTTGCATGTGTCCCGTCAACTCACACCTACTCGCACAGCACACGGGTCACGCGGCGGCACGTATATTGTTTTTCTATTTGGATGATTAATGCTGCCACTTTATTGCTTAACCGAAGCATGGCACGTATCCATTGTTGGACTAACGCTCAAGGTTCGAATAAGTAATATGTTTGGGATATTGTTTCCCAATTATTAATAATCTCCCGTTTGTAATCAGATATATATTACATCAAAACTGGTCTCAAATTTGACAAAAAAAAGTACAATGCCACTTTGTATTGGTGTCCATATGACAACACGATAAGTTTCATGAACTTCAAATAAGTTTTGGATGTACTAGAATTTAAAATCAAGATTCTCTATGTTTGAAATTTGTTGCACGGGGAGTAAACATGCACCAAGTGAGACACATGTGTTTTTGTAATCCATTTAGGTGCACTCTCACATGTGCATGTAGCTCAAATTTGATTTTTTGCATATTATACCCGTAGAAAATCTATCAATTAATGTACTAAAACGTCTTAATGATCTCTGTGATTTTTTTCAAAATTAAAACGTCCCTCCTTTGGTAACATATGTTCAACGCGGGATAATTAATTTAACATGCATCGTAGTTGCGGTGGATTCGCGGTAGGTGTGTGGGTGTGTGCGTCTGGGGGTCACGGGTGGCTCGCAGTACACTACAAGTTGTGAGCCACCGTGTGGGTTGGCCGTTTTGTTAGGCAGGCCAGTGCCACATCAGAGTCGTGAAATCTTTATTTAAATCATTACACAACCCTTTCGTACATACATGTTTTGGCCACATGCAGTCGATGGTTGTCCTACACGACACTCGATACTCGCGTGTGACGCTTTTTGTGGGCCCGCGAGGTCGTCGTCCATCACTTTGACGAGCAGCCGGCAGTGCGGTTAATTTGACCAGCAAGGTAGAGTCTTTTTTGTTTGTGTTATGGTGGTATATAGTACGCGTCGAAGAGGTGGGAGGCGACTAGCATATATACTATACGTACGCGTCCGTGAACAAGTACACCTCACTTAGTGTCGGGACTTTTTGGTTTCCGAGGCACGTGCCACATCAAAATTGTGAAATTGGCTATTCAAACATCACACAACACTCTTTGGGCCACATGCATGCACACGGTGGTTATCCTAGCTAGGACACTCACGTGTGACGCTTCCATCTGTGAGCCCACGAGGCCATCATTGATGCATTCATGCATCACTTTGACCCACATCGGGAGAGGTTAATTAATTTCACCATCAGTCAGGATTCTTTTGGGTTGTACATATTACGGCATGAGCATATAGTATGCGGTGAAGAGAGGGGAAGGGGACCATCATATGTAGTACGCTTCATGAACCCCTTTCCCACAGATCCCATCCCCATCCCCCACTCCAGAGCGTCGCAGCCCGCGGAGCTCGAGGAGCGACATGCCCAAAAGAGGTGTATCGTGGTCTCTTCGCCCGACGTTGTTGAGGAAGCTAACGACCATTACTAGTGGCAGGCACTCAAGCAGCAGGCTAGAGTATGCGGGATGTCTCGTCCGCCGGCTATGACATCGAGGTCATCGATAGCGATGGCCTGAGGCAGGCTATGTGTAACACCCTGGATACAACTTTCCATAATTGTAACTCCGACTCTTGCCTTTTTCAGATATGTGATATGATATTTCCTTCATGGTTGGGTTTTCTATTCGTTTTGCATTTTTTTTCTTGTCATGCATTTCATATCATGTCATCATGTGCATCTCATTTGCATACGTGTTCGTCTCATGCATCCGAGCATTTTCCCCATTGTCCGTTTTGCAATCTGACACTCCTACGTGCACCGGCACACCCCTGTTGCCACTTATCGTGAGCGGGTGTTAAACATTCTCAGAATGGACTGAGATTTGCCAAGCAGCCTTGGTACACTACCGGTAGACCGCCTATCAAATTTCGTGCCATTTGGAGTTCGTTTGATACTCCAACGGTTAACCGGAGAACCGCGAAGGCCTCTTGTGTGTTGCAGCCCAACACCCCTCCAAAACGGCCCATTAACCCATCCAAACCACTTCCATGCCCTCCGTCGTTGGATCATGATCGTGTGGGTAAAAACTACACCTCATTTGGACACTCCAAACTCCCTCTACCTATAAATATGTGCCCCTCACTGATTTTTCGCGGATAGCCCCGCTCCCTCTCCGCCGCCGGACACGTCCGGTCCGCACTGGACAAAAACCGCCACCGCGCCCGTACCAACCAGACGCTACCACGTGTCCCCGCGCCGCCCTCCGCCGCCGCGGCCCGCGAGGCCCACGGCTGGCCCGCCCGTGCCGGTCCCAAGCCACGCCCCGCGCGCCGCCGCTCGCTCCGCTGTGTGTTGCGCGCCTCCGCCGCCTCCCCCGCACCGGCTGCCGCCCTTCGCTGCCCCGCCGCCCTTCGCCGGACCTCCACCCGCTCGCTGCCCGCACCTCCACGTCGGCGCCGCAGCGCGCCCGCGCCGGAGCTACCCCACCACTCCGGTGCCCTCTCCTCTCCTCTGGTGACCACCCCTCCTCTCCAGCAGGGAACTCCAGCGAGCTCGCGCCCCGTCTCAGGAAGCGCGCTGACGAACCCTAGATCCATTCGGAGGTTGCTTATTTTGCCTAAGTTTTTTTCTCTGTTATTTCTTATGCCATGTAAACATGATGCTACAGTGAGATCCATGCTTGTTTTGAGTATCTTCAGTAAGGGTGTTTTGGACATATGGTTATGCTCTATCCATCCATGGCCCTGTTTGCAATTATGTAGTTCCCTATCATGTCTCAATATTGCTCTTCTTTTGCTATAAAATGTTCCTGGCAGATTGTTTACATGTTAATCAATTTTGCCATGGTTTTTGTAGTTGATCCATGCATGCTATGAACTTGCTCTTGCCATGGTTAGCTTCATGAACATGTCTTCTTGCTGATGCTATGCTTGTTTTATCATGTAAGGCTTTGTAGTGAGTGATTTGAGCTCGCAAAGTTGCCTTCATAACTCTGTTTATGCCATGCTCTGTTTTCTGCTATGTCTGAAACTGTTAATAAAACTTGCTATGTTTACATGGGGGCCATCATATCTTCTGTGCCTTTTTGGCTCATGATCGGTAAGGGGCTTTTGTTCTATGCATTTAGTAGATTCATGCGATGCCTTTGTTTGCTATGATATTTTCCTGTAGCATGTTGTTTGCTAGCTATAAACATGGCTTCCTCATGTTATTTTCTGGCATGTTAGTATTTTCACTAAGTCTGTGAAGTTGATATCTTTTGCACTTTTGCCATGCTTGTTTGAACCAGTCATAGTGTGATTTAGACGTAGCTCAATGTTCATGTTTTGTCAAGCATCTTGAGTACATCACTGCCATGTGCTTTGTTGTTATGTTGGAGTGCAGTAGCTTAGTTTCTTGTTGCATTCTAGATGGCATCGTGTTGTTAATCGCAGAATTGTGCCATTCTTGTTTTGCTTGCCATTTGCAAACCGTGCATCCGATTCCGGTGATATTTATATCGATTTCGACTGAAATCATCTCATCTTTACAGAGGAACACTTGGTTTGCCAAGTTGATGCCTTGTTCATCTTTTTTCCTTCCGGAGCACGCATATGCATTGCATATCACATCTCGCATATCATGTCATGTTTTTCATCATGTTGATTGTGCATTGCACTGTGATTGATTGTTGGTCATTTGCTTGTGTTCTTGCTTTGGGTAGAGCCGGGAGATGAGTACATGATCGAGGAACCTGTTGAGTACACTAACGAGGATCAAGCTTTCATCAATTTTGAGAACTTTGCGGGCAAGATGACCATACCCTCGAAATCACTTCTATCTTTGCTTGCTAGTTGATCGCTCTATTGCTATGTCGCGCTACCTACCACTTGCTATATAATGCCTCCCATATTGGCATGTCAATCCTCTAACCCACCTTTCCAGCAAACCGTTGTCTGGCTATGTTACCGCTTTGCTCAGCACTCTTATAGCGTTGCTAGTTGTAGGTGAAGATGAAGTTTGTTCCATGTTGGGACATGGATATTGTTGGGATATCATTATTATCTCTTATTTACTTTAATGCATCTATATACTTGGTAAAGGGTGGAAGTCTCGGCCTTATGCCTGGTGGTTTGTTCCACTCTTGCCGCCCTAGTTTCCGTCATACCTGTGTTATGTTCCTTGATTTTGCGTTCCTTACTCGGTTGGGTGTTATGGGAACCCCTTGACAGTTCGCTTTAAATAAAACTCCTCAAGCAAGGCCCAACCTTGGTTTTACCTTTTGCCTCACCACCACCTATACTTTTCCATTGGGAGTCGCGCTCTCGAGGGTCATCTTTATTTTAACCCCCTCGGGCTAGTGCTTCTCTAAGTGTTGGCCCGAACCAGATCCACTTGCGGCGCCACCTCGGGGAAACTTGAGGGCTGGATTTAGCTGTACGTAGTGTTTATATGGTGTTGCCCTAAGAATGAGATATGTGCAGCTCCTATCGGGATGTCGGCGCATCAGGCGGTCTTGCTGGTCTTGTTTTCACTACAAAAAAATACACTTCCGTGATGATATGTGTTTGTCATAGTAGGTCGCGTTTTTTGTCATGCATGTACATCCATGACGATTTTATGACAGAATCAAGATAGTCATACCTGTGCTGTCATATAAGTGTTCCATGACATTACCAAAATTATCATCACGGAAGTGTGCACTTCCATGACGATAAATCCCGCATCACAGAAGTGCTTTCGTCAAGGGTGACCGACACGTGGCATCCACCGCAACGGAACGCCGTTAAGCTATCGGGTCGGGTTTTGGATCCGATAACCCGTTAACAGCCCCGAACAATGGGGATTTTTCACGTGTAAAATCATCATTGGCTAGAGGAAACACGTGTCGGCTCATCATTGAGACAGATGTCATCCACTCATTGGACAGAAGACGCCTATGATACGTCGACACGTGGCATGGCCCAACAGAGGCCCATTCCTGTGAAAAGGTCGGCCCGTTTGACTTGGTCAAAAGGTGGCGGGCCGGCCTATGGAAAGCCTGTTAACGAAATGTTCGCATATAGCCCATTTACAGCCCGCTAACCCAAGGCCCGTTACGCCCTATCCGAATTAGGCCCAGTAGCGTCATTTTGGCCATCTAATATGATTCCAGCCCGTTTTCACTTATGGCCCATGTATGGCCCATGACGTCTTTCGGCCCATATGAGGCCCTATGTAACTCTTGGCCTATTAACGGCCCGTGGTGAAACTGGCCCGTAATGAATAGTGTATCACTTTACACCCATTAACGGCCCGTGGTGAAACTGGCCCGTAATGAACAGCGTATCACTTTATACCCATTAACGGCCCGTTATTCCGTTGGGCCGTTTCCAGCCCATGTTATCTTTCAGCCTTCTCAGAGCCCATTTATTCTTGGGCTCATTTCCACCATTCGTTTACTTACGGCCCGTTACTGTCATTTTCCGCTTGTGGGCCAAATTCAGCCCGTGGTTACAGTCGGCCCGTTTGTGGTCCATTAATACATTGGGCCGTTTTCATAGCGTCATCAAATACGGCCTATTAACGATGGTCTGCTATGGTCGGCCCATGAACGGACGATTCCAACTCTAGCCCGTTTGCGGCCATAATGCGGCCTGTTATTGGCCCATGTTTGGCCAATCGATCATACGGCCCGTATAAGGCCCATTGATGATACGGCCCATAGAAGGCCCATTGTTCTACGTGTTGGGGAACGTAGTAATTTCAAAAAAATTCCTACGCACACACAAGATCATGGTGATGCATAGCAACGAGAGGGGAGAGTGTTGTCCACGTACCCTCGTAGACCGAAAGCGGAAGCGTTAGCACAACGCGGTTGATGTAGTCGTACGTCTTCACGATCCGACCGATCCAAGTACCGAACGCACGGCACCTCCGAGTTCAGCACACGTTCAACTCGATGACGTCCCGCGAACTCTGATCCAGCAAAGCTTCACGAGAGAGTTCCATCAGCACGATGGCGTGGTGACGATGATGATGTTGCTACCGACGCAGGTCTTCGCTTAAGCACCGCTACGATATGACCGAGGTGGAATATGGTGGAGGGGGGCACTGCACACGTCTGGGAGAGATCAACTCATTAACTTGTGTGTCTAGAGGTGCCCCCTGCCCCTGTATATAAAGGAGCAAGGGGGGAGGCCGGCCGGCCCTCTATGGGCGCGCCAGGATGAGGAGTGCTCCTCCTAGTAGGAGTAGGACTCCCCTTTCCTACTCCTACTAGGAGGAGGAAAGGAAGAAGGAGAAGGAGAAGGAAGGAGAAGGAGGAAAAAGAGGAAAGAGGGGTCGCCCCCCTAGTCCAATTCGGTTTGGGCTAGGGGGCCGCGCACCCTTCCTCCTCTCTTCCACCACTTGGCCCATGAGGCCCATTACTTCTTCCTCGTATTTCCGTAACTCCTCGGTACCCCCGAAAATACCCGAATCACTCGGAACCTTTCCGATGTCCGAATATAGTCGTCCAATATATCGATCTTTACGTCTCGACCATTTCGAGACTCCTCGTCATGTCCCAGATCTCATCCGGGACTCCGAACTACCTTCGGTACATCAAATCACATAAACTCATAATACAATCGTCACCAAAACTTTAAGCGTGTGGACCCTACGGGTTCGAGAACTATGTAGACATGACCGAGACATGTCTCCGGTCAATAACCAATAGCAGAACCTGGATGCTCATATTGGCTCCCACATATTCTACGAAGATCTTTATCGGTCAGACCGCATAACAACATACGTTGTTCCCTTTGTCATCGGTATGTTACTTGCCCGAGATTCGATCGTCGGTATCTCAATACGTAGTTCAATCTCGTTACCGGCAAGTCTCTTTACTCGTTCCATAATACATCATCCCGCAACTAACTTATTAGTTGCAATGCTTACAAGGCTTAAGTGATGTGTATTACCGAGAGGGCCCAGAGATACCTCTTCGACAATCGGAGTGACAAATCCTAATCTTGAAATACGCCAACACAACAAGTACCTTCAGAGACACCTGTAGAGCACCTTTATAATCACCCAGTTACGTTGTGACGTTTGGTCGCACACAAAGTGTTCCTCCGATAAACGGGAGTTGCATAATCTCATAGTCATAGGAACATGTATAAGTTATGAAGAAAGCAATAGCAACAAACTAAACGATCAAGTGCTAAGCTAATGGAATGGGTCAAGTCAATCACATCATTCTCCTAATGATGTGATCCTGTTAATCAAGTGACAACTCATGTCTATGGTTAGGAAACATAACCATCTTTGATCAACGAGCTAGTCAAGTAGAGGCATACTAGTGACACTCTGTTTGTATATGTATTCACACATGTATTATGTTTCCGGTTAATACAATTCTAGCATGAATAATAAACATTTATCATGATATAAGGAAATAAATAATAACTTTATTATTGCCTCTAGGGCATATTTCCTTCAGTCTCCCACTTGCACTAGAGTCAATAATCTAGATTACACAGTAATGATTCTAACACCCATGGAGCCTTGGTGCCGATCATGTTTTGCTCGTGGAAGAGGCTTAGTCAGCGGGTCTGCCACATTCAGATCCGTATGTATCTTGCAAATTTCTATGTCTCCCACTTGGACTAAATCCCGAATGGAATTGAAGCGTCTCTTGATGTGCTTGGTTCTCTTGTGAAATCTGGATTCCTTCGCCAAGGCAATTGCACCAGTATTGTCACAAAAGATTTTCATTGGACCCGATGCACTAGGTATGACACCTAGATCGGATATGAACTCCTTCATCCAGACTCCTTCATTTGCTGCTTCCGAAGCAGCTATGTACTCCGCTTCACATGTAGATCCCGCCACGACGCTTTGTTTAGAACTGCACCAACTGACAGCTGCACCGTTCAATATAAACACGTATCTGGTTTGCGATTTAGAATCGTCCGGATCAGTGTCAAAGCTTGCATCAACGTAACCATTTACGATGAGCTCTTTGTCACCTCCATATATGAGAAACATATCCTTAGTCCTTTTCAGGTACTTCAGGATGTTCTTGACCGCTGTCCAGTGATCCACTCCAGGATTACTTTGGTACCTCCCTGCTAGACTTATAGCAAGGCACACATCAGGTCTGGTACACAACATTGCATACATGATAGAGCCTATGGCTGAAGCATAGGGAACATCTTTCATTTTCTCTCTATCTTCTGCGGTGGTCGGACATTGAGTCTTACTCAACTTCACACCTTGTAACACAGGCAAGAACCCTTTCTTTGCCTGATCCATTTTGAACTTCTTCAAAACTTTGTCAAGGTATGTGCTTTGTGAAAGTCCAATTAAGCGTCTTGATCTATCTCTATAGATCTTAATGCCCAATATGTAAGCAGCTTCACCGAGGTCTTTCATTGAAAAACTCTTATTCAAATATCCCTTTATGCTATCCAGAAATTCTATATCATTTCCAATCAATAATATGTCATCCACATATAATATCAGAAATGCTACAGAGCTCCCACTCACTTTCTTGTAAATACAGGCTTCTCCAAAAGTCTGTACAAAACCAAATGCTTTGATCACACTATCAAAGCGTTTATTCCAACTCCGAGAGGCTTGCACCAGTCCATAAATGGATCGCTGGAGCTTGCACACTTTGTTAGCTCCCTTTGGATCGACAAAACCTTCTGGCTGCATCATATACAACTCTTCTTCCAGAAATCCATTCAGGAATGCAATTTTAACATCCATTTGCCAAATTTCATAATCATAAAATGCGGCAATTGCTAACATGATTCGGACAGACTTAAGCATCGCTACGGGTGAGAAGGTCTCATCGTAGTCAATCCCTTGAACTTGTCAAAAACCTTTTGCAACAAGTCGAGCTTTGTAGACAGTAACATTACCGTCAGCGTCAGTCTTCTTCTTGAAGATCCATTTATTCTCAATTGCTTGCCGATCAATGGGAAAGTCAACCAAAGTCCACACTTTGTTCTCATACATGGATCCCATCTCAGATTTCATGGCTTCTAGCCATTTTGCAGAATCTGGGCTCACCATCACTTCTTCATAGTTCGTAGGTTCATCATGATCTAGTAGCATGACTTCCAGAACAGGATTACCGTACCACTCTGGTGCGGATCTTATTCTGGTTGATCTACGAGGTTCGGTAGTAACTTGATCTGCAGTTTCATGATCATTATCATTAGCTTCCTCACTAATTGGTGTAGGTGTCACAGAAACCGGTTTCTGTGATGTACTACTTTCCAATAAGGGAGCAGGTACAGTTACCTCATCAAGTTCTACTTTCCTCCCACTCACTTCTTTCGAGAGAAACTCCTTTTCTAGAAAGGATCCATTCTTAGCAACGAAAGTCTTGCCTTCGGATCTGTGATAGAAGGTGTACCCAACAGTTTCCTTTGGGTATCCTATGAAGACACATTTCTCCAATTTGGGTTCGAGCTTATCAGGTTGAAGCTTTTTCACATAAGCATCGCAGCCCCAAACTTTCAGAAACGAAAACTTTGGTTTCTTGCCAAACCACAGTTCATAAGGCGTCGTCTCAACGGATTTCGATGGTGCCCTATTTAACGTGAATGCAGTCGTCTCTAAAGCATAACCCCAAAACGATAGCGGTAAATCTGTAAGAGACATCATAGATCGTACCATATCTAGTAAAGTACGATTACGACGTTCGGACACACCATTACGCTGTGGTGTTCCGGGTTGCGTGAGTTGCGAAACTATTCCGCATTGTTTCAAATGTAGACCAAACTCGTAACTCAAATATTCTCCTCCACAATCAGATCGTAGAAATCTTATTTTCTTCTTACGATGATTTTCAACTTCACTCTGAAATTCTTTGAACTTTTCAAATGTTTCAGACTTATGTTTCATTAAGTAGATATACCCATATCTGCTTAAATCATCTGTGAAGGTGAGAAAATAACGATATCCGCCACGAGCCTCAATATTCATCGGACCACCTACATCTGTATGTATGATTTCCAACAAATCCGTTGCTCTCTCCATAGTACCGGAGAACGGCGTATTGGTTATCTTGCCCATGAGGCACGGTTCGCAAGTACCAAGTGATTCATAATCAAGTGATTCCAAAAGTCCATCAGTATGGAGTTTCTTCATGCGCTTTACACCGATATGACCTAAACGGCAGTGCACAAATAAGTTGCACCATCATTATCAACTCTGCATCTTTTGGCTTCAACATTATGAATATGTGTATCACTACTATCGAGATTCATCAAAAATAGACCATTCTTCAAGGGTGCATGGCCATAAAAGATATTACTCATATAAATAGAACAACCATTATTCTCTGATTTAAATGAATAACCGTCTCGCATCAAACAAGATCCAGATATAATGTTCATGCTCAACGCTGGTACCAAATAACAATTATTTAGGTCTAAAACTAATCCCGAAGGTAGATGTAGAGGTAGCGTGCCGACCGCGATCACATCGACTTTGGAACCATTTCCCACGCGCATCGTCACCTCGTCCTTTGCCAGTGTTCGCTTAATCCGTAGTCCCTGTTTCGACTTGCAAATGTTAGCAATAGAACCAGTATCAAATACCCAGGTGCTACTGCGAGCTCTAGTAAGGTACACATCAATAACATGTATATCATATATACCTTTGTTCACCTTGCCATCCTTCTTATCCGCCAAATACTTGGGGTAGTTCCGCTTCCAGTGTCCAGTCTACTTGCAGTAGAAGCACTCAGTTTCAGGCTTAGGTCCAGACTTGGGTTTCTTCTCCTGAGCAGTAACTTGCTTACTGTTCTTCTTGAAGTTCCCCTTCTTCTTCCCTTTGCCCTTTTTCTTGAAACTGGCGGTCTTGTTGACCATCAACACTTGATGCTCCTTCTTGATTTCTACCTCTGCAGCCTTTAGCATTGCGAAGAGCTCGAGAATTGTGTTATCCATCCCTTGCATGTTATAGTTCATCACGAAGCTCTTGTAGCTTGGTGGCAGTGATTGAAGAACTCTGTCAATGACACTATCAACAGGAAGATTAACTCCCAATTGAGTCAAGTGATTATGATACCCAGACATTTTGAGTATATCTTCACTGACAGAACTATTCTCCTCCATCTTGCAGCTATAGAATTTATTGGAGACTTCATATCTCTCAATCCGGGCATTTGCTTGAAATATTAACTTCAACTCCTGGAACATCTCATATGCTCCATGACGTTCAAAACGTCGTTGAAGTCCTGATTCTAAGCCGTAAATCATGGTACACTGAACTATCGAGTAGTCATCAGCTTTGCTCTGCCAGATGTTCATAACATCTGGTGTTGCTCCAGCAGCAGGCCTGGCACCTAGTGGTGCTTCCAGGACGTAATTCTTCTGTGCAGAAATAAGGATAATCCTCAAGTTACGGACCCAGTCCGTGTAATTGCTACCATCATCTTTCAACTTTGCTTTCTCAAGGAACGCAATAAAATTCAACGGAACAACAGCACGGGCCATCTATCTACAATCAAACATAGACAAGCAAGATACTATCAGGTACTAAGTTCATGATAAGTTTAAGTTCAATTAATCATATTACTTAAGAACTCCCACTTAGAAAGACATCCCTCTAATCTTCTAAGTGATCACGTGATACAAATCAACTAAACCATAACCGATCATCACGTGAAATGGAGTAGCTTTCAATGGTGAACATCAATATGTTGATCATATCTACTATATGATTCACGCTCGACCTTTCGGTCTCAGTGTTCCGAGGCCATATCTGCATATGCTAGGCTCGTCAAGTTTAACCTGAGTATTCTGTGCAAAACTGGCTTGCACCCGTTGTAGATGGACGTAGAGCTTATCACACCCGATCATCACGTGGTGTCTGGGCACGACGAACTTTGGCAACGGTGCATACTCAGGGAGAACACTTTTATCTTGAAATTTAGTGAGAGATCATCTTATAATGCTACCGTCAATCAAAGCAAGATAAGATGCATAAAAGATAAACATCACATGCAATCAATATAAGTGATATGATATGGCCATCATCATCTTGTGCTTGTGATCTCCATCTCCGAAGCACCGTCATGATCACCATCGTCACCGGTGCGACACCTTGATCACCATCGTAGTATCGTTGTCGTCTCGCCAATCTTATGCTTCCACGACTATCGCTACCGCTTAGTGATAAAGTAAAGCATTACAACGCAATTGCATTGCATACAATAAAGCGACAACCATATGGCTCCTGCCAGTTGCCGATAACTCGGTAACAAAAAATGATCATCTCATACAATAAAATTTAGCATCATGTCTTGACCATATCACATCACAAATTAGACGTCCTCTACTTTCTTGTTGCAAGTTTTACGTGGCTGCTACGGGCTTAGCAAGAACCGTTCTTACCTACGCATCAAAACCACAATGATAGTTTGTCAAGTTGGTGCTGTTTTAACCTTCGCAAGGACCGGGAGTAGCCACACTTGGTTCAACTAAAGTTGGAGAAACTGACACCCGCCAGCCACCTATGTGCAAAGCACGTTGGTAGAACCAGTCTCGCGTAAGCGTACGCGTAATGTCGGTCCGAGCCGCAACAATACCGCTGAACCAAAGTATGACATGCTGGTAAGCAGTATGACTTATATCGCCCACAACTCACTTGTGTTCTACTCGTGCACAACACCAATGCATAAAACCTAGGCTCTGATGCCACTGTTGGGGAACGTAGTAATTTTAAAAAAAATTCCTACGCACACGCAAGATCATGGTGATGCATAGCAACGAGAGGGGAGAGTGTTGTCCACGTACCCTCGTAGACCGAAAGCGGAAGCGTTAGCACAACATGGTTGATGTAGTCGTACGTATTCACGATCCGACCGATCCAAGTACCGAACGCACGGCACCTCCGAGTTTAGCACACGTTCAACTCGATGACGTACCGCGAACTCCGATCCAGCAGAGCTTCACGAGAGAGTTCCGTCAGCATGACGGCGTGGTGACGGTGATGATGTTGCTACGGACGCAGGGCTTCGCCTAAGCACCGCTACGATATGACCGAGGTGGAATATGGTGGAGGGGGGCACCGCAGACGGCTGGGAGAGATCAACTGATCAACTTGTGTGTCTAGAGGTGCCCCCTGCCCCCTGTATATAAAGGAGCAAGGGGGAGGCCGGCCGGCCCTCTATGGGCGTGCCAGGAGGAGGAGTCCTCCTCCTAGTAGGAGTAGGACTCCCCTTTCCTACTCCTACTAGGAGGAGGAAAGGAAGGAGGAGAAGGAGAAGGAAGGAGGAGGAAAAAGAGGAAAGGGGGGCCGGCCCCCTAGTCCAATTCGGTTTGGGCTAGGGGGGGCGCGCGCCCTGCCTCCTCTCTTCCACCACTTGGCCCATGAGGCCCATTACTTCTTCCTCGTATTCCCGTAACTCCCCGGTACCCCCGAAAATACCCGAATCACTCGGAACCTTTCCGATGTCCGAATATAGTCGTCCAATATATTGATCTTTACGTCTCGGCCATTTCGAGACTCCTCGTCATGTCCCAGATCTCATCCGGGACTCCGAACTACCTTCGGTACATCAAATCACATAAACTCAAAATACAATCGTCACCGAAACTTTAAGCGTGCGGACCCTACGGGTTCGAGAACTATGTAGACATGACCGAGACATGTCTTCGGTCAATAACCAATAGCGGAACCTGGATGCTCATATTGGCTCCCACATATTCTATGAAGATCTTTATCGGTCAGACCGCATAACAACATACGTTGTTCCCTTTGTCATCGGTATGTTACTTGCCCGAGATTCGATCGTCGGTATCTCAATACGTAGTTCAATCTCGTTACCGGTAAGTCTCTTTACTCGTTCCGTAATACATCATCCTACAACTAACTTATTAGTTGCAATGCTTACAAGGCTTAAGTGATGTGTATTACCAAGAGGGCCCAGAGATACCTCTCCGACAATCGGAGTGACAAATCCTAATCTCGAAATACGCCAACCCAACAAGTACCTTCGGAGACACCTGTAGAGCACCTTTATAATCACCCAGTTACGTTGTGACGTTTGGTCGCACACAAAGTGTTCCTCCGGTAAACGGGAGTTGCATAATCTCATAGTCATAGGAACATGTATAAGTTATGAAGAAAGCAATAGCAACAAACTAAACGATCAAGTGCTAAGCTAATGGAATGGGTCAAGTCAATCACATCATTCTCCTAATGATGTGATCCCGTTAATCAAATGACAACTCATGTCTATGGTTAGGAAACATAACCATCTTTGATCAACGAGCTAGTCAAGTAGAGGCATACTAGTGACACTCTGTTTGTCTATGTATTCACACATGTATTATGTTTCTGGTTAATACAATTCTAGCATGAATAATAAACATTTATCATGATATAAGGAAATAAATAATAACTTTATTATTGCCTCTAGGGCATATTTCCTTCACTACGGCCCATAGAAGGCCCATTGTTTCTACGGCCCGTAGAAGGCCTACTGTTTCTACGGCCCATAGAAGGCCCACTATTTCTACGGCCCGTAGGAGGCCCAGTGTCACTACAGTAAATATTAGCCCATGGTTATTGTGGCCTAGTTTTAAATAATAGGTTATTGCAGCCACTAGCAAACCGCGGAAAAAGAACTGCACTGACTACAAGCAAACAAATAAACAAGACAACAAGGAAATAAATAAGCAAGCAACTTATGCTAGGCTATCACGACTATTACACATATTACATCCACTAGGCATCAAAGTTCACCAGCAGTGCAAATATAGGGAACAAAGCAGCATATAAACGCCGCAACAAAACAAGTCCAGAACTGAAACCACTTCAGAAGAGTTCAAGAAACAATATCCTGCGTACCCATAATGCTGGCAAGATGCTTAGCAAGCTTATTAACTTTATCTTGTTTGGCGCTTAAATCCTCCAGCGCTTGATGTTGCACAAGAAAGTACGCATCTGAATTCTGCAGGGACTTCCTCAGTCCTTCGACTTCTTGCCGCGGCACAGCTGACTGATGCCTTTCAGCTTGTAGCTGAGACTGAAGAAGCCAAAGTGATTCAGGCAGCGAGTTCGAAGAGCTTGTGCCAGCGGTACTAGCCAGTAACTCGAACACTACATCAACGTAGGACTGTGGTTTTTCTCACTGTCTACAAGATCGTTTTTATCACCTTTCTTGGAGACCAACAGGGTTGTCTCACTATCTTGAACCTTATCTGCATTACTTTCTCTACCATTGCATAGTGGGGTGCTCTTCTCCAATATTCTGTTTGCATACTACAAGAGAAACAAGCAGACACATCATAGGTTTAGCTTGTAGTATACGAAACTCATTTTGGTAAACCGGTTCAGTAGTAAGGTGGACAGGATAACAGCATGAAACAAACATATACCTATGTACTATGGTCACTATATTGTCCATATCATTCTAGTTTATGTTCCCTAATCAATATAGAGACACAGTTCAACTCATATATTTTTAAGACACAGCAGCATAGACAGAATATAAGTGTGAGAAACTACACAGCATTGGCAGCACTTGTAATGTGCATCACATGAGAACATAACTGTTTATACAACTTAAACTGAAATCAACATAGAGCAAGAAGTTAGAACAGCAATCCGGTTAAAGAAATAGGTTTAAAACATACCTGTTGCGCCATTGGAGTTTCAATTGGATCCTTCAAATTCGAAAGTAGTTGGTATGAGTAAATACAGTGATGCAACAACAAAGGAGTATGGACCATAGCTACGGAATCTGACCTGAGAACAGTTGCTCTTCTGCTTTAAACGTGGAGTTTGGGTTAGTTGTGGTGGTCTTTGTGCTTTGGGCACTGCAGTAGCTTTACAAACTGCTCGTGTGGGGGTACTCTGTGGTGGACATGGTGCTTTGTCAACTATAAGTGGGTTACTATCCGCTGGGGTTGCGGTTAGATGGGTTGTAGCTGGTTCTCTGCCCAATGGTGTAAGTGTGCAATCTGGAAGAGTCTCGATTATGTGTGGTGGGGCTACTTTGTGGGCCAGTACAACCATGGTTCTATCTGCATCGACGGGTAGCACTATCTTTTGTGAAGAACAGGTTTTTGCTCCCTTAGATACTACCATCACCCCCTCCAATTCAAATGGCTAATAAACAAGAAAAGAAATTGAACGTATAGACATTGTATGATAGACAGATGTGGTAATTCAAAAATATGTTGTCTAACCAAACAGGACAGCATGACACAATTTCACATATATGATGACTAACTAAACAGGATAGCATGACACAGTTTCAGATATATGATGGATAACTTAACAGGATATAATGGCATAATTCAACATATGATGAGTACCTAAACAAGATGACATGACAAAACTATATGATGTCTTTCTAAAATAGGTTGGGATGAAATAATTCACATACATGTTGTCTAAGTATACAGGATGGCATGATATAATTGACATAATTGATTCATATACTAAGCAGCTGGCACTCGCATGTATGATCTCTAAACAAAGCAAATAGAATTCAATATTGTGCATATGATGTCTAAACTAAGTAATGCAAGACACCATATGCATCATATGAGAAATATAAACATTGCAACTTAGAGCATACACCTCAGGTGGGATATAGGACTGGTCATCTGTCTCTGAATCCTCCTCTGAGGAGCTCCCTGTAACCATCGAGATATATGCTTCAATAGGTACCATTGCCTGCTCTGAAGACCTTGTTTTCACTCAAGATTTTTCCATAACCGGCTCAAATGGCTGATACACATGAAGAGTAGTTCAATATACACATATTTTCGACAAACGTAATACGTAATGAAAAAAAAGATGGCATGAGATAATTCACATATATGATGCCTGGCTCCATGGCGGTGCATAATTCAAATATATGATAACTGGCTGAAAAACATGGCATTGCATAATTCACATATCTGATATAGAAAGCAAACAGGAGGCATTCACACAAAGCATGTCTAATCTAAGCAGATGGCATGGTAATGCAAGAGACCATATGCATGATATGAGCAATATAACCCAGCCAAGTTAGAGCGTGCACCTCGGGGGGGAGGCGATACGACTGGTCATCTCTCTCTGAATCCTCCTCTGAGGAGCTATCTGTAACCAGCAAGAAATCTGCATCGACAGGTAGCACTGACTGCTCAGAAGACCTTGTTTTCACTCCAGATTTTCCCATGAACGACTCAAATGGCTGATGCACAGGAAGAGTAGATGAATGTATAAACATTGTTGACAAATGGAATACATTATGGAAAAAAATATGGCACGATACAATTCACATATACGATGACTGGCTAAACAGGATGGCATTGCCTGATTCACGTATATGATGCCTGGCTAAAGGAGATGGCATTGCATAATTCCCATATACTCCCTCCGTTCCTAAATATTTGCCTTTTTAGAGATTTCAAATGGAATACCACATACGGATGTATATAGACATATTTTAGAGTGTAGATTCACTCATTTTGTTCCGTATGTAGTCACTTGTTGAAATCTCTAAAAAGACAAATATTTAGGAATGGTGGGAGTATGATATAGAAACCAAACAGGTGGCATTCACACAAAGCAAATCTAAACTAAGCTGATGACATATAAGATGTATAATGTAAGCAATGCAAGGCGTCATATGCATGATATGACCAACATCAGCATGCTAGGTTAGAGCAAACACCTCAGGTGGTAAACAGGCGTGGTCGGCTCCTTCTGAATCTCCATTTGAACAGTTATCTTCCTCTGGAATACAATCTGGAAATACAGGAGGGGGTGCCACTTCGCCCACCATGGAGCGGCGTCTGCATGACATTATATTCGCATGCAACGGTCTTCTCTTTTTCTCTACATGTTCAGTACGATTGTGTACAATATCTGACATGCATAATAAAAAATAGTTAGATTTTGTAAGGCCTAAGGGGTGCATGCAAAAATCAAGACTGGTGGTAGCAAACGAGTGGATGGATCCAAAACTAATGATAGCAGGTAGATTATAGCTTCAGTTTAAAAAGATAGACAATGGATCATCTATTGTTTGTTGCCCACCCAACATGAACCACATAGAAGACCCCAGATGAACCAGATAGTAGACAAATACTATTCGTTGTTGGCTCGATATGAGACCCATGGGCAATTCAAAACTCAAGATTGAACGATAAAGTAGCAGGTAATAATAACCGATGTATAACGTAAGCAAACACGAAAGACTGCGACCTCTCTTCCGGAACTGTGTAGTCCTCAGGTTCATCTGCTCATTAGATGATGGTAATGCAGTTGGCGTGGCTACCGACAACGGGGAAGATGATCTAAGGCGGCGAAAGGAAGTCTGCAGGGGGGATCTCTGCTGCAGTGAACGCTTCTGTCAATGGTGCACCTCAGGTGGGGTGGATGACGGCACGGCAGGAGCAGGACATAACACACAGAGTTTTCTTTGACACCTATCTGAAAATGAAGTAAATCTGTAAGGGCTCCTTAGAATTGGAGGATTCTATAAATGCAGGGACAGGAAAAACATAGGAATAGGATAGGAATGCACGTGCAAAACAGAGCATTTGGAAACATAGGATTTCAGTCAACCTGGGTGTTTGGCTCACATGAATTGGAAGAACAGAGGAATGAAGAAACAAAGTGATGCGGTGAGTGTACAACCTCTTTGGCATAGCCTTGTGGACCTCGGCATCATTGGGTTGGACATGGAGGATGGTGATGATGCTGGTGTGACTGTCGGAGGCGGGGAAGAAGATCCGAGGCCTCTGGAAACAGCGTCGAGGGTACTGCTCCGCTGTGATGGATGGTTCCGTCGTTGGAGCAGCTCCGCTAAGGTGTACGGCGACGAGGCTGAAGCATGACAAGACAGACAATGTTTTTCTGAAGTGGGACCCTAATATCATCTGCAATAGATGATGTAAAATACATCACCAAAAAGTGCTAGATGTAAAATGCATCAGCCGCACCACGGCCGCTCCGACAGATGTTGTAAGTACTGTTCACTCTGAACTTAACTGAAGAAAATGAACTTCATAGTCGAAACTGAATTTTACTGTCGAAACTGATTGAACTAGTAACAGAGCATTGCAATAGATGTTTAGGGCGTTCGAGCACTAGTAGCAGAGAAGCAGTGATCTAAATCAGCAGACGCTCGAGCAGGGAACGCACTAGCAGAGAGCAAGTCGTGTAGTAGCACCGCGAGTGAGTGCTAAAGCAGCAACTCCTGTAGCTCTCGGAGGTCGTGCAGCAGCAGCAGCAGCAGCGCAAGCGAGAGCAAGAGCAGAGCAGCAGCATGAACGAAAGCAGGAGCAGTGCAGCAGCATGACCGACAGCAAGAACAGAGCCGCAGCGTGAGCGGGAGCCGGAGCAGCTGCAGCTAGTGCCGTTGTGGAAGTCGCCGCCGAGGAAGCAACGACATGGGGGAGAGACGCCATGGATGATGTGGCTCGCAACGGCGCCGTCGATGGAGACACGCCATGTCTGCTCGGTATCGAGCACCGGCAGCCCCATGAGATCGAATAAAAGATAAAATGCAGCGGTGAGTGCAGAACCTCCTTGGTGGCGCCGAGTTGGCCTTGGCTTCATTGGAGGAATTGGTGAGGGTGTTGCGGTTTCGGTGGGGCAGGTCAAGATGGCGCTATGGGGATTGAGGTGGCGCGATAGACGAGGCGAACATCGGGGCAGCTCCTTGGAGGGGGAGGACGGGGCAGCTGATCCGGCGGGACAACGAGATCGACAATGGATCCTCATCCGGTGCGGTGGATGAGGGACGGTGAGCTGTTGCGGTGGACGACGTAGTCGGGGAAGAGACTCCGGCTGGGCGGCGGTCAGGAGGCCAACGGAGGAGCGTGGGGTTTCGCGGGTTTTGGCGGCCTCGGTGTACGAATGGGGGGCAAAGGGGGAGGGGGAGCCAAGCTTAGGGACGCGCTTGTCCGAAATGTAGGGTAAGTTACCAGCATAGCCCCACCAGTTTTGACACCGCAACGTGGAGCTTCATTTCCGGCTAAGGGGTAGAAGGGGGATTTCGCGTGTCTGGGCTGCAGGAGCGATTTTGGATGAGGAGGGAGTTCTCACACGCGTCCAAATTTCGGGATAACAAGGCGCGGCGCGGGTTGAAGAAGCGGGAATTTCAAAGCAGGTGAGACGAAAGATACTCGAGCTTGAAAATTTCAGGATAACAAGGTGCGGATTCCTTGTTCGGCAGAACAAACTTAACGTGTAAAAAAACAATTCATACAAGACACAAGAGAGTCATGTCCCCTTTTACTATATTGCTATAGATGCCATTGAAAAAACTGCAAGAAAAATGTAAAAAAATCGGGAGAACAAGATTACCCTGCACAGTACCAAATCGATTCGCACTTCCCTCAACAACAACAAAAAACAAATCAATTCCCACCAAAGAAAGAGTAATGTCCCTTTTTATATGATTACAGATGCCATGATCTCAAATTTCAATTTTTGAATCCACGTTATGTTGAATTCGAATATATCATTAGGTGACCTTGCGGTTTATAATTGATGTAGTCGTACATTTTGATCTTCCATCATATATGAACATTTTACTCCACCATGTGAACATATATATTGTCGTCCACCATATGGACTAAATTTGAATCAATTTTCCTTATTTAATTATGATTGTTGTCAAGTTATACAATAATTTAAATATTATCTTGATAACAAAAAACATACATATAGCAGTAATCATATTTCACTATGAACTACATGTACCATACGCTCTCCAATTCAAATATTTGTATCCATTTTATGTTGAATTCAAATCATAGTACATTATTGGTCTAGGTAGCGAGATGTTTGGGATAATCTAAACCCTGTTTTCATACGTATAATTTTTGGCTGAATTGGGACAAGTTTTGGTATAAGCCTCTTGCAAAACCGGATATTCTCTCAACAAGCCTCGTGGTTCCGAGAGGGAACGTGTCACCTTTGTGTGCGAAATGATATACGCTGCCCCCCCTGATTTTATTTACAGAGGTAACATAGAACTATATGAGTGCCCTGTTAAATTTTGGAATTATTTCGGGTTCATTTGGCCTTTTTATACATTAATTGAGTTTCTGGACTTTTAATGTGCATAATCTAAATATGAATTGCATGCACATGCTCCGGTGCACCAAAGTGGGTTGAAAAATCACATGTGTGTCCTTGGTTGAATTTCTAGGTCTCATGGAAGAAATGAGAATGAAATTCAAACATCTGGTCGTCATGACTCAGCCGAGAACATCGAGAAACTTTGATTTTAAATTCATGTAAATCCAAAACTCGCCTGGAAATCATGAAACTTGGCTTGGTGTCATGTCATGGGACTAACATGTTGTGGTAAAAAATTGGGCCGATTTGGAAGCTCGTGGTTCTAAGAGGGAACGTGCCACCTTTGAGTGTGAAATGATATACGCTCCCCCCCTTGAGTTTCTTAACAAAGGCAACATAGAACTACATTAGTGCCCTGTTAAATTTTGGAATTATTCCGGGTTTGTTTGTCGTTTTTTATACATTAATTGAGTTTCTGGTCATTTAATGTGCATAATTCAAATTTGAACAAGAAGCACATGCTCTCGTGCACCAAAGTTGGTTGAAAAATCACATTTGTGTCCTCGGGTGAATTTCTAGATCCCATGCAAGAAATGAGAATAAAATTAAAACATCTGGGCATCGTGGCTCGGCCGAGAACATTGAGAAAATTGGTTTTAAAATTCTTGTAAATCCAAAACACGTCTGAAAAACATGAAACTTGGCATGGATGTCATGTCATGGTACTACCATGTTGGGGTAAAAAATTGGCCGAATAGGAACATATTTTGGTATAAGCTTCTCGCAAACCGAAGCTTCTCTCAAGAAGGCTTGTGGTTTTGAGAGGGAACGTGCCACCTTTGAGTGCGAAACAATATACGTTGTCCCCCTTGAGTTTATTTACAAAGGCAACATAGAACTACATGAGTTCCCTATTAAAATTTGGAATTATTCCGTCTTCTTTTGGCCTTATTTACACATTAATTGAGTTTTTGGTCATTTAATGTGCTTAATTCAAATTTGGACTACAAGCACATGCTCCCGTGCACCAAAGTTGGTTGAAAAATCACATTTGTGTCCTCGGGTGAATTTCTACTCCCTCCTTCCATCTATATAGGTCCTAATGCATTTTTCGAGGCTAACTTTGACCAAACGTTAGAGCAATAATATATGACATGCAACTTACACAAAGCATACCTTCAAATTTATATGTCAAAGGAGCTTCCAATAATATAATTTTCATAGTATACATCTCATGTGCTATTAATCTTGTCAATAGTCAAAGGCTGTCTTGAAAAACACATTAGGCCCTATATAGATGGGAGGAGGGAGTAGGTCCCATGCAAAAAATGAGAATAAAATTCAAACATCTGGGCATCGTGGCTCGGTCGAGAACATTGAGAAACTTGGTTTTAAAATCATGAAACTTGGCATGGTGTCATGTCATGGTAGTACCATGCCGTGGTAAAAAATTGGCCGAATAGGAACAAATTTTGGTATAATCTTCTTGCAAATCGGAGCTTCTCTCAAGAAGGCTCGTGGTTCTGGGAGGGAACGTATCACCTTTGTGTGCATAATTCAAATTTGAAATACAAGCACATGTTCCAGTGAACCAAAGTTGGTTGAAAAATCACATGTGTGTCCTCAGGTAAATTTCTAGGTTCCATGCAAGAAATGGGAATGAAATTCAAAATTCTGGGCATCGTGGCTGGGTTGGAAACATTGACAAACTTAGTTTTTTTAATTCCTATAAATCCAAAACACGCATGAAAATAATGAAACTTGGCTTGGTGCCATGTGCTACTTCTTGAGCTTGCGTTGGATTTCCCCGAAGAGGAAGGGATGATGCAGCAGAGTAGCATAAGTATTTCCCTCAATTTTTGAGAACCAAGGTATCAATCCAGTAGGAGGCCACGCTCAAGTCCCTCGTACCTGCACAAAACGATAGCTACTCGCAACCAATGCGATTAGGGGTTGTCAATCCCTTCACGGTCACTTACGAGAGTGAGATCTGATAGATATAATATTTTTGGTATTTTTGATATAGAGATGCAAAGTGAAAAGTAAAAGGCAAAGTAAAAAAGCAAAGCAAGATTAAAGTGATGGAGATTAATATGATGAGAATAGACCCGGGGGCCATAGGTTTCACTAGTGGCTTCTCTCAAGAGCATAAGTATTCTACGATGAGTGAACAAATTACTGTTGAGCAATTGACAGAATTGAGCATAGTTATGAGAAGGCATGATCATGTATATAGGCATCACATCCGTGACAAGTAGACTGAAAAGATTCTGCATCTACTACTATTACTCCACTCATCAACCGCTATCCAGCATGCATCTAGAGTATTAAGTTAAAAACAGAGTAACGCTTTAAGCAAGATGACATGATGTAGAGAGATAAATTCATGCAATATGAAATAAACCCCATCTTGTTATCCTCGATGGCAACGATGCAATACGTGCCTTGCTGCCCCTTTTGTCACTGGGAAAGGACACCGCAAGATCGAACCCAAAGCTAAGCATTTCTCCCATGGCAAGAACTACCAATCTAGTTGGCCAAACCAAACGGATAATTCGAAGAGACTTGCAAAGATAACCAATCATACATAAAAGACTTCAGAGAAGATTCAAATATTATTCATAGATAGACTTGATCATAAATCCACAATTCATCGGTCTCAACAAACACATCGCAAAAAGAAGATTACATCGAATAGATCTCCACAAGAGAGGGGGAGAACTTTGTATTGAGATCCAAAAAGAGAGAAGAAGCCATCTAGCTACTAACTATGGACCCGAAGGTCTGAGGTAAACTACTCACACTTCATCGGAGAGGTTATGACGATGTAGAAGCCCTCCGTGATGACGGCCCTCTCCGCGGAGCTCCGGAACAGGCCCCAAGATGGGATCTCGTGGATACAGAAAGTTGCGGCGGTGGAATTTGGTTTTTGGCTGTTCTGATCGTTTGGGGGTATGTAGGTATATATAGGAGGAAGGAGTACGTCGGTGGAGCACCGAGGGGCCCACGAGGTAGGGGGCGCGCCCTAGGGGGGGCGCCCCCCACCCTCGTGACCGCCTCTTTGACTCCTTGGAGTAGGGTCCAAGTCTCCTGGATCACCTTCGGTGAGAAAATCACGTTCCCGAAGGTTTTATTCCGTTTGGACTCCGTTTGATATTCTGTTTCTCCGAAATACTGGAAAAGGCAAAAAAACAGCAATTCTGGGCTGGGCCTCCGGTTAATAGGTTAGTCCCAAAAATAATATAAAAGTGGAAAATAAAGCCCAATATAGTCCAAAACAGTAGATAATATAGCATGGAGCAATCAAAAATTATAGATACGTTGGAGACGTATCAGGCATCCCCAAGCTTAATTCCTGCTCGTCCTCGAGTAGGTAAATGATAAAGGAGAATTTTTGATGTGGAGTGCTACTTGGCATAATTTCAATGCAAATCTTCTTAATTGTGATATGAATATTCAGATTCGAAAGATTCAAGACAAAAGTTTATATTGACATAAAAATAATAATACTTCAATCATACTAACAAAGCAATTATGTCTTCTCAAACTAACATGGCCAAAGAAAGTTATCCCTACAAAATCATATAGTCTGGCTATGCTCTATCTTCACCACACAAAGTATTTAAATCATGCACAACCCCGATGACAAGCCAAGCAATTGTTTCATACTCTAATTTTTTCAAAAACTTTTTCAATCTTCACGCAATACATGAGCGTGAGCCATGGATATAGCACTATAGGTGGGATAGAATGGTGGTTGTGGAGAAGACAAAAACGGGAAGATAGTCTCACATCAACTAGGCGTATCAACGGGCTAAGGATATGCCCATCAATAGATATCAATGTGAGTGAGTAGGGATTGCCATGCAACGGATGCACTAGAGCTATAAGTATATGAAAGCTCATCAAAATAAACTAAGTGGGTGTGCATCCAACTTGCTTGCTCACGAAGACCTAGGGCATTTTGAGGAAGCCCATCATTGGAATATACAAGCCAAGTTCTATAATGTAAAATTCCCACTAGTATATGAAAGTGATAACATGAGAGACTCTCTACTATGAAGATCATGGTGCTACTTTGAAGCACAAGTGTGGTAAAAGGATAGTAACATTGTCCCTTCTCTCTTTTTCTCTCATTTTTTTATTTGGGCCTTTTCTCTTTTTTATGGCCTCTTTTCTTTCTCCTTTTTGGGCTTCTTTGGCCTCTTTTATTTATTTTTCGTCTGGAGTCTCATCCCGACTTGTGGGGGAATCATAGTCTCCATCATCCTTTCCTCACTGGGACAATGCTCTAATAATGATGATTATCACACTTTTATTTTTCTTACAACTCAACAATTACAACTCGATACTTAGAACAAAATATGACTCTATATGAATGCCTCCGGCGGTGTACCGGGATATGCAATATGACAATGATGGAGTCTGTCATAATAAACAGAACGGTGGAAAGTTGCATGGCAATATATCTCGGAATGGCTATGGAAATGCCATAATAGGTAGGTATAGTGGCTGTTTTGAGGAAGGTATATGGTGGGTGTATGATACCGGCGAAAGGTGTGCGGTATTAGAGAGGCTAGCAAAGGTGGAAGGGTGAGAGTGCGTATAATCCATGGACTCAACATTAGTCATAAAGAACTCATATACTTATTGCAAAAATCTAGAAGTTATCAAAGCAAAGTATTACGCGCATTCTCCTAGGGGGGATAGATTGCTAGGAAAATACCATCGCTCGTCCCCGACCGCCACTCATAAGGAAGACAATCAATAAATAAATCATGCTCCGACTTCATCACATAACGGTTCACCATACGTGCATGCTATGGGAATCACAAACTTTAACACAAGTATTCTTTAAATTCACAACTACTCAACTAGCATGACTCTAATATTATCACCTCCATATCTCAAAACAATTATCAAGTATCAAACTTTTCTTAGTATTCAACACACTCAAAAGAAAGTTTCACAAATCTTGAATACCAAGCATATTATTATTAAGAAAATTACCATGCTATTAAGAGACTCTCAAAATAATCTAAGTGAAGCATGAGAGATCAATAGTTTCTTTAAAACAAATCCACCACCGTGCTCTAAAAGATCTAAGTGAAGCACATAGAGCAAAATTATAACGCTCAAAAGATATAAGTGAAGCACATAGAGCAAAACTACATAGCTCAAAAGATATAAGTGAAGCACATAGAGTATTCTATCAAATTTTAATTCATGTATGGCTCTCTCAAAAGGTGCGTACATAAAGGATGATTGTGGCATACTATAACACAAAGACAAAAATAATACAAGACGCTCCAAGCAAAACACATATCATGTTGGTGAATAAAAATATAGCTCCAAGTAAATTACCGATGGAAGTGGACGAAAGAGGGGATGCTTTCCGGGGCATCCCCAAGCTTTGACTTTTTGGTGTCCTTGGATTATCTTGGGGGTGCCATGGGCATCCCCAAGCTTAGGCTCTTGCCACTCCTTGTTCCATAATCCATCAAAAGAATTCACCCAAAACTTGAAAACTTCACAACACAAAACTTAAAGTAGAAAACTCGTGAGCTCCGTCAGCGAAAGAAAACAAAAGACCACTTCAAGGTACTGTAATGAACTCATTCTTTATTTATATTGGTGTTAAACCTACTGTATTCCAACTTCTCTATGGATTATAAACTATTTTACTAACCATAGATTCATCAAAATAAGCAAACAACACACGAAAAACAGAATCTGTCAAAAACAGAACAGTCTGTAGTAATCTGTAGCTAGCGCAAGATATGGAACCCCAAAAATTCTAAAATAAATTTCTGGACGTGAGGAATTTATCTATTAATCATCTTAAAAAATAGTTAACTAAATATCACTCTTCAAATAAAAATGACAGTAGTTCTCGTGAGCGCTAAAGTTTCTGTTTTTTTACAGCAAGTTCAACAAGACTTTCCCCAAGTCTCCCCAACGGTTCTACTTGGCACAAACACTAATTAAGCACAAAAAACACAACCAAAACAGAGGCTAAATAATTTATTTATTAAATAACAGCAAGGAAAAATATTGGGTTGTCTCCCAACAAGCGCTTTTCTTTAAAGCCTTATAGCTAGGCATTGGTAATTTTAATGATGCTCACAAGAAAGACAAGAATTGAAGCACAAAAGGAGCATCATAAAGCATGTGACAAACACATCTAAGTCTAACATACTTCCTATGCATAGGCATCTTAAAGGCAAACAAATTATCATAGCAAGAAAAAACTATCATATGCAAGGAAGCGGAAAGAAACAATAGCAATCTCAACATAATGAGAGGTAATTTAGTAACATGAAAATTTCTAAAACCATATTTTCCTCTCTCATAGTAATTACATGTAGGATCATAAGCAAATTCAACAATATAGGTATCACGAAACATATTCTTAACAGGATCCACATGTATGCAAAGTTGAGACTCTTCCAAAATAGTGGGATTAACATTAACTAAAGTCATGACCTTTCCAAACCCACTTTAATATTATTGCAAACATTATGATCAATCTCATATTCATCATGGGGTTTAAATAAATTTTCAAGATCAAAAGAAGAATCACCCCAATCATGATCGTTGCAACAAGTAGAGGACATAGTAAAACTAGCATCCCCAAGCTTAGGGTTTTGCATATTATTAGCACAATTGACATTCATAGAATTTATACTATCATCATTGCAATCATGCTTTCTATTCAAAGATCTATGGTGAATCGCTTCATAAAGTAATTCATCAAGCTTTTCATATTCACGAATTTCAAGCAAAACCTCATAAAGATAATCTAGTGCACAAAACTCACTAGCAATTGGTTCGTCATAATTGGATCTCTTAAAAAGATTAGCAAGTGGATGAGGATCCATAGATCTTAGGTTCTCTGTTTAGTAATAAATAAACAACTATTCCAACCATACGAGCAAACAAGAAACGGGCAAAAGAGGCAAGTTGGGTAAGAGAAGGGGAACAGAGAGAGAGGGTGAATAAAACGGCAAGGGTGAAGTGGGCGAGAGGAAAACGAGAGGCAAATGGCAAATAATGTAATGCGAGAGATAGGGATTGTGATGGGTACTTGGAATGTTGAATTTTTGCGTAGACTCCCCGGCAACGGCGCCAAAAATTCTTCTTGCTACGTCTTGAGCTTGCGTTGGATTTCCCCGAAGAGGAAGGGATGATGCATCAGAGTAGCGTAAGTATTTCCCTCGGTTTTTGAGACAAGTAGACCAAAACGATTCTGCATCTACTACTATTACTCCACTCATCGACCGCTATCCAGCATGCATCTAGAGTATTAAGTTAAAAACAGAGTAACGCTTTAAGCAAGATGACATGATGTAGAGAGATAAATTCATGCAATATGAAATAAACCCCATCTTGTTATCCTCGATGGCAACGATGCAATACGTGCCTTGCTGCCCCTTCTGTCACTAAGAAAGGACACCGCAAGATCAAACCCAAAGCTAAGCACTTCTCCCATGGCAAGAACTACCAATCTAGTTGGCCAAACCAAACGGATAATTCGAAGAGACTTGCAAAGATAACCAATCATACATAAAAGAATTCAGAGAAGATTCAAATATTATTCATAGATAGACTTTATCATAAACCCACAATTCATCGGTCTCAACAAACATACCGCAAAAAGAAGATTACATCGAATAGATCTCCACAAGAGAGGGGGAGAACTTTGTATTGAGATCCAAAAAGAGAGAAGAAGCCATCTAGCTACTAACTATGGACCCGAAGGTCTGAGGTAAACTACTCACACTTCATCGGAGAGGCTATGATGATGTAGAAGCCCTCCGTGATGACGGCCCTCTCCGGCGGAGCTCCGGAACAGGCCCCAAGATGGGATCTCGTGGATACAGAAAGTTGCGACGGTGGAATTAGGTTTTTGGCTCCTTGTTCTGATTGTTTGGGGGTACGTAGGTATATATAGGAGGAAGGAGTACATCGGTGGAGCACCGAGGGGCCCATGAGGCAGGGGGGCGCCCCCCACCCTCGTGACCGCCTCTTTGACTCCTTGGAGTAGGGTCCAAGTCTCCTGGATCACATTCGGTGAGAAAATCACGTCCCCAAAGGTTTTATTCCGTTTGGACTCCGTTTGATATTCTGTTTCTCCGAAATACTGAAATAGGCAAAAAAAACAATTCTGGGTTGGGCCTCCGCTTAATAGCTTAGTCCCAAAAATAATATAGAAGTGGAAAATAAAGCCCAATATAGTCCAAAACAGTAGATAATATAGCATGGAGCAATCAAAAATTATCGATACGTTGGAGACGAATCACCATGACATGGAACCAACATGTTGTGGTAAATTTGCAGTCCGATTTGCGAAGGCGCACACATTAAAACAATCAACAAAGTCATTTTGGAATAAGTGTTGTCACGTTACAATCGGAAACACGAGTATTATTGAAACCGTGGGCGTTCTACTTACTAGTACCATTTACGTGCCGCCACGCGTCCCCATTTTTTATTAGCTAGGAGGCGCTGTGCAGGATAGCTATTTGAGTACGAGAGGCGTGCGATCAGACCCCTGCGCGTGCTTATCGGGAGGAGAGCCCTTTGACCTCCATCTGCCGTCCACCTCTCTCCCAAGGTCTCCATTAATGGCGCCCGAGCCTCTGTTTAATGGCGTGGCTATGTCTCACTCGACTGAGATTTAAGAGAGAAAAAAGAAAATCTGAAAACACGGATCTTGATGTAAGATTCGACGGACCTATATAGCATCTACTTCGACTTATAGCAAGACTGATGAATATATAAGGATGATTAATTTTTTATCAAAGAAGGGCTTGCCCCTTCCGATTTTCATTACTGAAAACCACCACAATTCACAAGAAGTTCAGCACAACTCCAGCCTAACACGAAGGACTAAAAGCTACCAGATTGAAATCGCAACATCCCAAGAGGCCAACAAAGGCTAAACATCCGCGCTAGAACCCAACATTTCACAATCGACGACACAATCCACATCCTAAACCAATTATTACATCAAAAGAAACTAGGAAACTAGTCTCCACGGCGAGTGGCGATGAGCTCTTTCGTGTCCTCAAGACGCTGCTTGAGTACATCCACGGATTCCTCCACCAGCCTTTAGCGCTCATTGCGTAGCATGTCATTATCGTCCATAAATTTCTTGACGATGATGTCGGTCCTCTTCAACAAGGCACTGGTCTCCTCCTGCTGGTCTGAACTTCGGACGATCTTCTCCCTCAGCAGGTCGCACTCGGCCTAGAGCATCTCATTTCCCTCCCTTAGTTGCCGGATGACGCCGGTAGCCTGTTCAAACGAGGCTTTCATGTCGTCTGCAACCTCGCCTAGCCAGAGATCTGATCCATCTGGCTATGGACGATCGCATGCATTCGCCTGTAACAACCGTCGCCTGCCCGCGAGAAATTTTCCTAAGCCACCGCGGTGCGGCGGGACATCTCTGCTGCATTCGTGGCGCAGCGGGACATCTCTTCTACTTCCGCGGCATGGTCGGACCAGTCTGCTGCATCGACGGTGCGGCGGGACCTCCGTGTTGCTTCAGTGGCACGGCGGGACCTCTGTGCTGCTACTCCCGCGCGGCGGGAGATGTCGGCTGCTCTCGCAGCAAGGCGGTAGATCTCTCATGCTTCCGCTTCCATGCTCGCCTCTCCCTGGTGGCAATCTCTCGACCCAGAACTCACGCTGGCCATGGCAGATGCAAGGGAAGGATGTTGAATGACTTATTCTTTTTGTGGATGAGGAGTTGAGGAGGAATGTGCAGTCATCTTGGCACACTAGTATTTACAACCGAGTACTAATACGCTCCTAGGTGGGAAACCGTTTAGGTTGTGATCAGTGTAACAGGTTTGCAATTCAATATACTCCCCTTTTGTAAGGCCCCGCTTTGGAAAGGTGCATGCATGCAACCATTTCATTGGTTGCATTGAAAGCCATTGTTGTTGGTGCCATGGCTGAAAAATTAATATACTTCATGCATGCTTTTTCATTGGCTGCATGCATGTGAGAGAGTGCATTGGGAGTGAAATGAAAGAATTAATGTGAGCAAATTACTATGTGTCTTGGTCTAAGAGAAATTGTCTTTAGCCCTAATAAACCCGGACGGAGGGAGTAGCGTGGTACTAATACGCTCCTAAGTGGGAAACCGTTTAGGTTGTGATCGGTGTGAACAGGTTTACAATTCAATATAGCGTGGTACTAATACGCTCCTAAGTGGGAAACCATTTAGGTTGTGATCGGTGTGAACAGGTTTGCAATTCAATATAGCGTGGAGTAATTTGCAATTCAAATTTTAGTTTTTCCATTTTATAAGGCTCAGTTTGGTTGTTCCCCAACACATGTTCATATTCCAAGGTGCATTAAATCATTGCATGCAAGTATTAAGAGAAAATTGACCAATGCATGTACTTTATGCATGCATGCATTGCAATTAATGCATAGATAAACATAATTTTTTGAGAAAAACAAGAGCATTAATTAGGTGCTTTTGCAAACTACAAAAAAATATTCCACCACTCACCATCTTGGTTGGTGAGATTTTTGAATTAAGCCCTATAAACCGGAAAGGAGGGAGTACTGCTGTGTACGTGCAATAACTGGCACCGTCGTATACATATCTTACGGTTAATGGGGCGTTCCACGGGAATAGCCGCGTGGCGAGCTCTAGGCTAGTCTTGTTTTAGACGCATTAAACCTATCTCTCGGGACTTCTCGCACGCACCATCGTGCCACCCACAAAAACTTGTACTCTAAGTTTAGTAGTATGTTATACAAGAAGAGAAGAGGTGCACGCACGCACTCGTCCTCTCACACACGCGTCTGTTTTTCTCGAAAAGGAGGATGATGACCCCCGGCCTCTGCATCTGGGAGTCACACATGCATCTGTAGATACGAATTGTAGTGTTCTCAACCATCCGATTGGCTCTATCATGGATGTACCTATATACTAAAACATGTCTAGATACATCTATATTTTGACAAATGGAAGGCATGTATTGTGGAACGGAGGGAGTGCTTGTCATCAAAATGGATAAAAAGGGATGTATCTAGAACTAAAATACGTCTACATACATCTCCTTTTATTCATTTTGATGACAAGTAGTACTTCTTACCCAAAGGAACTTTATATCCAACAGACACAAAGGGGTTGTTTGGTTTGTGACTAACTTTGCCAAAGATTTCCCCACCTAAGTTTAGGCAAGTTTGACCAACTTAGGTGAGTGTTTGGTTCAAGCCACACCTTAGGCAAGCCACACTTGGACCCCACATGGCATACACACAAAAAGTGTGGCAAGATTCCCTTAGGCTTGCCAACTTGTGGCTCTTATTTTGATGAACTAACCTTAGTCAAGTTTGGCAAAATGTGGCAAAGTATGGCAATGCTAGTCCTAAAACCAAACATCCCCAAAATATACGTTCGACTATTTGAAATTACTGATTTGATGTCGAAGTAATTGCCGCATCGCCACCAAAACCCACCATTTCTTAAGCTAAAGTAGACCAAGGTAATCCCTATATTATCATATTACTAAGATAAACAGAAGGCACTGTAGAAACATTTAGGACATGACCTTGTCAATCTGAATGTGGAGGGACACAAGCTTAGCCCCGGCCAGCAGCTTGGGCGGAACTGTCAAGAAGGTCAGCTCCTGCACGTCGACATCGCCGGGATCCTTGCTGCTTGTCACCTCCATTTCCACCTTGACGGCGTCTGTCGTGCCTTTGGGCTCCCCCGGCGGGCTGTTCGCCCACAGCTTGGCCACGTAGTGCGGCAGTGGGGACGCCCCCGCTCTGATGCAGATGACTGACACGGTGATAGGCGCGCCGATGTCGAGCACGCCGCCGACCAAGAAAAACGTGTGGCGGTCCTCCTCCGTGAACAGCAAGAGATGTGGCTCCGACAGTGGCACTTGCAGCTAAAGCACCTTGACGTACTGGATCCTGTGCACGGGCATGGGATGCGCGGTGCTAATGTGGTGGTAGAGCGTCGGCGGCGGGCCTTCGTAGCCGCAAACGGGCACGGGGCATTTGCAGGGCGTGAGCGGACACACGCTCTGGTGATCGGCGAGCTTGTGGTAAGTGAGGTAGAGCCCACAACCTTCGTGCGGGCACTCCGCCCTCACCGACAAAAGGACGGAGTCCACCGCCATGTTCCGCACGTTGAAGCCACCGCTATGCTCGCACTTCTGGCACTGCTGCTGGTTCCCGGGGCGCTCGACGTGGTAGTCCGTGCAGGCCAGGTGCCCTCCCTTGCACTGCAGAAATCAATCGAACAACGCATCAATCAAGAAACCTGCACCTTGCTCAATCAGCCGAACGGACAAGGTGAATTCGAACCTCATACACTGGAGGCGTCAAGGGGAGGAGGCACAAGGGGCAGTGGAGCACGGTGAGGTCCATCGAGACCTTAGAGAGCTCCATCGTCGGGTCCTATTCGGTCTGCATGATCTCACCCTCCTCGTGCACAACCATCCCTCGACTTGGGCCGGGGTATACAAAGCTTTACCGTCACATATTTTATACTACTTCAAGGTGCATTAAATCAACACATGCAAGTAGTCCCTCCGGTCCTTTTTACTCCGCACATTAGCTTTGTTTGAAATCAAAGTTTTCTAAGTTTGACCAAATTTATATTAAAAAATATTAACATCTATAACATCCAATAAATAAAATATGAAAATATATTTCGAGATGGATCTAATAATAAATATGTTGTTATGTGAAGGTTAATAATTTTTTGTATAAATTTGGTCAAAGTTGGATGAGATTGACTTCAGACAAACCTAATATGCAGAGTAAAAAGGACCAGAGGGAGTATCAAAAGGAGAGTCACGGCATGCATGCATGCGTTGTAATTAATGCATCGGTAAACGCAAATTATTGAAATATATCGAGTGCAGTGCTTTGATGTGTCGCGTCAACTCGTACATCAACGAGAAGTTTGATTATCCTCTCCCTCGCGGACTTAACTGCACCTGCCTTTGGCTGTATGACAGGTTGGCCACACACCTGTCGGGCCCACCTGTCATACACGCAAAGGCAGGAGCGTCCCTCCCTCGCCCATGAGCGTGGTGGCTGGCAAGACTAGGAGAAGCTTTCGCTACACGCTCTCCCTCCCGCACGCGGTGGACATGCAGCAGTTCAATCGGTGTCAGATGGCCAGAAGCGTACTGTAGTACTCCTCCAGTGCAGTAGTACTCCATCATTGTTCGACTTCCCGAAGAGGCGAAGAGCCAAGCGCAGCCCGGACGCTCGTGTGGCAGTTTCATGTGTAGAGTAGTCTAGGATAGCGTGTACCGTGCCTGTAAGCTTAAAATCGTTGGGGTCGGCTCCATGCTATGTGGCCGTCTCGAAGTTTTAAAAAAATTAAAATAGTCTTCTGGCCCTACCTGACACCCTGGTGATTGTAGTTTGCACGCTCATCTGGTCAAGACAGGAATATATATTTTAATTTGTTTTTTTCGAAAAGGGGGGACTCCCCGGCCTCTGCATCAGAACGATGCATACGGCCACATATATTTTAATTTGTGGTGGGTAAATGTTAGAGGTTGCAGCAAATATATTGTACACTGCGGGTCTTTCAGCCAAGTTTAGAGGCAAGCATGTGGGGCCAGTGCTATGATGTGTCGCGTCAACTCGTACAACGAGGAGAAGCTTGATTTTACTACACGCCTTCTCCCTCACCCATGCGCGCGGTTGCTCGCAAACGAGGACATGCTTTTGCTTAGTAGTACTTCTACAACAAGCTATCCGTCCCGCTCGCGGTGGACGGACATGCAGCAGTGGATTCGACACTGTAGAAGCAGTAGTAGTAACATCATTGTTCGTCTTCTCGAAGAGGCGAAGAGCCAAGCGCAAACCGAACGTTGCAGTTGCGAACATTGGAGCACGCATATAGCCAGGCTCTTGCATGAGACAAAATTGCTATGTGAGCCCACTATTGTACTAGTACGTACAACTACTTGCTAGTATAGCCCCACCACTCCAATCCATCTACTCCCAAGTCTCTGCGCAACACTGCTCACTCCAATCCAAGACCAAGTGACCAGAAGCCACAAGCACCTATGGAGGCGATGGACGCGAGCGGCAGTCGGCTGTGCCAAATCATCCAAGGCGCCGGCCTGCGGCCCCGCACCGCGCAGCGTTTCCAGACGGTGCTGGCGACCGCAGGCATCGTTCACGCGGTCATCGCCGCCGAGGGAGGAAACCCACAGCTGCCGGAGGGGCCCGATCCTCTGCCCGTGCCGTTCTCTCCGACACAGCGCCGGCTCGGGAGGTCCTCCGACCCTTCTTCCTCCCTGCCGTATTGTCCGCAGATCCGACCTGCCGCCGCCGACATCCCGGCGACCCTCAGGTATAAGTTCTTCGAAAGCGGCCTTGCTCTACTGCCCCAGCTCCCCACGTGTCTGCATGTGCATCTTTTTCTACTCCCATCAGCTCTTCCAAAGCCACCTAAATTTTTAGTATTATTAGAGGTAAAGCTACTTCATGCATTCGAATCTAGGGCTTTGTTCAAACAACGAAGAAAGGGGGGAAAGTTGTAGCATGAATCTAGGACTTGATTCAAAGAGGAAATAATATGGTGAAAGTAGTAGAGACCGGATACCCAACCGGTCTCTTGGTTGAAAAGGGAAATAATGGGAAAACGCAGTACAAACTGGATAAGGAACAGATCTATTATTGGTTGAAAAAAGGATAGAAAGTGGCGGCTGGTGGACAAGTCAACAGAGTATGTCCAGGATTAGATTTGCTGCCATCACATAGTAAAAGGTCTCCAGGATTAGATTTGCTGCCCTCACATAGTAAAAGGTCTCAGGATTAGATTTGCTGCCCTCACATAGTAAAAGGTCTCAGGATTAGATTTGCTGCCCTCACATAGTAAAAGGTCTCCAGGATTAGATTTGCTGCCCTCACATAGTAAAAGGTCTCCAGGATTAGATTTGCTGCCCTCACATAGTAAAAGGTCTCCAGGATTAGATTTGCTGCCCTCACATAGTACAAGGTCTCCAGGATTAGGTTTGCTGCCCTCACATAGCATGAACAACTCGGCATCACCACTTTATGCCTCCTTGTAGGTACATTGTGCTGATGCGTCCACTGTCGCATGTCCTTATACCAACCTTTTGCTGTTGTTAATGTAAGGGCGCATGTAAAATGAAGCGATCACACTGTTACCTTAGGGACATGTCTAACCAGTGTTATTGTTAATCTAATGCCTCCAGTGATAAGATGCAATTAAACTGTGTTACAAATGGCACTCCTGCTGTTTTCCCCAGTATGATAAGTAAGTTGCTCCTTTACGCTGCTGAGTGTCCTGGTGTCCCCACGGTCCCATGCCCTTAAACCAACTCTTTAGCTGCTGTTGATTTACTGTGTCTGGTAAACAAGCAATGCCACCATTAAAGTAATCCCATATTTGAGGAATCTCATTGTTGATCGTAATGCTTCTGGTAACATGAAGCATTGCTGACGTTTTAAAATTTCTACTGTCCTTGCGTGATTTCCATGAACATAATTAAGATGCTTCTTTTCATTTTGTATATGTTTCATATATTCTTATTGACCAGCAACTATTTACTTTCTATCTTTTTGTGCAGATAGGGATATCCATTTCACCTTGTTGCTATTGTGACCTTTTGGTGAACTGCAAAAAACACTTTTTTTGGAATGAGTGTCTTGTGCAGTTCAACTAAAATGGCACGTGGGCAAGATCTCTCAATTTTGTTGGAACTGCACAAAATGGTGATTGGAGTTTCCAAAATCTCTGTCAAGTTCTGTTGGTAATCTCGTGCTACATTTTATTAGCCTTTGCAAGATGGAGCCGTCATTATCACCACAATGGCACTTTATTTTAGTGGAACTGCACAAAAGGGTAAGAAAATTATAGTTGCACCTTACATGAGCCGGATAGCCAACCTTAATGTTCCTCAATTTTAGTGCAACTACTAAAGAAGAACCTGCCAGCTCGCAAGAGCAAGTACTTCTTGCTAGCTCTAATGAGTTGGTTCTGAATCTTGCAAGCTGGGAATCAGTGAGATGTGTAGACATCTTTGTTGTACTTATTATTTGAATCTTATTTGTTGGTTCTGAATCTTGCAAGCTGGGAATCAATGAGATGTGTAGGCATCTTTGTTGTACTTATTATTTGGATATTATTTGTTGGTTCTGAATCTTGCAAGCTGGGAATCAATGAGATGTGTAGGCATCTTTGTTGTACTTATTATTTGGATCTTATTTGTTGGTTCTGAATCTTGCAAGCTGGGAAACACGGCATGATGATGCAGAGGACAACAACCATAACAAACAGTTCAAACTTGGTAGTATTATCTTTGTGAAAGTGCGACAAATGTGATGATCATGTGCGTCCTGAGAATAATAATTCTAATTGTTGTGCATGTTGATCCTGTGGCACTGATAGAACGAGCGAATGCATTGCTTGTTTGAAGTATAAATTTCTATTAAAGCTAATTAAAGTTAAGTAAAGTGACCACTAACTCCTGTTATTACAGTACCAATACAGACCCGCTCGTGAACCAACGTGTGGCCAAGGGTGCATCTTCTGCCGGGCGTGCAGCGGACGAGGGAGGGGTAGTAACTGTTGTCGCCTATACACACTCAGCTTACTGTTCAATCCAGTTCCCCAAGAGCTGAAAAATGAACTGCTGCCACCGCCTACACACTCGTTCACTCGAAGAGACTCCAATGGCGATCCGAGGGGTGAGCCTGCTGGATATGGACTTCAGCAAGGAGTTCCCCTTTGAGTTCGCCGTTCAGTCCTATGGCTGCACCAAGTTGAATGTGATGTACACCAACGATACGGACTCGGTGAAGCTCTGCCTTGCCTCAGTCCTATGGCTGCACCAGGTTCTGGAGCACTCGCCCGTTTCATCGGCAGCGCCGACTGCACCTTCGCTACGGTGGAGAGAAGGAAGAACGCGACGATTCGGCCATCTGGTGCAACAAGCTTGTCGACATCCAGAAGCAATACAAGATCATCAGCAACGGGCAGGAGAAGGACTCCGTGGTTGACCTCGCTGAGACCATCATCGACCCCTGATACGCCAACATGAAAGAAGACGACCTGAACACGTGGGAGGTACCTCTGAATCTAGCCTACATAACCTACGCGGCCAAGGACGCATACGCATGCTACGACATGTACAGGCAGATCTTGGACATGAGGGCGTGTCTGCTTCCCGTAACCGACGAGTACACGGACAGCCGCAGCGTCATGATCAAGCGTGCCAGGAAGGTCTAGATGTTGTACTTTATCTGTTTATAAGCACCTTTATCATCTGAGTGTTTCATGCATTAGCCTATGTGTCGTAATTATCTGTTTTGTCCGAAATATTTCTTTTAAGAACCCATTAACCTGATTGCTTTTTTAGTGGCTATTTGCTTATGTATTTAAACTAGTTCACTTGTCCGTAAAAAAAACTAGTTCACTCGGTTGCCGTGCTTTGAATCTCCTTCCTCCCAACATATTCCCCTCCTTAGGTGGACCCAGCAGGTCTCTGAATTTTTTCCCACTTTCTTTTTCGATGTAAACTGAGTTTTCTCCTAGTACTTTCCCCTAGAACCAACTCAACTGTCCCACGTCTAGCCTAAAAAATAATAATACCCCACGTACTATTAACTCATCAAATTAAAATGATATTTTATTTCGTAAGTTGAAAGTTCTTACAAAATAATAATAATAATTGTTTATATATAACTTTGCAAGTTAACTCCTAGTGATTGCGTACATAAACTTGCAAAGATTTTACTGACGTGCAATCATGTGTTTATGTTTTTATAACATTTCTCCGTCTAGCCCAACATGATATTTTCACCCTGCCCAGCAAGTCCATGGATTTCGAGAAAAATGCAAATGGGATTTAAACGGGTTGCATAGATGCTACATCATTGTTTCACCCAGCCCACCAAATGGACTAAAAAACAATGGACTGGCTGACATGTGGGCCAGTAGGTCGAAGCCTAAGAAGGCATTGGATTTACATCCAACGGCCGGCATTCTTCTTCAATATCTCGTCTTCTTGCTCCAGCCGCCCAAAGCAGCACCGGTCGTGCCGCGTGCTCCTGCCTCTCATGGCCGGCTATGATGCCGCGGAGGCCTCACCGCCCCCTACTACTCCCACCGCTGGCCTAGGGTATCCCTCTACTCACCCACACCCCCTGTTATTCTGTGGCAACGGCAGCCTCACGTCGCAGCTATACCAGTGAATCCTCGTACTCCTCTCCGCGTGGGCATCCACTGACGCGTCTTCCCCGGCTCCGTGTCGTCCCCTTCCTAGGCCTCGCCGTCGTCCACCGCCTTGGTGCTCTCGGTGCAGCGTGGTCAATGTGGTCAACGACCGACTTCCATCGGAAGAGTACTATACGTGGAGAGGCTGACAGCTGGGTCCACGGCCACAACCCAGTTTTTTTGTGATTTGCCAAGTAAGTCGCTTTGTCATGCCTGTTGGGTTGCAAATCTTTCAAGACGAGGAGAGCTTCATTCGGTTGGCCGAGAAAATGGCCTATCAGTAATGAGAAATGGGTTGTACATTTTTAAAACACATCAAACCGGCAATTAGTTTCAAATATCTTTTTTCATTTCGAGATTTTAAATTACATTAATTTTTATGCGTGGAGAATTTGTTGGATTTTATATTGATATACATTTATTTTTAAAATCAGTTTGAATGTGAGTCGAAATTTTGGGATTAAAAACAGTTCGGGCCGTACCGAAATATGCAAAATTCCGTATAATTTTTTAACCGTGGCCACAATATGGGCTGTAATGCTAACAAAAAGAATATGGGCTCCAAAAAAACCTTAAGAATTAGCAAATGGGTTGTAAATTATTAGAAATAATGGCAGATGGGATGTATGCTGTTTTCCACAGATTTGAGGCTTTCCTAAAAAAAGGTTGACGCACAAGCAGTGATTGTTGGATGTCCATCGAACGGCCGTCGTGCTTCTTCAATCTCTCCTCTTCCTGCTCCAGCCGCTCAAACAAGCGCCAGCGGGACTGCCTGCTCCCTCCTTCCTGCGGCCGGCTGTGCTGCCGTGCAGGCCTCATCGCCCCACCGTACTCCCATCACTGGCCTAGCCATCCCTCTACTCTCCCACACTTGTTGTTATTCTCCGGCAACGGCAGACGAACCAGTAAACCCTCGTACAGTCGTACTCCCCTTCTTGTGGGAAACAACTGTCGAGTCTTCCCTACCTTCGTGTCGTTCCCTTCCTAGGCCTCGCCGTCGTCCACCACCCTGGTGCTCTTGGCGCGGCCTGGTCAACATGGTCAACAGCCGACATGCATCTGAAGTGGACTGTACGTGGAGAGGCCGACAGCTGGGTCCACGGCCGCACGCAAGGAAATGCCTCCTTATTACACGCAAAATAATGATTCTTCCACCTGATATCAGGGACCCACCGAAAGGGCCTCTGTATTTCACGAAAAAAATGTTACCACCGCTGACAGCTCGGACCCACCAGCTATATCTTCGCACGCAAGGAAGTGCCGCCTTATTACGCACAAAAAAATGAATACTCCCCCTGTTAGTTGGGACCCAGTATAGTGGCAGGCTGACTTATGGGACTACTAAGTTGACGGGGACGGAGGGCTTTGTCAACTTAGTCAATATGCACGATTCTAGCTCTAGTGGCCGTACGATGTCCATCCAACGGCCGTAGTGCTTCTTCAACCTCTGGTCTTCTTGCTCCAGCCGCCCAAATCAGCGCCGATCGTGCCTCGTGCTCCTGCCTCCCGTGGTTGGCTGCGATGCAGTGGAGGCCTCACCGCCCCCTACTACTCCCACCACTGGCCAGGCCATCCCTCTACTCACCCACACCCCCTGTTATTCTGCGGCGACGGCAGCCTCACACCGCAGCGAACAAGTGAACCCTTGTACTCCTCTACGTGTGGGCATCCACTACCGCGTCTTCCCCGGCTCCGCGTCATCCCCTTCCTTGGCCTCGCCATCGTCCACTGCCCTGGTGCTCTCGGTGCGGTGTGGTCAATGTGGTCAAGGAAAGGCTTCCATCGGACATGGACCGTACGTGGAGAGGCTGACAACTGGGTCCATGGCCGCGGCAAGGAAGTGCCTCCTTATTACGTGCAAAATAATTATTCCTTCACCTGACAGCGGGGACCCACCGAATGGGCCACCGTATTTCACGAAAAAAATGTTTGCCCTGACTGCTGGGACCCACCAGCTACATCTTCGCATGCAAGGAACTGCGTCTGTGCAAAAAAACGATTCGCCCCCTGATTGTTGGGACCCACCAGCTACATCTTCGCAGGCAAGGAAGTGCTTGACAGTGGGACCCACCTGGTCGAAGCATACGTAGCATTGTCATTCTGGTCGCGAGCATGTACGTACATATATACTGGTGGATGTAGACGCGTGCATGTATCGTAGTAGAGGCACGTACGTGTCGTAGTAGAGGAGCGCACATAGCATGTACACGTACATACAACGACCAGGGTGCAAGAAAGAAAATACGGCCAGGTATGTGTACATATGGGCGGGGTCTCGAACGCCTACTCGCGCATACGTACGGCCAGGGGTCGTGTACATGGCTGGGTCAGAACGGAGAAACAGCGTCATCGTCGTGTTCATGGGGAGGCAACAGAATGCATCGTGTTCATGGGGAGGCAACAGAATGTGTCGTGTTCATCGGGAGGCAACGGAACGCATGGGAGCCAACCGGCTGGGTCGGAACGGAATGTGTGGTCGTGCTCATCGAGAGGGCTTGGACGGAACATGCGATGGAAACAAGGTCTGGCGTACCGCACAACGAAGGAAACGGACCTCCTACGTTCGGAACGGGGTCCTGTTGATCGGGAGGGGTCTGGCGTACCAAAAACGGAGGAAACGGACCTCCTACGGTCAAAACGGGGGTCCTGTTGATCGGGAGGGGTGTGGCGTACCGCAAAACAGACGAAACGGACCTCCTATGGTCGAAACGGGGGTCCTGTTGATCGGGAGGGGTGTGGCGTACCGCAAAACGGACGAAACGGACTTGTGTTGGAGCACTACGGTCGAAACGGGGGTCCTGTTCATCGGGAGGGGTGTGACGTACCGCAAAACGGGACTCCACGGGATACTGTTCATCTCCACCGTCGACCTCCTCCAGCCTCCACGGGCTACCGTCGACCTCCTCCAGCCTCCACAGGCTCCTATTCATCCAGCCTCCACCGTGCGCTACTCCACTGGCTACTATTCAACCACCCCTCCACGGGCACCCCTCCACCGTCTACTATTCATCCAGCCCTCCACACCACGGGGTCCTGTTCAACCACCCCTCCACCGTCTACTGTTCATCTAGCTCTCCACCACATCAAGGGGTCCTATTCATCCAGAGGCAACGCCACCGCTCACTGTTCATCCAACCCCCTCCCCCCCTACAACGCTCACTGTTCATCCTAGAGGCAGCATCAATCGGCTTCAGTTACCAGCAGTAGTGAAGGAATCGCTGGATCGGGTTCAGTTAACAGCCATCAATCGATCGCTTGGGTTCAATAACGCGTAGCCTGCAGTGCAATCGCTCGCAGTTAGAGCCCAACGCCTCACTCAGGTTCAGTTAGATCCAATGCCTCGCACACACGCGCGTACGTGTATGAGAGAAACGCGCATCGCTCGGCCCCCGACCTCCCACCGTAACCGGGAACTCCTTGAAATTTTCCTCCCCCTCGCTTCTACCACGGTTTTTTCCATCATGGACGGCCCAAAGAATGTCATGCAGCTGCGTCTCTGGCCCGCCCAGGACGAAGAGCCCATTTTCTGTCATGATTTTTTGTCATAGAAGTAGGAGCCTACCACATCTATGATGATACTGGGTTTTGTCACAATTATCGTCATAGAAGTGTCATATGTATGACAGAAAAAAAATTCGTTCGGCCCAAAATGTCACGGATGTGTCTTTTTTTTGTAGTGTTTACCATTATCGAAATGTCTTGTAGCCGGGATTCCGAGTCTGATCGAGTCTTCCTATGAGAAGGAATATCCTTCGTTGACCATGAGAGCTTGTGATGGGCTAAGTTGGGACACCCCTGCAGGGTTTTGAAATTTCGAAAGCCGTGCCCGCGGTTATGGGTAGATGGGAATTTGTTAATATCCGGTTGTAGAGAACTTGACACTTAACTTAATTAAAATGAATCAACCGTGTGTGTAGTCGTGATGGTCTCTTTTCGGCGGAGTCCAGGAAGAGAACACGATCTCGTGTTATGCTTGAACGTAAGTAGCTTCAGGATCACTTCTTGATCACTATTAGCTTCTCGACCATGCTTTACTTCTCTTCTCGCTCTCATTTGCGTAAGTTAGCCACCATATATGCTTAGTGCTTGCTGCAGCTCCACCTCACTACCTTTTCCTACCCATAAGCTTAAATAGTCTTGATCTCGTGGGTGTGAGATTGATGAGTCCTCGTGACTCACAGATACTTCCAAACAGTTGCAGGTGTCGATGATACAAGTGCAGATGACGCAACTGAGCTCAAGTGGGAGCTCGATGATGATCGTGTTCATTGTGTTGTTTCGTTTCCAGTTGATCAGCAGTGGAGCCCAGTTGGGACGATCGGGGATCTAGCATTTGGGGTGGTCTTTCTTTATTTTGGTTCTGTAGTCGGACCTTTGTTTGTAACTTGGATGATGTATGATATATTTATGTATTGTGTGAAGTGGCGATTGTAAGCCGACTCTTTATCCCTTTCTTATTCAGTACATGGGATTGTGTGAAGATTACCCCTCTTGCAACAAACCTACCATGCGGCTATGCCTCTAAGTCGTGCCCCAACACGTGGGAGATATAGCCGCATCGTGGGTGTTACACTATATCACAGGTTAAGTGGCCCACCCCCAATCCCTCGGGTTCAACCGTCGTCAATCTCATCCATGGCCCCGCCACTGATCTCCTCTAGCTCGATGTCAACAATTTGCCATCCTACATCACCATTGAGCCCCTTTTGTCATTTCTGAAGGACACGTTCTGCGACGCTGGCTTGGCATCCACAGCTTCCAAGTCAGACCTCATCGACGGCGACCACGAGGAGGGCACCCTCTCCGGCTCTTCCAAGGGGAAAGAGCCCATCTGCTCTTCCAAGGGGAAAGCGCTCGTCTGCGACATCAGGGAGGGTACCCTACAGCCGTGCTCTTCCAAGGGGAAGGAGCCCATCTGCGACAACATGGAGCGCATCCAGGGTCCATGCTCTTCCCACAGGAACAAGCCCATCCGTGACAAGTGAGGAAACCCATGATTTGTTTTGCTGTGCCTCTTCACAGGGGGGAAATCTATGATTTGTTTTGTCGAGTCCCTTTTGAAGCGTAGTGAGAATATGTCCTGTTTTAATTGCTATATCTGGTTGTTTGCAGTATGCCTTGTTTATTTCAGTTTTTCACAATGTCATGCTCTATATGTGCAATTATTTACTATGAGTACATTTCATCAATCCAATTTTAAACGTACCGATAGGAATGCATATATTTGCTTGTTGTTAAGCCTGTTATAGCTAGCATATACCTCTTCTAAAGTTTTTTGATTGTTCAGTTGTTTGTAGTTAGCATATGTCCAGTTTCAAATGCTATCTTTGGTTGTTCGTAATATGCCTTATTTATTCCAATTATTCACAACGTGATGTTCTATATGTGCAAGTATGAACTGTGCAGTTCAATTTCATCAGTACCAGTTTCAACAATACCACTATGAATGACTACATTTGGTTGTTGTATCTTGTAGTTAACACGCCTTTCCATTTTTATTTAACAATAACCAGTGTACTTAGACAGGCACAATACCAGTTTGAATGACTATGTTTGCTTGTTGTTAAATGTTAGGCCTGTTGCAGTTAACACACCTTTCCACTTGTTTTGCTTTACTAGCATGCTTAAACCTACACACTGAAGCTATCTTTTGGAGATTATTTTGTCTGCCATGGATAGTTTTGGTTGATGTTTAGCCTGTTGTGCTTAACATGCTTCTCGATGTACCTACACAGGACAATTTGGGGAACGACTGTTGTTTTCCATCGAGGTTAGTTTCATCCCATGGCTTATATCTGCTCACTATTCAGGATATCGGTAGCTGGTACATATAGGCAGGGGGCTAATAAGGGACTAATCAGCGAATCGGACTTTTAACTGAATATATCTGCAACCCATTTATCATTAGGTTAACTAGGGCCATATGTAATATATCTGAGGCTACATAGCAATATGCACTGTACTTAATGTCTAAATATTCCATCCTAGGCTACATAGCAACAAGGAAGAGTGTTATATTAATGTTCTAATGATGTCCAGATATATGTAGAAGAGCAGCAGCAGCAACAACAACAACAACAACAACAACAACAACATAGCCCTATTTGGATACTCAACTTAGCTAGAGGTTAGAGTTAGTTTCTAGCTCATGACTAACCCTGAACTAACTCCATCCAAAGAGTTATTTGGATGGAAAGGTTAGATTGACAATAAATGCACTAGGAGAACTAGCTCCAATTAGCACCTCTTCGGCTGGATAGTTTTTTGGAGTGGGTTATAGATGCAACTAGCTCAAACTACCTGATACGTCTCCGTCGTATCTATAATTTTTGATTGTTCCATGCCAATATTCTACAAGTTCTACATACTTTTGGCAACATATTGATCCACTGCCCAGTGCCAGTTCCTGTTTGTTGCATGTTTTTTGTTTCGCAAAAAATCCATATCAAACGGAGTCCAAACGGGATAAAAACTTACGGAGATTTTTTTGGAATATATGTGAATTTTGGGAAGTGGACTCAACGCGAGACGATGGCCGAGGGGCCCACTAGGGTGAGGGGCATGCCCCAGGGGGTAGGGCACTCCCTGGGCCCTCGTGGCCGCTCCGTAAGGCGGTTGATGCCCTTCTTTTGCCGCAAGAAAGCCAATATCCGGATAAAAATCGTGTCAAAATTTCAGCCCAATCAGAGTTACAGATCTCCGGGAATTTAAGAAACGGTGAAAGGGCAGAATCGAGGAGCGCAGAAAGAGAAGGAGAGAGAGAGAGAGAGAGAGAGAGAGAGAGAGAGAGAGAGACCCAATCTCGGAGGGGCTCTCGCCCCTCCGCCGCCATGGAGGCCATGGACCAGAGGGGAAACCCTTCTCCCATCTAGTGGGAAGGTCAAGGAAGAAGAAGAAGGGGGGCGCTCTCCCCCTCTCTCTCGATGGCGCCGGAACACCATCGGGGCCATCATCACGACAACGATCTACACCAACAACTTCACCGCCATCATCACCAACTCTTCCCCCCTCTATGCAGCGTGTAACCCCTCTTTTAACCACTTTAATATATACTTAAACATGGTTCTCAATGTTATATATTATTTCCCAATGATGTATGGCTATCTTGTGATGTTTGAGTAGATCTGTTTTGTCCTATGGGTTAATTGATGATCGTGATTGGTTTGAGTTGCATGTTTTATTATTGGTGTTGTCCCATGGTGCTCTCCGTGTCGCGCAAGCATGAGGGATCCCCGCTGTAGGGTTTGCAATATGTTCATGATTTGCTTATGGTGGGTGGCGTGAGTGACAGAAGCACAGACCCGAGTAAGTAGGTTGTTTCCGTATGGGAGTAAAAGAGGACTTGATGCCTTGTAATGCTATGGTTGGGTTTTACCTTAATGATCTGTAGTAGTTGTGGATGCTTGCTAGAGTTCCAATCATAAGTGCATATGATCCAAGAAGAAAAAGTATGTTAGCTTATGCCTCTCCCTCAAATAAAATTGCAATAATGATTACCGGTCTAGTTATCGATTGTCTAGGGACAAATAACTTTCTCATGACAAAAAGCTCTCTACTAAAACTAACTTAGTTGTGTCTTTATCTAAACAGCCCATAGCTTTTATTTACGTGCTCTTTATTATATTGCAAACCTATCCAACAACACCTACAAAGTACTTCTAGTTTCATACTTGTACTAGGTAAAGCGAACGTTAAGCGTGCGTAGAGTTGTATCGGTGGTCGATAGAACTTGAGGGAATATTTGTTCTACCTTTAGCTCCTCGTTGGATTCGGCACTCCTACTTATCGAAAGAGGCTACAATTGATCCCCTATACTTGTGGGTTATGAAGACCTTTTTCCGGCGCCGTTGCCGGGAAGCAATAGCATGGGGTGAATATTCTTGTGTGTGCTTGTTTGCTTTATCACTAAGTGGATTTTATTTGTTGTTCTAAGTTGTTCTCTATCTTTAGTTATGGATATGGAACACGAAATACCAAAAAATATAGGTTTACTTGTTACTCATGGAGATGGGGAACCTCCTAAAACCCTCGATGCTCATTATGTGAAAGATATTATGCACTACATTAATAATCCTGAGAATACCCCATTCAATTATATAATGGAAGACACGTTGGATCAACATGAATACTTTAGGGATTATCGCTTGACTGAAAAAGGGAAACTATTATGGGATCAAATTTATATGTTGCATTGGTATGCTCGGCAACTATGCTTGAGATATGATTATACTTGTTGCTCTAGGATGAAGGCTCCACACCTCCCCTTTTCATGCAAATTTAATGATAATGAAACCTTAGCTTCTTATGGTAATGGTATATATGATTACTATGATGTGAAACGAATAGAAGAATTTGTTTCTTTTAAGGGTGCTTGTGAAATTGAATCTTTGTTTAAAGAGTTTGAAGATTTTGATGATTCAGTTTATAGACCTGAAAATTTAGCTATCCTTAAATGTTGCTATGAGAATTATAAATACAATTATGATATTGATGGATTTATTGAGAAAGTCTCTGCTGTCCAAGAAGAGATTAATATTTTGCAGGAGTCTATGGAAGAAGAAATTGATGAAACTGTGAGCTCATTGGATAAAAAAGATGATGAGGAGAGCGAAGAACAAAAGGAGGAAGATCGGATTAGCTACTCGTGCCCACCTTCTAATGAGAGTAACTCTACAACTCATACATTTTTTAATGTCCCTTCGTTCTTACCGAAGGATGAATGCCATGATAATTGCTATGATCCTGTTGATTCGTTTGAAATATCCCTTTTTGATGAACTTGATGCTTGCTATTCTTGTGGCCAAGATGCCAATATGAATTATGCTTATGGAGATGAACTTGCTATTGTTCCTTATGTTAAACATGAGATTGTTGCTATTGCACCCACACATGATAGTCCTATTATCTTTTTGAATTCTCCAAACTACACTATATCGGAGAAGTTTGCACTTATTAAGGATTATATTGATGGGTGGCCTTTTACCATTGCATGTGATAATTTTGATGAATATAATATGCATGTGCTTGCTGATCCTACTTGCAATTATTATGAGAGAGGAACTACATCTCCGCCTCTCTATGTTTCCAACACGATAAAATTGCAAGAAACTTCTTATGTTATGCATTGTCCTTTACTTGATGTGCATGAATTGTTCTTGTATGACATGCCGATGCATAGGAAGAGAGTTAGACTTCATCATTGCTTGATATATGTTGCTTTGTGCTCACTACTAAATGCCAAATCATTGCTAATTCAAATTGGCTTTGATATACCTTGGGATCCGGGTGGATTCATTACTTGAGCACCTTATGCCTAGCTTAATGGCTTTAAAGAAAGCGCTGCCAGGGAGACAACCCGGAATTTTTAGAGAGTCATTTATTTCTGTTGTGTGCTTTTATGTAGTTTAAAAACAAAACAATAAAGAGGGGAACCCAAAACTTTTCAAAAAGGAAAGTGAAAGTGAGAGAGACAAGCATTGTTGAAGTGAGGGAGCTCCTTGAACTTTGTTCATGCTCATGGAAACTTTGTGAATCTTGATTACAGAAACTTTTCAACAAAAATAATTATCCCCTTGTACAATTCCATTGTATTGTAAAATTAATGTGCCAAGATTTGCCTTTAGGATGTTTACATTGCTTGTTGGTTTGTGCGGTGCAAAACATAAACTTTGGATCTAGTGCACGATTTTACATTTTTTTACTGGAACGTCAAACGGTTCTGAAACTTTCTGCAATGTCTTTCTATGCAAAAAATTTATTTTTCCTAATTATTTCAGAATTTTTGGAGTATCATAAGTATGGTGAATGCTCATATTACTACAGACTGTCCTGTTTAAGACAGATTCTGTTTTTGATGCATTCTTTCCTTGTTTTGATGAAATATCGATTTCTATCAGTGGATTAAGCCATGGAAAAGTTATATTACAGTAGCTACAATGAAAAAACAAAATATGAATTGGTTTGCAACAGTACTTAGAGTAGTGATTTGCTTTATTATACTAACGGATCTTACCGAACTTTCTGTTGAGTTTTGTGTGGATGAAGTGATCAAGGATCGAGGAGGTCTCAATATGAGGAGAAGGAGGAGAGGCAAGAGCTCAAGATTGGGGATGCCCGAGGCACCCCAAGTAAATATTCAAGGAGACTCAAGCGTCTAAGCTTGGGGATGCCCCGGAAGGCATCCCATCTTTCTTCAACAAGTATCGGTATGTTTTCGGTTTCGTTTTGTTCATGTGATATGTGCAAATCTTGGAGCGTCTTTTGCATTCAGTTTTCACTTTTCTTTGATGCACCATGCTGGTATGAGATAGTCCATGATTGATTTATAGAATGCTCATTGCACTTCACTTATATCTTTTGAGTATGGCTTTATAGAATGCTTCATGTGCATCACATACATCATTTGAAGTTTGGATTGCTTGTTTCCCTACACATAGAAAACCGCCATTTGTAGAATGCTCTTTTGCTTCACTTATATCTGTTAGAGTGTGGGCATATCTTTTGTAGGAAGAATTAAACTCTCTTGCTTCACTTATATCTATTTAGATAGATGACAGGAATTGGTCATTCACATGGTTAGTCATTAAATCCTACATAAAACTTGTAGATCACTAAATATGATATGTTTGATTCCTTGCAATAGTTTTGCGATATAAAGATGGTGATATTAGAGTCATGCTAGTGGGTAGTTGTGTATTGTAGAAATACTTGTGTTGAAGTTTTTGATTCTCGTAGCATGCACGTATGGTGAACCGTTATGTAACGAAGTTGGAGCATGAGGTATTTATTGATTGTCTTCCTTATGAGTGGCGGTCGGGGACGAGCGATCGTCTTTTCCTACCAATCTATCCCCCTAGGAGCATGCGCGTAGTACATTGTTTCGATGACTAATAGATTTTTTGCAATACGTATGTGAGTTCTTTACGACTAATGTTGAGTCCATGGATTATACGCACTCTCACCCTTCCATCATTGCTAGCCTCTTCGGTAATGTGCATTGCCCTTTCTCACCTTGAGAGTCGGTGCAAACTTCGCCGGTGCATCCAAACCCCATGATATTATGCGCTCTATCACACATAAGCCTCCTTATATCTTCCTCAAAATAGCCCCCATACCTACCTATCATGGCATTTCCCTAGCCATTCCGAGATATATTGCCATGCAACTTCCATCATTATCATATACATGACTTGATCATTTATTGTCATATTGCTTTGCATGATCATAAGATAACTAGCATGATGTTTTCATGGCTTGTCCTTTTTTGATTTCATTGCCACGCTAGATCATTGCACATCTCGGTACACCGCCAGAGACATTCATATAGAGTCATATCTTTGTTCTAGTATCGAGTTGTAATATTGAGTTGTAAGTAAATAAAAGTGTGATGATCATCATTATTAGAACATTGTCCCATGTGAGGTCAAAATAAAAGTGGCCAGAGAAGCCCCCCCCCACACACACACACACAAAAAGGAGAGAGAGGCCAAAGAAGCCTACAAAAAAATAAAAATAAATGAGAGAAAAGAGAGAAGGGACAATGTTACTTCCTTTTACCACACTTGCGCTTCAGAGTAGCACCATGTTCTTCATATAGAGAGTTTCTTGAGTTATCACTTTCATATACTAGTGGGAATTTTCATTATAGAACTTGGCTTGTATATTCCAACGATGGGCTTCCTCAAGTCCCCTAGGTCTTCATGAGCAAGCAAGTTGGATGCACACCCACTTAGTTTCAGTTTGAGCTTTCATACACTTATAGCTGTAGTGCATCTGTTGCATGGCAATCCTTACTCCTCGCATTGACATCAATTGATGGGCATCTCCATAGCCCGTTGATTAGCCGCGTCGATGTGAGACTTTCTCCCTTTTGTCTTCTCCACACAACCTCCATCATCGTATTCTATTCCACCTATAGTGCTATATACATGGCTCACGCTCATGTATTGCATGAAATTTGAAAAGGTTTGAGAACATCAAAAGTATGAAACAATTGCTTGGCTTGTCATCTGGGTTGTGCATGATTTTAATATTTTGTGTGATGGAGATGGAGCATAGCCAGACCATATGATTTTGTAGGGATAACTTTCTTTGGCCATGTTATTTTGAAAAGACATGATTGCTTTATTAGTGTCCTTGAAGTATTAGATTACATGATCAAGATTATGCTAGGTAGCATTCCACATCAAAAATTATCTTTTTTATCATTTACCTACTCGTGGACGAGCAGGAATTAAGCTTGGGGATGCTGATACGTCTCCGTCGTATCTATAATTTTTTATTGTTCCATGTCAATATTCTACAACTTTTACATACTTTTGGCAACTTTTTATACTATTTTTGGGACTAACATATTGATCCAGTGCCCAGTTCCTGTTTTTTGCATGTTTTTTGTTTCACAGAAAATCCATATCAAATGGAGTCCAAACAAGATAAAAACTTACAGAAATTTTTTCTGGAATATATGTGAATTTTGGGAAGTGGAATCAACGCGAGATGATGCCCGAGGGGCCCATGAGGGTGAGTGACGCGCCCTGGGCCCTCGTGGCCACTCTGTAAGGCGGTTGATGTCCTTATTTCTCCACAAGAAAGCCAATATCCGGATAAAAATCGTGTCAAAATTTCAGCCCAATCAGAGTTACAAATCTCCGGGAATTTAAGAAACAGTGAAAGGGCAGAATCGGGGAGCGCAGAAACAGAAGGAAACAGAGAGAGAGAGAGAGAGAGAGAGAGAGAGAGAGATCCAATCTCGGAGGGGCTCTCACCCCTCCGCCGCCATGGAGGCCATAGACCAGAGGGGAAACCCTTCTCCCATCTAGGGGAAGGTCAAGGAAGAAGAAGAAGAAGGAGGAGGAGGAGGAGGAGGGATCTCTCCACCTCTCTCCCGATGGCGCCGGAACGCCACCGGGGCCATCATCACGACAACGATCTACACCAACAACTTCACCACCGTCATCGCCAACTCTTCCCCCCTCTATGCAGCGGTGTAACCCCTCTTTTACCCTCTATAATCTCTACTTAAACATGGTGCTCAACATTATATATTATTTCCCAGTGATGTATGGCTATCCTATGATGTTTGAGTAGATCTGTTTTGTCCTATGGGTTAATTGATGATCGTGATTGGTTTGAGTTGCATGTTTTATTATTGGTGGTGTCCTATGGTGCTCTCCATGTCGCGCAAGCGTGAGGGATCCCTGCCGTAGGGTTTGCAATATGTTCATGATTTGCTTATGGTGGGTGGCGTGAGTGACATAAGCACAGACCCAAGTAAGTAGGTTGTTTGCGTATGGGAGTAAAAGAGGACTTGATGCCTTATAATGCTATGGTTGGGTTTTACCTTAATGATATTTAGTGGTTGCGGATGCTTTCTAGAGTTCCATTCATAAGTGCATATGATCCAAGAAGAGAAAGTATATTAGCTTGTGCCTCTCCCTCAAATAAAATTGCAATAATGATTACCGGTCTAGTTATCGATTGTCTAGGGACAAATAACTTTCTCGTGACAAAAAGCTCTCTACTAAAACTAACTTAGTTGTGTCTTTATCTAAGCAGCCCCTAGCTTTTATTTACGTGCTCTTTATTATCTTGCAAACCTATCCAACAACACCTACAAAGTACTTCTAGTTTCATACTTGTTCTAGGTAAAGCGAACGTTAAGCGTGCGTATATTTGTTCTACCTTTAGCTTCTCATTGGGTTCTACACTCCTACTTATCGAAAGAGGCTGAAATTGATCCCCTATACTTGTGGGTTATCACTAGCGCTCATGTTTAGATATACTTTAGGGCTATTTGAGCCCGAACTAGCTCAAACTAACCGTAACCCTTGGATACATCAGCAGTTAATCAGCCGATAATTTGTAAGAATGCACTAAACTCCTTCCGGCCCATAATATAAGATGTTAATTCATGTAATATGTGAGTATATTGGATGTTATAAGATACTCCCTATGTTCCTAAATATTTGTCTTTTTAGAGATTTCGAATGGACTACCACATACGGATGTATATAGACATACTTTAGAGTGTAGATCCAGACATTTTGCTCCGTATGTAGTCACTTGTTGAAATCGCTAGATAGACAAATATTTAGGAACGGAGGGAGTATTACCAAAAGAGTATTGTACTACATCATTGTGCAATTGTTGTTTAGCTTCTAATATTAACTTGGTGCTTTTAGGTACATGTGTCATTGGTAAAGATCCATGCTTCGACCCTTTCTGCGTATGGGGCAATGAGATATCGATGAACCAGCATCAAGTGAGGAAGCTGATAAATATTGTTAGTAAAATGGGTCCAAAGATGGCAATTAAACTATTTGTTTACACTTTATCCAAGACAACAGCGAAATGCAGGATGGTAAGTAAGAACTCTGCAGCCTTCTTTTTACTGCCCATAATGAGTTGTGTTAGATGGCAATGTCTGAATCTTTTTCCTTTGTAGTGGTTGCCAAAGTAGTTTACTCAAGATTACCTCTCAAACTACATGATTGGTGGGCATGCAAAGGTTAAAGTATTTCTACCAGAACACGATGATTATCTAGATGTTTTCGTGAAGATCGTGAAGGATGGGCGGTCGGCCATCACAAGGGGTTGGACTAGAGTCGTGCGTGCCTTCTGCATGGAGGAGGGCACAATATGGGCATTCCGCTTCACCTTGTTCAGCAACCAGAATGTATTTCGCCTCTTTCTTTACCGTCTTTAATAGTACGAGTATACAACTGTGGTTCATCATTCTTTATTTGGTTCTTATGTAATTCTTGAACATATGTACCTATGAATCAAATAACGCATTGGTTGTTTGAACCTAATGGATATGAATAAAGTTGTAGCATACATTCAAATTCAAATTCAAATCCGGTACAATTTGAAATAGCAGCAATTAAATTACGGTGAAATTAGGCTCTCCAGGTTGTTACGGCACACACGGTTGGTAAAACACAAACGTTTGCGATATACACCATAATCTGAGACGGTTCACAGAGAGGAAACGTGTGCAAGCATGCACACAGTTGCCATTTGCAAAGCGTGTGCGATGTCAGATAATATCACAAATGGTGCGGGCAAACTAAACGTTTATGTTAGTTGCCTTATCGTACATAATTCGCAACCATGAACTATTTTTGATGAAGTACGCATCATAAACGTTGCACCACAGAATAGCGTGTGCGATAGTTATCGTGTACGACGATGTTACGACGGTCCCACATTTCGTAATCATGTCTGACACTCGTACGACGATTAGCTAATCTTCTTAATTAGTTATCGCATACGGTTTGGGAAAATCGAATGTGTGTGATTGTATGCTTATCATACACGTTCTATAATAGTGAACCGTTTGTGATGGGCCGTGCATCATAAACGTAGCACCACAGAATACCGACTGCGATGGCAATGTGAGCACAAACGGGTAGGAGTACTGTAGGGTCCCTATCCCCGACAGTTTCTGGGTCGTGTGGGAGGGACCCCCCCCCATCGCCGTCACTCACTAGGCGACGGTTCCAAATGCCGTTGCGGAAAGGGGTTAAAAATCATTTGTATAGCACCAATGAGTACTAGTGTTCTTTGATTCCTTGAAGGCCAAGAACTCCTTTTCTTGAATCCCCAGACCTCAATTTCATCTCTTTCACCACAATCCTATCCTTGTAAGAGGGTGATACTTTGGATCCTATCGGGTTCTATGTATGAAGGACACAAACGCTTATACGGGCATGGAGATCGTCTGCTTGGTGGAGATCTACCCTTAGAGAGGCTTCTAAGTGCAAGCCATGACGAAATAGATTTTGTGTTGGGTGGGCCGCTTGGTGGGCGACACAACTGAGATCATTGTTATTGTAGAACCTCATGTTCGAAGCCTACATCAACAAGGACATAAGATAATGCCAACTATCTGAATCATGAGAAAAAACATTAGGTCCATTTATGTTTGCACTATGAACTCAATCCATTTACTTTCATGAAAGTTATCTTCTTCATGTTGTTATACTTGCTTGGATTGTAATATGATCAACTAGCCTCCTTGTTCTTAAATTGCCAGAAACCGGCATATGTAGATTTTTAGTAGACAAAATATGAGATCATTGTTATTGTAGAACCTCGTGTTCGAAGCCTACATCAACATGGACATAAGATAATGCCAACTATCTGAATCACAAGAAAAAACATCAGGTCCATCTATGTTTGTGCTATGAACTCAGTCCATTTACTTTCATGAAAGTTATCTTCTTCATGTTGTTATACTTGCTTGGATTGTAATATGGTCAACTAGCCTCCTTGTTCTAAAATTGCCAGAAACGGGCATATGTAGATTTTTAGTAGACAAAATATACTTTTAGTGGAGTCGACGTCTCGTCAATAGCGAAACGCGTGTGATGACTTGTCAATTTTGAAATTACGGGCTACAATCTTCAGTGGGCGTTTGTGTGTGTAGTGTACTATGGCAATGATGTGCATGTGTGTGTGTTTATGTGTTTAAGAAAAAAATGAAAGTTTGTCTCAAAAAAAGAGAATATGAAAGGAGAGTGTGACTCCCCGAGACCGATGCTCCAGAATACTTCCAGCTGTTCCGAGTTTCGTCGTGTGTTTTATTTTCTTGCTCTAATTATGTGCATTGCATCATGTCATTTAATTTTTAAAACTCAACCAATTAAATTGTATGGATCTTTGATTCATCTAAATCGAGGGATATTCACTATGGTGATTTCTCTTTAAAACATATTCTCCCAATATTTTAGGGAGCTATAAAAATTATGTTCCAATAATTTGGAATCACCCATAAACACACTTGCAAAATATCCCAATGCCTTTGCTATCTTAATTCTTGGTCTCCAACCTTGCCTTATATTCTTTCATCATATTCCGGAGCTCCACCAAAAATCCGAACATTTTTGGACACTTCTAAAACCAAGTCCTAGTTCAAACCCATTGAATTAAATTCAAATGAGTTTGAATTACATCTTTCAATCATGCCTCTCCTATTTTTCGTGGATCGTGCACATTTTTACGAGTCTGTGAAAATTATCCCCATGCCTAGATTCCACCCCTACCTTCTCTTTCTTTTCTTTCTCTTTTTCTATTTTGTTTTAAATGGATAAAGATTATAGAGAGAGAGAGAGAGAACCTAGCCTTGCAGCCCAACCGGCCTTTTGGGCCTAACCAACCAGCGTCGGCCCACCTAACCCTTCTAACCCTAGCCAGCACCCATTGCCCCATCTCTCTTCCTCCACTCATTCCATCGACCGCCGCCACACACACGCCCACATGCATCGAGCCGAGGGCGAGGAGCTCCTTCGCTCGATCCCCATCTCCCTCCGTCGAGCGTCGTTGCCCAATGCCCCAGTCTCCCTCGACCTCTCCTTCCTCCCGTGCGCCCCTCGCCCAGCCTCTTCTCGCGCGCCGAGCCCGACCCTCATGGCCCGTCTCCAGTCACGCCGCCAGTTCCTTGGTCGTTGAGGGAGTCCTGGATTAGGGGGTGTCCGGATAGCCGGACTATACCTTCGGCCGGACTCCTGGACTATGAAGATACAAGATTGAAGACTTCGTCCCGTGTCCGGAAGGGACTTTCCTTAGCGTGGAAGGCAAGCTTGGCGATACGGATATGTAGATCTCCTACCATGGTAACCGACTCTGTGTAACCCTAGCCCTCTCCAGTGTCTATATAAAGCGGAGGGTTTTAGTCCATAGGACGAACAACAATCATACCATAGGCTAGCTTCTAGGGTTTAGCCTCTCTGATCTCGTGGTAGATCTACTCTTGTACTACCCATATCATCAATATCAATCAAGCAGGACGTAGGGTTTTACCTCCATCAAGAGGGCCCAAACCTGGGTAAAACATTGTGTCCCCTGCCTCCTGTTACCATCCGGCCTAGGCACACAGTTCGGGACCCCCTACCCGAGATCCGCCGGTTTTGACACCGACATTGGTGCTTTCATTGAGACTTCCTCTGTGTCGTCACTTTTAGGCCCGATGGCCTCTCCGATCATCAACAGCGATGCGATCCAGGGTGAGACTTTTCTCCCCAGACAGATCTTCGTATTCCGCGGCTTTGCATTGCGGGCCAATTCGCTTGGTCATCTGGAGAATATCAAAAGCTACGCCCCTGGCCATCAGGTCAGATTTGGAAGTTTGAACTACACGGCTGACATCCACGGAGACTTGATCTTCGACGGATTCGAGCCACAGCCGAGCACGCCGCACTGTCACGATGGGCATGATCTAGCTCTGTCGCTGAACAGTGCCCTGGAGGCTGCACCTGTGTCCGCTCCGACCCCTAGCTCGGAGCCGATCACACCAATCGAGGATGGGTGGTTAGACACCGCCTTGGGGGCTGCAATCTCTACGGCGATCGAGCCGAACACCAGCCCTATTCTCTGCGAAGCCCGTGACTCCAAGGAGCCGGACTCCTCTCCTGACTCCGAGCCCTCCGCGCACCTACCGATCGAACCCGATTGGGCGCCGATCATGGAGTTCACCGCCGCGGACATCTTTCAGCACTCGCCCTTCGGCGATATTCTGAATTCACTAAAGTCTCTCTCTTTATCAGGAGAGCCCTGGCCGGACTATGGTCAGCAAGGTTGGGATGCGGATGATGAAGAAATTCAAAGCCCACCCACCACCCACTTCGTAGCCATTGTCGATGATTTAACCGACATGCTCGACTTCGACTCCGAAGACATCGACGGTATGGACGCCGATGCAGGAGACGATCAAGAACCAGCGCCTATAGGGCACTGGAAAGCCACCTCGTCGTATGATATATACATGGTGGACACCCCAAAAGAAGGCAATGGTGATGGAACAGCGGAGGATGACCCCTCCAAGAAGCAGCCTAAGCGCCGGCGTCAGCGGCGCCGCTCTAAATCCCGCCAAAGCAAAAACGGTGATTCCGGCACGGGAGATAATAACACCCCAGACAGTACCGAAGACAACCACCTCCAGCAAGATTCAGCACAGGAGGATAGAGAAGCCAGCCCTCATGAGAGAGCGGCAGACAGAGAGGTCAAGGACGATAATTATATGCCTCCCTCCGAAGACGAGGCAAGCCTCGACGATGACGAATTTGTTGTGCCGGAGGATCCCGTCGAACAAGAGCGTTTCAAATGCAGGCTTATGGCCACGGCGAGCAGCCTCAAGAAAAAACAGCAACAGCTTAGAGCTGATCAAGATTTGCTAGCTGACAGTTGGACTGAAGTCCTTGCGGCCAAAGAGTATGAACTCGAACGCCCCTCCAAGAGCTACCCAAAGCGCAGGTTGCTGCCCCAATTAGAGGATGAAGCACCTGAACCTACATCACCAGCGCATCATGCGGCCGACCGGCCACCCCGTGGCCGCGATAGAGAGGCCTCTCGGCCCTCCACTCAAGTCGCACCCCGGCGCCGCTCAAAAAACACCAAGGCATGGGAAATGCGCCAGACTTCGAGATATATTGGAGGACAAGGCAAGGCAAACAAGATCGATCTACGGATCACGTGGGCGCCCCACGGCACGAGACGGTACTCGCCACGTCGGATGCAGTAAATCCGGCCGGGCCGAACATAGTAGACAAAGCTCGTTTGAGCTTCATCGTGATATAGCCCAATACAGAGGCGCCGCACACCCACTATGCTTCACAGATGAAGTAATGGATCATCAAATCCCCGAGGGTTTCAAACCCGTGAACATCGAATCATACGATGGCACAATAGATCCTGCGGTATGGATCGAGGACTATCTCCTTCATATCCACATGGCCCGCGGTGATGACCTACACGCCATCAAATACCTCCCACTCAAGCTTAAAGGACCAGCTCGGCATTGGCTTAACATCTTGCCAGCGGAATCAATTGGTTGTTGGGAGGACCTGGAAGCCGCATTCCTCGACAATTTCCAGGGCACTTATGTGCGACCACCAGACACCGATGACCTAAGCCACATAATTCAGCAGCCAGAGGAATCGGCCAGACAATTCTGGACACGGTTCCTAACCAAGAAAAATCAAATCGTCGACTGTCCGGACGCAGAGGCCCTAGCAGCCTTCAAGCATAACATCCGCGATGAGTGGCTTGCACGGCACCTAGGATAGGAAAAGCCGAAATCTATGGCAGCCCTCACGACACTCATGACCCGCTTTTGCGCGGGAGAAGACAGCTGGCTAGCTCGTAGCAATAACATGACCAAGAGCCCTGGTAATTCGGATACCAAGGACAGTAGTGGCAGGTCGCGTCGCAACAAGCAAAAGCGCCGCATTAACGGCAACAATGCTGAGGATACAACAGTTAATGCCGGATTCACAGGCTCTAAACCCAGTCAGCGGAAAAAGCCATTCAAAAGAAATACTCCGGGCCCGTCCAGTTTGGAACGAATACTCGACCGCTCATGCCAGATACATGGCACCCCCGAAAAACCAGCCAATCACACCAACAGGGATTGTTGGGTGTTCAAGCAGGCATGCAAGTTAAATGCCGAAAGCAGAGACAAGGGGCTGCATAGCGATGACGAGGAGGAGCCCCGGCCGCCGAACAATAGTGGACAGAAAGGTTTTCCCCCACAAGTGCGGACGATGAACATGATATACGCAACCCACGTCCCCAAGAGGGAGCAGAAGCGTGCGCTAAGGAACGTATACGCGATGGAGCCAGTCGCCCCAAAGTTCAACCCATGGTCTTCCTGCCCGATCACTTTTGATCGAAGGGACCACCCCACTAGCATCCGTCATGGCGGATTCGCCGCATTGGTTCTAGACCCAATTATTGACGGATTTCACTTCACAAGGGTCCTTATGGACGGCAGCAGCCTGAACCTGCTTTACCAGGATACAGTGCGGAAAATGGGCATCGATCCCTCGAGGATTAAACCCACTAAAACGACCTTTAAAGGCGTCATACCAGGTGTAGAGGCCAATTGTACAGGCTCAGTTACACTTGAAGTGGTCTTCGGATCTCCGGATAATTTCCGAAGCGAGGAGTTAATCTTCGACATAGTCCCGTTCCGCAGTGGCTATCACGCACTGCTCGGGCGAACCGCATTTGCTAAGTTCAATGCGGTGCCGCACTACGCATACCTCAAGCTCAAGATGCCAAGCCCTCGAGGAGTCATCACGGTCAATGGAAACATCGAACGCTCTCTCCGAACGGAGGAGCATACGGCGGCTATCGTAGCGGAAGTACAAAGCAGCCTCTCTAGGCAATTCTCCAGTCCGGCCATTAAACGTCTGGACACCGTCAAGCGCACCCGGAGTAACCTACAACAAAACCGACTGGCACGTTCTGAGCAAGCATAGCAATGCGGCCCCAACCCCAGCCCTCGCGAATTTGCAAAACCAGTGTTGCGCGTACATAACTACGCTCTAGAAATACCATGGGCACAGGGGGACGGGCACCACCACGGCACGCCCGAATCGCGGCTTAAACCGCACTAGGGGCTGCCGATTTCTTAATTTTCTCTTATTTTCAGGACTCCATTCTTCGGAAGGCTTGTTCGGCAGTACATTTGCCGCACAAACGATACAACCAGGGAAGCAGAAAGCTACGCCGCACTATGGAACTCTAAGGTGGTCTCTATAACAAGCAGTATACCTGTTTCACATGCCATTCCACAGCTCGCCCCTGGAAAGGACATGTTAAATAGTCCCATTGTTTGCTTATCGCACTATTTGTATCGTTCTGCTTTGATCGTAGCTTTTTTAAATAAACAATGCATAGCTTCCGTCTATTATTGCATTACTCTTTTTTACGAATATATGTTCATTAATGACATGTTGCACCCGTACACTTTGGTACGGCCAATACGCCAGGGGCTTAAGTACCCCACAATACGGTGTGAGAAGTCCGAACACTTTCACAAGTACGGCACCCCGAACTTATAGCATTATATGCATCGGCTCCGAATCATGTCTTGGGTCAATAGTTGGGTTTGTCCGGCTCCTATGTTTTGGTACCTTACGTCCCGTTATATCAGCTAAGGTAGCACTAGGAGAACTACTGCGATTGCGCCCCAGTTGAGCTGGGCTAAGCACCTCAGTAGAGAAAGCTAAAACTGATCGTCATGATGAGGCGAGAGTTGGTCATTGTTCGAGAGGTTTTCGAGTCCCTAAAGACTTATGCCGCTTAGAGCGAGGAGTCGGCTTTGTCCGGCCTAGGCGTGGATAGCGCCCGGAACTCGGTCTTCCGAACACTAGGGGCTTCGCCGAAATTTAAAATTAGAATCCGCGATCCTCGGTAGCGGATGCGGGGGCCTCGGCGCCCTTGAAAAGCACCTTCCAGGCATCTTCGTACGTCATGTGGAAGAGCCTGCTCAAAGTTCGGTGCTGCGCCGGGTCGAACTCCCACAGGTTGAAAGCCCGTTGTTGACACGGGAGGATCCGGCGGATGACCATAACCTGGACTATGTTGACAAGTTTTAGCTTCTTGTCTACCAGGGTTTGGACGCATGTTTGGAGTCCGGTCAGCTCTCCTTCTTTACCCCATGACAGGCCCGTCTCTTTCCAGGAGGTGAGCCGCGTAGGGGGTCTGGATCGAAACTCGGGGGCTGCGACCCATTCAGGGTCGCGAGGTCGGTGATGTAAAACCACCCCGATTGCCACCCCTTTAGGGACTCCACGAAGGAGCCCTCGAGCCGTAGGACGTTGGGCATCTTGCCCACCATGGCACCTCCGCACTCCGCCTGGGTGCCGCGCACCACCTTCGGCTTGACATTGAAAGTCTTGAGCCATAGGCCGAAATGGGGGCGGATGCAGAAGAAAGCCTCACACACGACGATAAACGCCGAGATATTGAGGACAAAGTTCGGGGCCAAATCGTGGAAATCCAGGCCATAGTAGAACATGAGCCCCCGGACAAATGGGTGGAGAGGGAAGCCCAGTCCGCGGAGGAAATGGGGGAGGAACACCACCCTCTCATGGGGCCTAGGGGTGGGGATGAGCTACCCCTCTTCGGGAAGCCGGTGCGCAATGTCGTTAGACAAGTATCCGGCCTTCCTCAGTTTTTTGATGTGTCCCTCCGTGACGGAGGAGACCATCCACTTGCCTCCCGCTCCGGACATGACTGGAGAAGGTTGAGGTGGGGTGTGCGGACTTGGGCGCTGGAGCTCGAGTGCACGGAAATGGATAGGAAAAGGAGGAAGAAGGTGTGGATGAAAAGGTGGGTCCTTATCCCCTTATATGGGTGGACGCGACTATGCGCCCCCACCAGCCTGGTAAAACTCGCTTATCTCCCAAGCACCGTAATCAATGGCGCGGTTGGGTTACCCACACCCGTATTGATGAGAATCCCAGAATAAGGGGACACGATCTCTGCTTTGACAAGACGTGCCAAGGAAACCGCCTCGCTAAACGCGCTGAGGTGGGACAGTAAAACGATTTGAATAAAGACTTGGCCATGGTGTGATGTCATGCTATGGAATACGTCAGCAGATTAGGTTTGTGTAAATATTATTCTCTCTATGGCAATATGTGGAAACTTATTTTGTAGAGCCGGACACTACCTTTGTGTTCAAAATCTTCTATGAAGTACTTGGAGGAGGAACCCGCCTTGCAATGCCGAAGACAATCTGCGCGTCGGACTCTTCGTCATTGAAGCCTGGTTCAGGGGCTACTGAGGGAGTCCTGGATTAGGGGGTGTCCGGATAGCCGGACTGTACCTTCGGCCGGACTCCTGGACTATGAAGATACAAGATTGAAGACTTCGTCTCATGTCCGGAAGGGACTTTCCTTGGCGTGGAAGGCAAGCTTGGTGATACGGATATGTAGATCTCCTACCATTGTAACCGACTCTGTGTAACCCTAGCCCTCTCCGGTTTCTATATAAACCGGAGGGTTTTAGTCCATAGGACGAACAACAATCATACCATAGGCTAGCTTCTAGGGTTTAGCCTCTCTGATCTCGTGGTAGATCTACTCTTGTACTACCCATATCATCAATATCAATCAAGCAGGGCGTAGGGTTTTACCTCCATCAAGAGGGCCTGAACCTGGGTAAAACATTGTGTCCCCTGCCTCCTGTTACCATCTGGCCTAGACGTATAGTTCGGGACCCCCTACCCGAGATCCGCCGATTTTGACACGGACAGTCGTCGTCGGAGGTCGTCCATGGCAGCCGCTGGCTCGGCTTCTTCTCCGTGTTGCTCCCTCCAGCGCCTCCTTGCAGCTCCCTCCCGCGTGCAAGCCCCTCCTCTGCCACAGCCTCAAGCTCGCCAGGCCATTGCTCCCTCATCCTACCACAGGTCAGGTTGGACGGCCACCTGCCGGATCCGCAAGTCCCGTGGCTGCCCTCTTCATCTCCGGCGGATCTCGCACCGCGGCAAGCCCCTGCCCCACCTCTGCCTCGTTCGAACAGGGAGGAGGACGTGCCTCTGCAAGTCCCGCTCGGAACCAGCCTCCTGCACCGCGCCAAGTCCCCTGCTCCGGCACCCTGCGCCTCCCCGTGCCAGAGCTGCTCCATCTCCGCCTCGTCAATCGCCAGTTGCACCAGGCGTCGGGTCCCTGTTTGTCCTCTGCCTGCAGCTCCAAGTACTCATCACCAACAAGATCCCCGCGAGACTCGATGTCCACCAAGTCCAAAAAAACAAGACTGTAACCAGGACCCTGTTCTGCTTCGTTTTGGATCGCCAAGTACAATGTGCCAATGCCTAGTATGACTACACAACCGAAATGTGACAAGTACCCCGACAACATGTACATCTACACCGCCAGACCAGGCCGACAAGTACCCCGGCAACTTGTGTACCACTACCATTGCCGAAGACCCATGTAACGGAACCGTCAAGTTCGACTACCTTCGTGTGTACCACTACTTCCATGACGATATGAGTACAACTACCGTCGACGTTGTCGGTGTTCTGGGAACGGGGGTCCCCAGACTTGCCTGCCTGCGGCCCATGGCGTGGCTGGGCTGGCAGGTCTGTAAGGCCCATCTTCATCGACAAGGCATTCAAGACCCTCGCGAGGGGCCAAGCCTCGCGAGGCGGACGACGCAAGACCTCCTCAGGAGCGGCCTCGCCAGGCAAGCTTGCGAGGGGCAGAGAGATCAAGGCAAGGCAAACCTTGCGAGGTCCTTGTGACGTGAGCCATGACGATCGAGGCCAGGCGGACGCCAGCGCGCGCAGTGTCCTCGCTTCCTCTTTGGTGCCAAGGGGGCAAGTGCATGCGCGGAGTACCGAGGAATCAAGCAAAGGTTTCCATATTGGTGCAACGAGACCAAGACCAGAAGGACGGCAAGACGGAGGTCACCATGGAGCCCAGGACGGCGTCACCACCAGAGCCTTTTGTAGGCGAAGACCGCTTTTGTCATGATAAGTTGTACTAGATGTCCCCTTTCAAATTGGCCATTGTTGGCTCCCTTCCCGCTCAATATTTGGGAAGAGGACCAGTGCCTATATAAGTAGAACTAGCCACCACAGACGGGGGATCGACCTCATCACCAACCGACAACGAAAAGAGAGCACAAGAGCACCTCAACCTCAGGAGGCTGTTCTTCCCCTTGTACTGTTCATCATCAGCCCAAGAGGCAATCCACCACCACCACACTGGAGTAGGGTATTACACCAAAACAATGGCCCAAACCGGTATAAATCTTGCGTCTTTGTCTTGTGAGTTTTGTCTAGTTCGTCTGCGAGATCTTAGAGAGCTAGGGCGTGGATCGACAGGGAGAAAACCATCGCGCGCACCCCAGTGTTCAAACCTCAAGGGTTTTGCCATAACCCATGATCCAACAGTTGGTGCGCCAGGTAGGGGTGCTCCGTAGCTTCTCTTCCGTCGATCTTCCCTCCGCCGACACCACGCTTCGCCCACATGGCAGGTGCCCTGCCGCCGACTCTGACGGCCAGCATTGACGACGGGGCCAGGGGGCCCTGAGCCCTGGCCCCGCCCTGCGGCGGGTGCAGTGGCCGCCCAAGTTCAAGCGGGACATGCCGCCGTGCTACGATGGTGCGGCGGACCCGTCAGCTTTCCTGCTAGCGTACGAGGAGGTCATCCTCAAAGCGGGGGGTGATGACAAGGTCATGGCCAACTGGCTTCCCATGGCCCTCGCCGGTGAGCCGCGCGCCTGGCTGCTCAACCTTCCCGGATCCACGGTGGCATCTTGGGAAGAGCTCTGTGACCTCTTCACTGCGCGCTACGCGACACCGGCGCACCACGTGGTCGAAGCCCTGCTAGGCAGCTCATAGGCGCCGCCTTCAGAGCACCACATCAAGCCACTCCTCCGCCATATTGGTGCCGCTTCCACGCGCTTGGGGGCTCCGCCGGGCTGGGCCGCGCATGAGGCCGACCTCACCTTCACCTCAGAAGACCACCCCGTCACCACCACCGGCTCGGGAATGCTTCCGATGCTCTGCACGCCCACCATCTGCAACGTGTCCGTCACCAAGACCCTCATCGACGGCGGCACTGGCCTCAACTTGCTCTCCATGGAGGCCTTCAGCCTTCTTCATGTGCCGCTCGAACGACTCAGCCTCAGCAAGCCTTTCCCAGGAGTTGGTGGCGGCGCTGCCCGCTCCCTGGGGCAGATCCGCCTTCATGTCACCTTCGGCACGCGTGACAACTACCGCACCGAGCTGGTCGACTTTGACATCGCCCGCATCGGCCTCCCGTACAACGCCATCCTCGGGTACCTAGCTCTAGCCTAGTTCATGGCAGCGACACATCCAGCCTACAACCTCATGAAAATGCCAGGAAACAAAGGTGTCCTCACCATCAAGGGGGACACAAAGGAGGCCGTGACAGCGCTCAAACTTTCCTTCAAGACCACTGCGGCGGCGTAGCCCATCGGCACCGGTGCCCCTGAGGCCAAGGAGGCTACGCCAACCAAGAAGTAACTGTTCACCCAAGACAAGGCAGAGACAAAGCAGGTGCCAGTCGACGAGGACGGCTCCTCAGGAGCCACCTTCACCATAGGTGCCGGCCTCAACCCCAGCCAAGAGGAAGCACTGGTGAAGTTCTTGCGTGCGAACAAGGACATATTCGCATGGGAGCCCAATCAGCTGGTGGGGGTCCCGAGAGAGGTGATTCAACACCACTTAAGGGTGTGCCCCAATGTGCGCCTTGTGAAGCAGCGAGCAAGGCGGCAGTCCATGGAGAAGCGGGCCTTCATCGTCCAAGAGACCCGCAAGTTGGAGGCGATGGGTGCCATTCGTGAGGTTAGGTACCCCGAATGGCTGGCGAACCCAGTCGTGGTGCCAAAGAAAGGCGGGAAGGAGCGAATGTGTGTCGACTTCACCAACCTCAACAAGGCGTGCCCTCAAGATCTGTTCCCTCTCCCGCGCATCGACCAGATCGTCGACTCCACCACTGAGTGCGACCTACTGTGCTTCCTGGATGCGTTCTCAGGGTATCACCAAATCAAGATGGCAGTGGAAGATGTAGAGAAGACAGCCTTCCTGACTCCATGTGGGGTGTACTTCTACACCTGCATGACCTTCGGACTATGCAACGCGGGTGCGACCTTTCAGCGGCTGATGCACATTGCTTTAGGGCGGCAGCTCGGGAAGAACACGGAAGCCTACGTCGACGACATGGTGGTGAAGTCTCAGGAGGCGAGAACCTTGATCCAAGACCTGGAGGAGACCTTCGAAAGCCTGTGCCAGGTGAACTTGCGGCTTAAACCGGAAAAGTGTGTGTTCGATGTCCCTTCCGGCAAGCTGCTAGGATTCCTCATGTCACATAGAGGGATCGAGGCAAACCTGGAGAAGATCAAGGGCATTGAGGGCATGAGCCCGCCGTAGACCCTCAAGGAAATGCAGAAGCTGGCTGGTCGGGTGACTGCATTGGGGCGCTTCATCTCCAAGCTGGGAGAGCGCGCCTTAACCTTTTTCAAGCTGATGAAGAAGGGCCCGTTTGAGTGGACTCCAGAGGCCGACCGAGCCTTCCAAGACCTCAAGAGATACCTGACCAGCTCACCGGTGTTGGTGGCGCCACGGCCTCTCAAGCCTCTAGTACTTTATCTTGCCGCCACCCCATACTCCGCCAGCGCTGCGCTAGTGGCGGTTCGGGAGGAGCACCAGGCCAAGAGTGCGCCGCACCAAGCTACGTCGCTAGCTGAGATGAGGCAAGATCAAGAAGGCGCAACAAGAGCCATAACGGTAGCAACAGAAGACCAAGCTCGGCAGGATGACACCGTAGAGATTCCCACAAGCGACCAGGCGCCAGGGGTCCCACCACCTCAAGAGGAACCCTAGCTTGCACAGGACGCGAGCCTCACCAACACGCCGGTCCTCGTCGAGCACCCGGTGTACTTCGTCAGCACGGTGTTGCGGGACGCGAGGGCATGCTATCTCATGCCTCATAAGCTCCTGCTCGCGCTCCTGGTGGCCTCGTGCAAGTTGCGAAACTACTTCCAGGGCCACCCCATCAAAGTCGTCTCGGCCTACCCATTGGAGAGGGTGCTCAGGAGCCCCAACTCTGCCAGAAGGGTCGCCGAGTGGAACATCAAGCTGCAGGCATTCCAGTTGGAGTTCAGCACCACCAGGGTCATCAAGGGAGCTGCGCTCGCTGACTTCATGGTGGAATGGACGGATGCCCCGGCACTGGAAGCGGGCAAGGACCGGTTGTTGGGGAATGTAGTAATTTCAAAAAAATTCCTACGCACACGCAAGATCATGGTGATGCATAGCAACGAGAGGGGAGAGTGTGATCTACGTACCCTTGTAGACCGACAGCGGAAGCGTTAGCACAACGCGGTTGATGTAGTCGTACGTCTTCACGGCCCGACCGATCAAGCACCGAAACTATGGCACCTCCGAGTTCTAGCACACGTTCAGCTTGATGACGATCCCCGGACTCCGATCCAGCAAAGTGTCGGGGAAGAGTTTCGTCAGCACGATGGCGTGGTGACGATCTTGATGTACTACCGTCGCAGGGCTTTGCCTAAGCACCGCTACAATATTATCGAGGACTATGGTGGAAGGGGGCACCGCACACGGCTAAGAATATGATCACGTGGATCAACTTATGTATCTAGGGGTGCCCCCTGCCTCCGTATATAAAGGATCAAAAGGGGGGTGCGGCCGGCCAGGAGGAGGGCGTGCCAGGAGGAGTCCTACTCCCACCGGGAGTAGGATTCCCCCCTTTCCTAGTTGGAATAGGATTCGGGAGGGGGGAAAGAGGAGAGAGAGAAGGAAGGGGGGCGCCGCCCCCCTCTCCTTGTCCTATTCGGACTAGGGGGGAGGGGCGCGCGGCCCAGCCCTGGCCACCTCTCCTCTCTCCCACTAAAGCCCACTAAGGCCCATATACCTCCCGGGGGGTTCCGGTAACCTCCCGGTACTCCGGAAAAATCCCGATTTCACCCGGAACACTTCCGATATCCAAACATAGGCTTACAATATATCAATCTTTATGTCTCGACCATTTCGAGACTCCTCGTCATGTCCGTGATCACATCCGGGACTCCGAACAAACTTCGGTACATCAAAATGTATAAACTCATAATATAACTGTCATCGAAACCTTAAGCGTGCGGACCCTACGGGTTCGAGAACAATGTAGACATGACCGAGACACATCTCCGGTCAATAACCATTAGCGGAACCTGGATGCTCGTATTGGCTCCTACATATTCTACGAAGATCTTTTATCGGTCAGACCGCATAACAACATACGTTGTTCCCTTTGTCATCGGTATGTTACTTGCCCGAGATTCGATCGTCGGTATCTCAATACCTAGTTCAATATCGTTACCGGCAAGTCTCTTTACTCGTTCCGTAATACATCATCTCACAACTAACTCATTAGTTGCAATACTTGCAAGGCTTATGTGATGTGCATTACCGAGAGGGCCCAGAGATACCTCTCCGACAATCAGAGTGACAAATCCTAATCTCGAAATACACCAACCCAAAATGTACCTTTGGAGACACCTGTAGAGCTCCTTTATAATCACCCAGTTACGTTTGTGACTTTTGGTAGCACACAAAGTGTTCCTCCGGCAAACGGGAGTTGCATAATCTCATAGTCATAGGAACATGTATAAGTCATGAAGAAAGCAATAGCAACATACTAAACGATCGGGTGCTAAGCTAATGGAATGGGTCATGTCAATCAGATCATTCACCTAATGTTGTGATCCCGTTAATCAAATAACAACTCTTTGTCCATGGTTAGGAAACATAACCATCTTTGATTAACGAGCTAGTCAAGTAGAGGCATACTAGTGACACTCTGTTTGTCTATGTATTCACACATGTATTATGTTTCCGTTTAATACAATTCTAGCATGAATAATAAACATTTATCATGATATAAGGAAATAAATAATAACTTTATTATTGCCTCTAGGGCATATTTCCTTCACCGGTCCACCTCGCCAGGAAGCGAGGCACCAGACAGATGGGTCATGTATTTCGATGGTGCATTCGCGCACCAGGGCGCGGGGGCTGGAGCAGTACTCATCTCACCCACGTAGGACAAGCTCTACTATGCTGTGCAGCTCTGCTTCTAGCAGGGCGAGAAGGTCTCCAACAACATCACAGAATACGAAGGCCTCATAGCTGGCCTGAAGGCTGCGACATCTCTAGGGGTGAAGCGCCTCACCATTAGGGGCGACTCACAGCTCCTCGTCAACTTCTCCAACAAAGTGTACGAGCCAAAGGACGAGCACATGGAGGCGTACCTCGCAGAAGTACGTAAGATGGAAAAGTAGTTCCTAGGCCTGGAGGTGCTGCATGTGCCCCGAGGCACCAACAAGGAAGCTAACGACATCGCCAGGAGGGCATCCAAGCGGCAGCCCCAAGAGCCTGGCGTCTTTGAGGAGCGGCTCTTCAAGCCATCGGTGACGCCACCACTTTCAAGCACGGTGCAGCCTCGGGAGGAGCTCCCACAATCACCTGCCACGAGAGCCCCAGCTTGTGGCCCAACCTCAGGAGCTCGCTTGCTCTTGGCGCTCGAGCCTCAAGAGGGATGTTGGACCAGGAAATTCAAGGAATATCTTATGCAAGGGGCACTACCAGAGAAGGAAGAAGACGCAAAGCGCGTGGCCCGGCAAGCCACGGCATACTACATCCAGGATGGTGAGTTGTACAGGAAGCGACCAAATGATGTTTCATTGCGTTGCATTTCCAGGGACCAGGGGAAGGAGTTGCTAATTGACATACACGGCGGGGACTGTGGACACCGCTCGTCATCATGGACTCTCGTCAGCAAGGTGTTCCACAGTGGATTCTACTGGCCCACGGCGCTCAACAACACAACTGAGCTGGTGAAGTCCTGCGAAGCTTGCCAGTTCCACGCCAAGCAGATCCATCAGCCAGCTCAGGGCCTCCAGACTATACCGCTCACATGACCGTTCGCAGTCTGGGGGCTGGATATCTTGGGCCCATTCCCTCGAGCACCAGGGGGCTACCGCTACCTCTACGTCGCCATTGACAAGTTCACCAAGTGGGCAGAAGTGGAAGCCGTCGACACCATCCCACCTGGTTCCGCAGTTAAGTTCATCAAGGACCTCGTGAGCCGTTTCGGGGTCCCCAACCACATCATCACCAACAATGGCTCGCAGTTCACCAGTAACCTCTTCAAAACATACTTTGCTAATCTTGGAACGCAGATCTGCTATGCTTAGGTGGCGCACCCCAGGAGCAATACCCAGGCTGAATGCGCCAACGCGGAGGTCATGAGAGGCCTCAAGACCAGGACCTTCAAGAAGAAGCTCGAGGCCTGTGGCAGGGGCTGGCAGGACGAGCTCCAGTCCGTGTTGTGGTCCATCCGCACCACCGCCACTAAGCTGACGGGCGAGACCCCATTCTTCCTTGTCTACGGAGCCGAAGTGGTCCTCCCTCACGAGGTCAAGCATCGCTCCGCACGGGTCCTGGCGTTTGATGAAACGTGGCAGGACGCCGTGTGGGTGATGGACCTCATACTGGGGGAGGAACGACACCGCGAAGCCGCACTAAGGGTGGCAAGGTACCAGCAGGCGCTGCGGTGGTACCACAGCCGTAGCATCCGCTCCAGGACGCTCGAGGCAGGCGACCTCGTCCTGAGGCGTGTCCTCTCCAGGGAAGGGTCGCACAAGCCCTCGCCCATGTGGGAGGGCCCGTTCAGGGTCGTCCATATCTCCAGGCCTGGCGCCGCGCGCCTGGAAACGCAGGACGGGGTGCCCATCCAGAATGCCTGGAACATCCAGCACCTCCTGAAGTTCTACCCATGAAGCAAGGCCCGGTGCCTGTGAAGCATCTGTGAAGCAGGGCCCAGTGCCTGTGAAGCAAGGCCCAGTGCTTGTGAAGAAGGCCCGGTGCCTGTGAAGAATCGCCACCCGTGACACTCTCACGTAATAATGAGTGGGGCTGTAAACGCCCCAGAGTCTCAGGAGTGCCGCCCTCGGGCCTCGGGGGCTCCCTCCTAGTGGGAGCACTTAGCTCCGCGCTGGTTAGAAGACTTGAAGACTAGACTAGGTGTCGGACGCGGCTTTTGATTTGCTTTCCGTAGTTGGCTTGCCTTCTCTTAATCGAAGTTTGATTTTGGTGTTCCTTGTTGATTTGGTTCCGTCGCCTTTTGCTGCCTTTTCCGAATCCAGTTCGCTTATGTTCTCTCTCTCGCATACCTCGCGAGGGGGCTAGGCAGGCGCCTTCGTGAGGGTTTCTTCCTCCTGTGTTGGTCCTTCTCTCTGCCTTCGATCTGCTTTCTCGCGAGGCACCCTCGTTCGAGCCCACCAACCGGCACATCTCTCCTAATCCGTGCCCCTCAGGTACCGCGATATGAAGTGCTGGGTCAAATCTCAGGTGAACAATAAGTCTCCTAGCGAGCTTCCTAACAAATTTTTTGCAGTTCCTAAGCAACCACTAAGCCAAGACGGGTACGAGGAAACAAGTGCCTCGTGAAGAAGAGGCTGCCCCGAACACGCCAGGCTAAGTTATCTCTGCATAAAATAACGACACAGCACAGAAATAACAAGCATAGTGTAATGATCGATAGATCACGGTTCGATACACGCCCCTCCGGGCCCATACTGGTTTCATTTTGATGCAGGAAGGAAAAGAGGAACAAAACAAAAGCGGTGTTGCAGTGAACCGCGGGGGCAGGCCTCCAGCGACGTCCCGAGCTTAGTCCGGATCCCTCCTGGTGCTTCACGGAGGCACGGCGATGAGACGACCCGCTACCACCTTCGGAGCGAGTGCGGCGGCGTGGCAGCTGGTCGTAGCCGCCGCTGCTGGAGCTTTCGCCAAGAGAAGAGCCACCGTAGCTGGACGAGGCACGACCGGTGGGCTTGCCCTCGTCGCAGCCGTCACCGAGACCGAGCACCTCCTCGCCGTCGTTCATCTCGGGGCAGCACCCGGCGCGGCGACCATCTTCCCCAAACACCCTCACGTAGAGGGTCGCATCACTGTCATACTTGAAATGGAGGGTGCACCGCCTGCCCGGGCCGCGCGCGCGGGCAAACATCTGCCAACCGCGGGCCAGAGCTATGTTGCCCCCGACAGAGACTTCAACCGCGACCCTGGAAGCCCTGCTGCAGCAGCCGTCCGCCTGCAGCCAGAGCCCGCCTGGACCAGAGGCCGGCAGCTCGTCGACGAAGAAGCGCGGAAGCTGAAGCTAGTTACCGGCCGGATCCTCCGACCAGACAACGAACTCCGGCGGCACCTCTGCCGAGTGGGAGCGTGGCCGGGGAGGCCGCACAACCATGGCACGTCACACCTCATCGACGGGGCTGCCACGACTGGAGCGACCCCCACCATGCGCAACGGTGCCACCCCAGGAGCGGGAGGCCACGGCAGGAGTCGTGGTGTGCTTGCAGGGACGGTCATGTCCTTGCTTGGGCACCGGGGAGCCGGGCCCCTCGCGAGGGGCCTTTCCTTTCTCTGCGGTGGAGAACCTCTTCGACGACACCATTGGAGTCGGTGGTGGAGCAGAGGAAGAAGAAGTAGTCTGAATGGGAAGAAGTGGGGGATGGGGGCTCCGGCCCCTTCCTCATTTATAGCAGGAGAAGGCCAACCAGCACCCCCCACGATCACAGGTAATGATGGTTTTCCTTGCATGTCGCAGGGACTTGTCAAGTCGGGCAGTTGTCGAGGCAACATGGGGAAGCGGAGACGCCCACGTCCAATCAACCGCCACGCGTCAACCGAGGCCGCAGGCTTTTGGGCCAGCGATGCTCCGTGCTTGACCTTTTGGCTTCGCCTCGAAGCCAAGCCCGAGTGCGCCTTGGGCCTGGGGGCTACAGTCGGCATTCTGGGAATGGGGGTCCCCAGACTTGCCTGCCTGCGGCCCATGGCGTGGCTGGGCTGGCAGGTCTGTACGGCCCATCTTCATCGACAAGGCATTCAAGACCCTCGCGAGGGGCCAAGCCTCGCGAGGCGGACGATGCAAGACCTCCTCGGGAGTGGCCTTGCCAGGTAGGCTCGCGTGGGGCGGAGAGATCAAGGCAAGGCAAACCTCGCGAAGTCCTCGTGACGTGAGCCATGACGATCAAGGCCAGGCGGGCGCCGGCGCGCGGAGTGTCCTCGCTTCCTCTTTGGTGCCAAGGGGGCAAGCGTAGGCGCGGAGTACCGAGGCATCAAGCAAAGGTTTCCATATTGGTGCAATGAGACCAAGACCAGAAGGACGACAAGATGGAGGTCACCATGGAGCCCAGGACGGCGTCACCACCAGAGTCTTTGGCAGGCGAAGACCGCTTTTGTCAGGATAAGCTTTACTAGCTGTCCCGTTTCAAATTGGCCGTTGTTAGCTCCCTTCCCGCTCAATATTTGGGAAGAGGACCAGGGCCTATATAAGTAGAACTAGCCACCACAGACGGGGGATCGACCTCATCACCAACCAACAATGAAAAGAGTGCCCAAGAGCACCTCAACCTCAGGAGGTTGTTCTTCCCATTGTACTGTTCATCATCAGCCCAAGAGGCAATCCACCACCACCACACTGGAGTAGGGTATTACACCACAACGGTGGCCCGAAGCAGTATAAATCTTGCGTCTTTGTCTTGTGAGTTGATACGTCTCCAACGTATCTATAATTTTTGATTGCTCCATGCTATATTATCTACTGTTTTGGACATTATTGGGCTTTATTATCCACTTTTATATTATTTTTGGGACTAACCTATTAACCGGAGGCCCAGCCCAGAATTGATGTTTTTTGCCTGTTTTAGGGTTTCGAAGAAAAGGAATATCAAACGGAGTCCAAACGGAATGAAACCATCGGGAACATGATTTTCTCAACGAACAAGACCCAGGAGACTTGGACCCTACATCAAGACACAAAAGAGGAGGCCACGAGGTAGGGGGCGCGCCTACCACCCCAGGCGCACCCTCCACCCTCGTGGGCCCCCTGTTGCTCCACCGACGTACTCCTTCCTCCTATATATACCTGCGTACCCCCAAATGATCAGATACAAAGCCAAAACCCTAATTCCACCGCCATAACTTTCTGTATCCATGAGATCCCATCTTGGGGCCTGTTCCGGAGCTCCGCCGGAGGGGGCATCGATCACGGAGGGCTTCTACATCAACACCATAGCCCCTCCGATGAAGTGTGAGTAGTTCACCTCAGACCTACGGGTCCATAGTTAGTAGCTAGATGGCTTCTTCTCTCTTTTTAGATCTCAATACAATGTTATCCCCCTCTCTTGTGGAGAATTATTCGATGTAATCTTCTTTTTGCGGTGTGTTTGTTGAGAACGATGAATTGTGGGTTTATGATCAAGTCTATCTATGAACAATATTTGAATCTTCTCTGAATTCTTTTATGTATGGTTGGTTATCTTTGCAAGTCTCTTCGAATTATCAGTTTGGTTTGGCCTACTAGATTGATCTTTCTTGCAATGGGAGAAGTGCTTAGCTTTGGGTTCAATCTTGCGGTGTCCTTTCCCAGTGACAGTAGGGGCAACAAGGCACGTATTGTATTGTTGCCATCTAGGATAACAAGATGGGGTTTTCATCATATTGCATGAGTTTATCCCTCTACATCATGTCATCTTGCTTAAGGTGTTACTCTATTTTCATTAACTTAATACTCTAGATGCATGCTAGATAGCGGTCGATGAGTGGAGTAATAGTAGTAGATGTAGGCAGGAGTCGGTCTACTTGTCTTGGACGTGATGCCTATATACATGATCATACCTAGATATTCTCATAACTATGCTCAATTCTGGCAATTGCTCAACAGTAATTTGTTCACCCACCGTAGAATACTTATGCTCTCGAGAGAAGCCACTAGAGAAACCTATGGCCCAGGGTCTATCTTCATCATATTAATCTCCCAATACTTAGTTATTTCCTTTGCTTTTATTTTACTTTGCATCTTTATCACAAAAATACCAAAAATATTATCTTATCATATCTATCAGATCTCACTCTCGTAAGTGGCCGTGTAGGGATTGACAACCCCTTATCGCGTTGGTTGCAAGGATTTATTTGTTTTGTGCAGGTACGAGGGACTGGTGTGTGGCCTCCTACTGGATTGATACATTGGTTCTCAAAAACTGAGGGAAATACTTACGCTACTTTGCTGCATCATCCCTTCCTCCTCGGGGAAAACCAACGCAGTGCTCAAGAGGTAGCAAGAAGGATTTCTGGCGCCGTTGCCGGGGAGGTCTACGCAAAAGTCAATATACCAAGTACCCATCACATACCCTTATCTCCCGCATTACATTATTTGCCATTTGCCTCTCGTTTTCCTCTCCCCCACTTCACCCTTGCTGTTTTATTCGCCCTCTCTCTCTCTATCCTCCCTCTCTTTCTCTATTTGCCTTCTTCCCGTATGTATCCTTGTTTGTGTTTCCATGTGCCTTCTATTTGCTTGCATCTTTGCTTGCTAAAAATCTATTGATATGGATCCACTTAAAGTGTTCTACTTAGATCATCTTTGATCCTTATGCGCTCGTGCTGAAACCCCAACTAGCCTAGTTGATGGGAAATCTTTAGATGAGCATGCTCATTTTGTGCGTCACCATTTGTCTGAAAAAGGGAGACTCTTATGGAATCAAATAAACAGATTGTTGTGCTATGCTTGGAATCTTTGTGAAATTTGTGATTTTACTTGTTGCTCTAAGAACCCTAAAAAACACCTCCCCTACCTATGTGAGTTTAATGATATTGAAATCTTATCTTCTTATGCAAAAGGTGTTTATAGTTATTATGATATTGAACGAATTGAAGAATTTGTTGCTTTTAAGGGTGCTTATGAAGTTGCTTCTTTGATTGAAAAATATGATATTACTCTCTATGAATCTGAAAATTTTGACATACTTAAATATTGCTATGAAAACTATTCTCACAATGTCTATGTCAAAGAATTTATTGAAAGAATGACCGTTTCTTCGAAAGAAAATAATGATATGCATGAATCTATAGATAATTATGATTCCGATGATTTGATTGAAATATCCCTTGATGAACATGATGCTTGCTATTCTTGTGGCCATGATGCCAATATTTATGAAGATGAATGTGCTATAGTTCCTTATGATAAACATGAGATCGTTGCTATTGCACCCATACTTAATAGTTCCTTCGATGAAAAGCATGATTGCAATGATGTTATTATAAATGCCTTTAATGTCAATTGTGTTAATGATATGCAAAACCCTAAGCTTGGGGATGCTAGTTTTGCTAGGACTACTATTTGTTGCAATGATCATGATTGGGGTGATTCTTCTTTTGATCTTGAAAATTTATTTAAGCCCCATGATGAATATGAGATTGATAATAGTGTTTGCAATATTATTGAAAGTGGGTTTGGAAGAGTGTCAACTTTAGATCCCACATATTTGGAGAATGTTCAATCTTATGAATTTTTTGATAAAAGTGGGTTTGGAGAGGTCATGGCTTTAGTTAATGTTAATCCCACTATTTTGGAAGAGTGTCAACTATGCATGCATGTAGATCATGTTTTATGTGATAGTTATTTTGTTGAATTTGCTTATGATCCTACATGTAATTATTATGAGAGGGGAAAATATGGTGGTAGAAATTTTCATGTTACTAAATTATCTCTCGTTATGTTGAGATTGTTATTGTTTCTTTCTGCTTCCTTGCATATGCTAGTTTTTGCTTGCCTTGATAATTTGTTTGCCTATAAGATGCCTATGCATAGGAAGTATGTCAGACTTAGATTTGTTTTTCACGTGTTTTATGATTCTCTCTTTGTGCTTCAATTCTTGTCTTTCAAGTGAGCATCATTGAAATATTATGCCTAGCTAGGGGCGTTAAACGATAGCGCTTGTTGGGAGGCAACCCAATTTTATTTTTATTCCTTGATTTTTGCTCCTGTTTAGTAATAAATAATTTATCTAGCCTCTGTTTTGTTTGTGTATTTTTGTGTTTAATTAGTGTTTGTGCCAAGTAGAACCGTTGGGAAGACTTGGGGAAAGTCTTGTTAAACTTGCTGTAAAAAACAGAAACTATAGCCCTCACGAGAACTGCTGCCATTTTTATTTGGAAAGTGCTATTTAGTTAATTATTTTTGAAGATGATTAATAGATACATTCCTCACGTCCATCAATTTATTTTAGGATTTTTGGGTTTCCATATATTGTGCTAGCTACAGATTACTACAGACTGTTCTGTTTTTGACAGATTCTGTTTTTCGTGTGTTGTTTGCTTATTTTGATGAATCTATGGCTAGTAAAATAGTTCATAAACCATAGAGAAGTCGGAATACAGTAGGTTAAACACCAATATAAATAAATAATGAGTTCATTACAGTACCTTGAAGTGGTCTTTTGTTTTCTTTTTCTAACGGAGCTCACGAGATTTTCTACTTTGAGTTTTGTGTTGTGAAGTTTTCAAGTTTTGGGTAAAGATTTGATGGATTATGGAACAAGGAGTGGCAAGAGCCTAAGCTTGGGGATGCCCATGGAACCCCCAAGATAATCTAACGACACCTAAAAGCCAAAGCTTGGGGATGCCCCGGAAGGCATCCCCTCTTTCGTTTACTTCTATCGGTAACTTTACTTGGAGCTATATTTTTATTCGCCACATGATATGTGTTTTGCTTGGAGCGTCTTGTATGATTTGAGTCTTTAATTTTTAGTTTACCATAATAATCCTTGCTGTACACACCTTTTGAGAGAGCCATACATGATTTGGAATTTGCTAGAATACTCTATGTGCTTCGCTTATATCTTTTGAGTTATATAGTTTTGCTCTAGTACTTCACTTATATCTTTTAGAGCACGGTGGTGGATTTGTTTTATAGAAACTATTGATCTCTCATGCTTCACTTAGATTATTTTGAGAGTCTTAAATAGCATGGTAATTTGCTTAAAATCCTAACATCCTAGGTATTCAAGATTAGTAAAATTTTCTTATGAGTGTTTTGAATACTAATAGAAGTTTGATGCTTGATGATTGTTTTGAGATATGGAGGTGATAATATCAAAGTCGTGCTAGTTGAGTAGTTGTGAAATTGAGAAATGCTTGTGTTGAAGTTTGCAAGTCCCGTAGCATGCACGTATGGTAAACGATATGTAACAAATTTGAAACATGAGGTGTTATTTGATTGTCCTCCTTATGAGTGGCGGTCGGGGACGAGCGATGGTCTTTTCCTACCAATCTATCCCCCTAGGAGCATGCGCGTAGTGCCGAGTTTTTGATGACTTGTACATTTTTGCAATAAGTATGTGAGTTCTTTATGACTACTGTTGAGTCCATGGATTATACGCACTCTCACCCTTCCATCCTTGCTAGCCTCTTCGGTACCGTGCATTGCCCTTTCTCACATTGAGAGTTGGCGCAAACTTCGTCGGTGCATCCAAACCCGTTGATATGATACACTCTTTCACACATAAACCTCCTTATATCTTCCTCAAAACAGCCACCATACCTACCTATTATGGCATTTCCATAGCCATTCCGAGATATATTGCCATGCAACTTTCCACCATTCCGTTTATCATGACACATTCATTATTGTCATATTGCTTAGCAAGATCATGTAGTTGACATAGTATTTGTGGCAAAGCCACAGTTCATAATTCTTTCATACATGTCACTCTTGGTCCATTGCATATCCCGGTACACCCGCCGGAGGCATTCATATAGAGTCATCTTTTGTTCTAGTATCAAGTTGTAATCATTGAGTTGTAAATAAATAGAAGTGTGATGATCATCATTTTCTAGAGCATTGTCCCAAGTGAGGAATCATAAAAAAAGGCACAAAAAAAGAGAAAGGCCATAAAAAGAAAAGGCCCAAAAAATGAGAGAAAAAGAGAGAAGGGACAATGTTACTATCCTTTGCCACACTTGTGCTTCAAAGTAGCACCATAATCTTCATGATAGAGAGTCTCTTGTTTTGTCACTTTCATATACTAGTGGGAATTTTCATTATAGAACTTGGCTTGTATATTCCAACAATGGGCCTCCTCAAGTGCCCTAGGTCTTCATGAGCAAGCAAGTTAATAGGATTTGTTTGTTCGGTTTGATTATCCGGATTGCCGTTGTCCGGCAGCGGTTCGCCCTGCTCTAGCGCTGGGTCTGTGTGACCGCTATTTCTATCGAGGCGGGATTTGGGGCGGCGCTTGCGTCACCGCTTTGACTGCTTTTCGAGGGAACAATCCTTCGGTGCGTCCTTCCGCTCCTCGTCGTCATCTTTTGGTGCGTCCACCGTGTATACCATATGACGTGGTGGCGTTCTAGGGTCCAATAGGCGCTGGTTCTTCGTTGTCCCCTTCATCGGCGTCCGTACCGTCGATGTCTTCGGAGTCAAAGTCGAGCATGTCGGTTAAATCGTCGATAGTGGCTACAAAGTGGGTGGTGGGTGGGCTTTGAATTTCTTCATCGTCCGTACTCCAACCTTGCTGACCGTAGTCCGGCCAGGGCTCTCCTGATAAAGAGAGAGACTTCAATGACTTCAGGATATCGCCGAAAAGGCGAGTGCTGAAAGATGTCTGCGGCAGTGAACTAAATGATCGGTGCCCAATCGGATTCGACTGGTAGGGGCGCGGAGGGTTCGGAGTCTGGAGAGGGGTTCGGCTCCTTGGAGTCATGAGCCTCGCAGAGTACGGGGCTGGTGTTCGGCTCAATCGCCATTTCGATCGCAGCCCCCGAGGTGGCGTCCAACTGCCCATCCTCGATCGGTGCGGTTGGCTCCGAACTAAGGGTCGGAGCCGATGCGGGTGCGGCCTCCAGGGCACTGTTCGGCGGCAGAGCTAGATCATGCTCGTCGTGACAGTGCGGCGCGCTCAGCAGTGGTTCGAATCTGTCGAAGATCAAGTCCCCGCGGATGTCAGGCATGTAGTTTAAACTTCCGAATCTGACCTGACGGCTAGGGGCGTAGCTTTCGATCTGCTCTAGATGGCCAAGTGAATTGGCCCGCAGTGCGAAGCCGTCAAAGACGAAGATCTGTCCGGGGAGGAAGGTCTCACCCTGGACTGCATCGCCATTGATGATCGTAGGAGCCATCGGGCCTGACAGCGACGGCACAGAGGAACTCTCAATGAAAGCACCAATGTCGGTGTCAAAACCGGCGGATCTCGGGTAGGGGGTCCCGAACTGTGCGTCTAGGCCGGATGGTAACAGGAGGCAAGGGACACGAAGTTTTACCCAGGTTCGGGCCCTCTCGATGGAGGTAAAACCCTACGTCCTGCTTGATTAATATTAATGATATGGGTAGTACAAGAGTAGATCTACCACGAGATCAAAGAGGCTAAACCCTAGAAGCTAGCCTATGGTATGATTGTTGATGTGTATGTTATTCTACGGACTAAAACCCTCCGGTTTATATAGACACCGGATAGGGTTAGGGTTACATAGAGTCGGTTACAATGGTAGGAGATCTGAACATCCGTATCGCCAAGCTTGCCTTCCACGCCAAGGAAAGTCCCTTCCGGACATGGGACGGAGTCTTCAATCTTGTATCTTCATAGTCCAGGAGTCCGGCTGAAGGTATAGTCCGGCTATCCGAACACCCCCTAATCCAGGACTCCCTCAGGCCCTCTTAATGGAGGTAAAACCCTACGTCCTGCTTGATTTATTCTTGATGATATGAGTATTACAAGAGTTGATCTACCACGAGATCGGAAAGGCTAAACCCTAGAAGCTAGCCTATGGTATGATTGTATGTTGTCCTACGGACTAAAACCCTCTAGTTTATATGACACCAGAGGGGGCTAGGGTTACACAAAGTCGGTTACAAAGGAGGAGATATACATATCCTTATTGCCTAGCTTGCCTTCCACGCCAAGTAGAGTCCCGTCCAGACACGAGACGAAGTCTTCAATCTTGTATCTTCATAGTCCAATAGTCCGACCAAAGGATATAATCTGGCTGTCCGGATACCCCCTAATCCAGGACTCCCTCAGTAGCCCCTGAACCAGGCTTCAATGACGATAAGTCCGGCGCGCAGTATTGTCTTCGGCATTGCAAGGCGGGTTCTTCTCCATCTTTTGAATGTTTGTAAAGCAGTGTCCGGTCGCATAAATGTTTGGACCTCTTGGCTTCTGTGCCCAATAAGGGCTTTCTCCCAGGCGTCAAATGAATACGAGGCGCCAGGACGTTTTTACATTTGCCCCCCTAGCCAGATAAATAAATTGTCTATTAAAGGGATGGGGATCCTTAGATCCAATCCATACCATCCTCCCCCAGCGAGAGTACATCAGAGCGCGTTCCGGAAAGATCCATTCCAGCATGGCCGACCTCCGCAGCTCCTCCTCCCGCCCCCGAAGCCCTAAGCCCGGTGATTGGGAGAGGTGTTCAATCCCACACAGTCGTCTAGTCAAACTGCAGACTAAGGGATTTCTCCCTCCGGCGTACATGGTGCCGGTTCGAGCCGGGCTTGCCACCTATAATGGTGGGGAGCAAGCAGAGAGCTTTCCCTGTCCCTCTATTTGGGAACGGGTCTGCCTTGTTCCCTATCTATTGAGGGGACTCGGATTTCCAATTCATCCGTTCCTCCGCGGGCTCCTGGAGATCTACGGCCTCCAATTACACAATTTCACCCCTGCCTCCATCCTACATATCGCCGGCTATGTGGCTCTCTGCGAGTTGTTCCTGGGTTGCGAGGCTCACTTCGAGGTGTGTAAAAGGCTATTTTGCCTCGTCCCTCGCACACAGAGGGGGTCACTTTATCAAGTGGGCGGAGCCGAAATATGGTGCATCGCCGATACCGGATACCTGTCCGGCACTCCGAAGAAGTCATCCGAAGACTGGCCTTCAGAATGGTTTTATATGGAGGACGTTCCCCTTCCGGACCCTGTTCGGCAGGGTCTTCCTAAGTTCAACAATGCTCCTCTGAAGAAACACCGAAGTTGGCGCCCACGGAGCCCCCAGGCGGAAGACAATGGAGAAGTCCTCTATCTGATGAACCGAATTAAAGCACTGGCTCGATCAGGATTGACAGTAATCGAAGTTATGTCGATTTGCATAATGTGGAGAGTGCAACCACTTCAATATCGTGGGCACCCCTTGTGGTGTTATAACGGGCGGATGACGCCACCCACTGCGGGCGTAAGGGTCCGGACAATGCAGCCGCTTTAGCGAAAATTCTGTCCGAATTGTTCAAGGGTGAGGAAGAGGAGTTCACCCGCATCAAGCCACGGGATGGATTCTCCATGTACAATCCTCCAAGCTAGGTAAGTTATATCTCCCTGCTCCCATTTTTCCCGCATTCTTTGTCGTAAGTATTCACCTTGCCACTTTGCGGCAGGAACTGCGAAAATCCATAAAGGAGGTCAGCAGCTCTTCTCCACAACCCGAGGACCCTGACCGGGCCCTCGACTCCGGACTTGAAGAAGATTCGGTTATATTCGTGGAGCTGATAGACCGGCAGTTCTATCAGTTAAGCTGCGATGATGCCATGGTGGCCATTACGGCCGACTATCCCGGACTGCTCCCTGCATCGCACGTAAGAAAAACCAAAAATCCAGACTCCAAAACTAGGATCCCCTTTTAGACACTTCAACCACCATATACGCATGGTATTTCTAAAGGGCAGCATTCGGGACACCCTGCCGAACCCGCAGCAACGCGCCAACAGGAGGCACCGAGGTCGGGTAGGCCAAAAAGGAAGGCGGTCGGGACGGAGACGACAGCGCAAAGGTATGACAAACCCCGCTCCGTGGTTGTCGTCTTTCTCGAAATATAATGACGCCCGTGTTTCTTTAACAGAAAAAACGCTCGCCAGAATATGTCCGGCGATGTTACTAATCACGCTTCCACCAGCCGGGCGCCAGGACCGGACATAGAGGCGGAAGCCGATATGGGGCGGGCGCCGGATATCCCCCTATAGAGGATGCGGATAGATTACTCGCTACAAACTCAGAGGTGGAAAGCGCCATGAATCATAGGCGCCGCCGGGCCGTACTCCGTGACGCTTGTTTCTCACCAGAGGCATTTGATGCCTTCAATTGTGGAGAGGCGTACCTCCGAGATGCTCAAGATGGTCTAGCCAGAGCCACGGATCAGTATGTAAAGGATGTACGGGTGAGTAAATTTGACGATTTATATGTATCAGTAGCCCCTGAGACTTGAAACAGTTAGCAGAACTGATTTAAGGATCATCTTTATTGTGCAGGTTCTTTCAGAGAAGAATACTAGGCTGTCACGGGAGCTAGAGGAATGCAAGACCCAACTGCGGGCTGCTGTAGCCGCATTGTAGGAACCGAAAAAGTCACCTGCTGGTAACATTTACTTTAAAGAATGATGGTTACCATATAATGTGCGGCATGGCTGCAGATATAACAATAGATGTTGCAGATGAATCCGGAGAAAATCCGGAGGACCAGCATGTTATGCGACAGCTAGAGGTTGGCAAACGCATGCTGACTGAGGTTAGGCAGGAGAAAAACAATCTCCAAGACGTCAATATTAAGCTGAGCGTGGAACTAAAAGACATTCGGGGCCAGCTTGCAGACTCCGAGAGGGAGAATAAGCGGCTTTGGCGCGGCATTTTCAGTAAGTGCTTGAACAAATCCTTTTAAAGGAGTTCGGTGAAGAAGCCGACTAACAGCGTTATGTCTGTAGGTATGTTGACGGGTCGTCCCGCGGAGGAAATGCCAGGGTCTACGGGTGATCTTCTATCCTAGCTGTCACATCTACATGAACAAGTTCGGCAGGTGATGCAGGGTGTTGCCCAAGCCTTGTGGCCGTCCGTCTCCCTGCCAGAGGGCGTTGTAGAGCTTACGGAGAAGCTCAAGGGAGCATGGTGGCGCTTCCAATTATGGAAGATATCGGCCTGCCGACAGGGTGCCAGAGAAGCCTGGGCCATGGTGAAGATGCAGTATACCAAGGCAGACCCAAATCACATGGCCGAGGTCGGGCCTGTGGGGCCCAACGGAAAAGAGATCCCCGTTATCTTAGTTTATGGGCAAGTAGAATTAGCCGCAGAGTATTCCCAACAGGATTGTAAGCTAGACCGCCTGTTGGATGGTATAGAAGAGGAATTTAGTCAGTCTACATGACTATGTAATGAAAGTGACATGTATAATGCCTTCTAGCCGGTTTGTAGATCATTTGTCTTGGCGGACCTTTTCGCTTCAACCTCGGGACCCGATAGTCCGGAGTGTATCCGAATACCCGCGCAGTTATATAAGAACCAGGGTATGTGTGGAGACCAGGCGTAGGGGTCATAAGTGCTTGAACAGACAAGTGCCCAACTAGTTATGTTATATTACATGGGTAGTAAGAAACATCTTCCAGGGAGAATAGTTCCGTTAAGGGTTCCTTTCCCTGGGTAAGCATGCCCTAAAGTGCATGTCCGGACTACGATACGAAACGCGGGAAAAACATCTGGGGGCAGATATGGACAATAAATAAAAATCATCTTTTGTTCACCGACCGAATATTCCCTTAAGAACGCCAGCTTTTGGCTTCACCCAGTCTGAGGTACACGTCCGGCTGACCCGGCAGTAACAATCGCAGAGGTGCTCCCCTTATGCCCTAGCTGAATTAACGGGAATGTAGGGCATAAATACAAGAGCCAGGCAAACCAGCTTGGCCAAAACTTAAGTCATATCGATGCATATAATGGCGAAAAAAGGTACATGCTGAAGCATGACACATGTTCGGGGCCTGAGGCCTAGATAAATAATTAAGCTTCTGTGAAAGAAGCCCCCAGGTATTATGAGCATGGCTAGCGCATCTATAATGTGCAAGCGAGGCACAAGTTGGCCCTTAAAGGCCTAGAGAAATAATAAAAGAAAGGAAGAAAGAAAAACAAGACAGATAATGTATATGCAAAAAATGGACAAAGGGAGGGGACGAACATAGAGTTTGGCGCTAGGCGTAGAATCTTCGGAGCCTGGCCGCGTTCCATGGGTTCGGCTCGAGTCGACTAGTCGATGCATCCCGCAGTCGGTATGCTCCACCGGTCAGAACTTGGTCAATAATGAAGGGACCTTCCCATTTGGGCTCGAGCATGTTCTTTTTCTTATCCGGCAGGCCTAGAACTAGTTCGCCAACGTTATAAGTTTTGGCTCGTACTTCTCTGCTTTGGTATCTGCGAGCCTGTTGCTGATAAAATGCGGAACGGGCTTTGGCTACGTCGCGCTCCTCCTCCATGGTGTCCAGACTGTCCTGCCGATCGAGCTCGGCTTCTCTTTGTTCATACATGCGCACTCGAGGTGAGTCATGAATTATGTCACAGGGCAAGACCGCTTCTGCACCGTACACCATAAAGAAGGGTGTATATCTGGTACTACGATTCGGCGTGGTCCGCAGCCCCCAGAGTACGGAGTCGAGCTCCTCTACCTAGTGCGTGTTAGATTCCGTTAAGGAACGCACTAATATGGGTTTAATGCCGCTCATTATAAGATCGTTTGCTTGCTCGACTTGGTCGTTGGTTTGTGGGTGATAGACTGAAGCATAATCGAGCTTGATGCCCATTTTTCTACACCAGAGTTTGACCTCATCGGCTGTGAAGTTTGTGCCGTTGTCAGTGATGATGCTATGGGGGATGCCATAACGGTGTACGACCCCGGATATGAAGTCTGTCACTGGTCCGGATTCAGTTGTTTTAACGGGTTTGGCCTCTATCCATTTGGTGAATTTATCCACCGTGACCAGTAAGTATTTTTTCTTGTGGGTTCCCCCTTTAAGGGGTCCAACCATGTCAAGCCCCCAAACCGTGAAGGGCCATGTAATGGGGATTGTTTGGAGGGCGGTGGGTGGCATGTGGCTTTGATTTGCAAAGAGCTGGCAACCGGCGCAACGTTGGACCAAGTCCTGTGCATCTGCCCGGGCCGTTGGCCAATAGAATCATATACGGAAGGCCTTGCTTACAAGAGCCCGGGCTGCGGCGTGGTGACCGCCGAGTCCGGCGTGAATTTCTGCCAGAAGGTTCCGCCCTTCCTCTTCGGAGATGCATCTTTGAAGGACTCCGGTAGTGCTTTTTTTGTATAATTCTCCCTCATGGACCATGTAGGCCTTGGATCGCCGCACAATGCAGTGTGCCTCATTTTGGTCCTCCGAGAGTTCTTATCTAGTTAGGTACGCTAGGAATGGTTCTGTCCACGGGGCAATGACGGCCATTATTACGTGGGCTGAAGGTGTTATTTCGGTGGTGGAGCCTCCGATTGTGTCAGTGTGTTCGGTATCGGGCATTTTGGCCGGGTTCGGACTATTGCTACCGGAGTCCCCTTCCCATACTATGGACGGCTTAAACAGCCTTTCAAAAAATATGTTGGGGGGACCGCATCGCGTTTTGCGCTGATGCGGGCTAGGATATCCGCCGCCTGATTGTTTTCTCGAGCCACATGGTGAAATTCTAGCCCCTCAAACCGAGCTGACATTTTTAGGACGGCATTTCGGTAGGCCGCCATTTTCGGATCCTTGGCATCAAAGTCTCCATTTATTTGGGATATTGCAAGGTTTGAATCCCCACGCACCTCCAGGCGTTGAATGCCCATGGAGACTGCCATCCGAAGACCATGCAACAGAGCTTCTTATTTGGTTGCGTTGTTGGAGTCTGTGTACAATATTTGTAGTACGTACTGGACGGTATCTCCGATTGGGGACGTCAGGACGACGCCATCCCCTAGACCAGCCAGCATTTTAGAACCGTGGAAGTGCATGATCCAATTGGAGTATGCGCCGTACTCTTTAGGGAGTTCGGCCTCCGTCCATTCGGCAACAAAGTCGGCCAATACTTGCGACTTAATGGCTCGTTGAGGTTTGTAAGTTATGTCGAACGGGAGGAGCTTAATGGCTCATTTAGCAATCCGACCCGTAGCGTTGTGGTTGTTTATAATATCATTGAGTGGCACTTCCGAGGCTACTATAATCGAACACTCTTGAAAGTAGTGTCGTAGCTTCCGGGATGCCATGAATACCGCATAGGCTATCTTTTGATAATGTGGGATACCATGATTTGCATGGACTGAGGACAGTGGATACATAGTATACCGGCTTTCGAAGAGGGAATTTATGTCTGTCGGCTTCTCGTTCAACGACGAGCACTGGGCTTACAACTTGATTAGTTGCCGCAATGTACAACAGCATTGGTTCGCTGATATTTGGCGCGGCCAGGATTGGGTTGGTTGCCAAAATGGCCTTTATTTCTTCCAATCCGGCTGTGGCAGCATCCGTCCACTCAAAGTGTTCTATGCACCGAAGGAGGCGATAAAGGGGTAGAGCCTTTTCTCCTAAGCGGGAGATAAAGCGGCTTAGAGCCGCCACGCATCCTGTTAACTTCTGGATTTGTTTGAGGTCTGTTGGGGTAGCCAACTGTGACAAAGCTTGGATTTTGGCCGGATTAGCTTCAATACCTCTACTGGAGACAATGAAACCCAGGAGCTTTCTGGTTGGTACGCCAAAAACGCATTTTTCCGGATTGAGCTTGATGTCGTATGTTCGGAGGTTGTCGAACGTGAGCCTCAAGTCGTCTATTAAAGAGTCGACGTGTTTGGTTTTGACGACCACGTCATCTACGTATGCCTCTACTGTTTTGTCGATTTGTTTCTCCAGACATGTCTGAATCATGCGCTGATATGTTGCGCCCACGTTTTTAAGCCTAAAAGGCATTGTGTTGAAACAGAAGGGACCGTATGGTGTGATGAATGCCGTTGCGGCTTGGTCGGACTAGGCCATCTTGATTTGGTGGTAACCGGAGTATGCATCGAGGAAACACAATGACTCATGTCCTGCGGTAGCATCGATAATTTGGTCGATGCGGGGGAGGGGGAAGGGATCCTTTGGGCAAGCTTTATTGAGGTCCTTGAAATCGACACAAAGGCGCCAGGATTTATCCTTCTTTGGTACCATCACCAGGTTTGCTAGCCAGTCCGGGTGTTTTATCTCTCTGATAAATCCGGCCTCCAATAACTTGGCCAGTTCCTCTCCCATGGCTTGTCTCTTAGGTTCGGAGAAATGCCGAAGAGCTTGCTTGACCGGCTTGAATCCCTTTAGGATGTTGAGGCTATGCTCGGCCAGCCTGTGTGGGATTCCTGGCATGTCTGAGGGGTGCCAGGCGAATATGTCTCGATTCTTGCGCAGGAACTCTCGTAGTGCGGCGTCCATGGTGGGTTTTAATTGTGCCCCGATGGAGGCCGTTTTTGTAGGGTCCATTGGGTGGACTTGGAATTTGACTATTTCATCAGCTGGTTTAAAAGAGGTGGACTTGGATCTCTTATTTAGTATCACGTCGTCCATGTCAACTATGGAGCGTAGCGTCGTTAGCTCCTCGGCCGAGAGGGCTTCGGATAATGCCTCGAGGGCCAGTGCGGCTATTTTGTTTTCGGCTCGGAGTGCTGTGTCCGGATCACTAGCGAGGGTGATGATTCCATTGGGCCCAGGCATTTTGAGCTTCATGTACCCGTAATGGGGTACGGCTTGGAAGATCGTGAACGCCTCACGTCCTAAAAGGGCGTGGTATCCACTGCTGAACGGGGCCACTTGAAATGTAATTTCTTTGGACCTGTAATTATCTGGCGTACCGAATACCACATCTAGTGTGATTTTCCCAGCGCATCATGCCTCCCGACTGGGTATGATTCCCCTGAAGGTTGTGCTACTTTGCTCAATGTGGTTCCAGTCTATTTCCATTTTTTGAAGAGTTTCTTCATAGATGAGGTTTAATCCGCTGCCGCCGTCCATGAGTACTTTGGTGAGTCGAAAGCCGTCCACAATTGGACTGAGGACCAGTGCAACTGGTGCTCGGGCTGTTTGGAATTTAGGTTCGTCACTGGCATTGAAGGTAATAGCCGTGTCGCTCCATGGATTTAGTGCTGCTACGTGGCAGATTTCGGCCAAGTTGCGGAGTGTTCGCTTGCGCCTATTATTTGATGCAAAGGTCTCAAATACTGTTAACACCGTATTTTTATCCACGGGATGGTGCTCTGTGGCATTTGGGATAAGAAGATCCTCACCACTTTTGGCCACCTGCCGGAGTATCCAACATGCTCTAAGGCTGTGTGTTGATATTGTATCCGTTATACTGTGAATTTTGCAGGGTCCGTTAAGCCATCCCTCCAGTACGGTTCCATGCCCTATAGAGGGTTTTTGTTTATTTGCAACTAGCTCAGGCGTCTTATGATAGTGCATCCTTTTACTTCAGACTGGGTGTATATTCAGAGACGGATTATCCCAAAATTTCATTTCAGTTTTCCAGGCGCTTTGCATCGGACAGTACTTTCGTACTATGGACGCCAAGTCAGCGAAGCGTGATATGTCACAGTGACTTAAGGCGTTAAGGATTCCCTTGTCCGTGCAATTATTGCAGAAAAGTGAGACTGCATCTTCCTCGTGACAGTCCTTAACCTTGTTCATCACAAAGAGGAATCTGGCCCAATAATGATGTACTATTTCATGGGGCTCTTGCCTAATGTGGGAAAGATCGTTTATGTCTGGGTGGGTGGGTGTATTTGAGTCCGAACCCCTACCCGATCTGAGACCCAGGGGCCGAGGAGTTTCCAATATTATAAGTTCGGGTTCCGGAGTGTTACCCGATAAGTCTGGCCCGCTGCCTGATTCTAGGTTCAGGGCTTGGGTGATGTCCTCCCGTAAGCGAGTATCCGGCTCGGAGAGCTCGGGAATTCGGACATAGTTAGTCCTCAAAATAGAGTAAGAGTTGCCGCGTTGTTCCTCTACCACCGCAACGTGATGGGTGATCGATGGAGAGTTAATCTCCCTTTGATCGGGTTTAAGCCCAATCTGATCATAGTCCGTAGCGACTCCCAAGGCGGAGATGCGATCCAAGAGTTCGTTTAGAGAAGAGAGCTCCATTGGATCCATCCGCTCGGCGAATTCCGAGTCGGCGTGGAGGCTGTTTTTGATGACTCGAGAAGTCATCATCGGTGCAGCGGCCGAACAGGCAGTCATGACGAAACTGCCTAGCCGGAGAGTTTGGCCGACAGCCAAAGCTCCCTCGGTGGTGATGTTGCTTTTAACAACAAGACGAGGCATCCTTCCTTACGGAAACGTCACAGAGGAACTCTCAATGAAATCACCAATGTCGGTGTCAAAACCGGCGGATCTCGGGTAGGGGGTCCCAAACTGTGCGTCTAAGGCGGATGGTAACAGGAGGCAGGGAACACGATGTTTTACCCAGGTGCGGGCCCTCTTAATGGAGGTAAAACCCTACGTCCTGCTTGATTTATTATTGATGATATGAGTATTACAAGAGTTGATCTACCACGAGATCGGAAAGGCTAAACCCTAGAAGCTAGCCTATGGTATGATTGTATGTTGTCCTACGGACTAAAACCCTCCGGTTTATATAGATACCAGAGGGGGCTAGGGTTACACAAGGTCGGTTACAAAGGAGGAGATATACATATCCGTATTGCCTAGCTTGCCTTCCACGCCAAGTAGAGTCCCATCCGGACACGAGACGAAGTCTTCAATCTTGTATCTTCATAGTCCAATAGTCGGGCCAAAGGATATAATCCGGCTGTCCGGATACCCCCTAATCCAAGACTCCCTCAGACACCCCTCCAGGGTATAAACTTTCGAGAGCCGTGCCCGCGGTTATGTGGCAGATGGGAATTTGTTAATATCCGGTAGTAGAGAACTTGACACTTAACTTAATTAAAATGAATCAACCGCGTGTGTACCCGTGATGGTCTCTTTCCAGCGGAGTCTGGGAAGTGAACACGGTTCTTGTGTTAAGCTTGAACGTAAGTAGTTTCAGGATCACTTCTTGATCACTTCTAGTTCACGACCGCTGCGTTGCTTCTCTTCTCGCTCTTATTTGCGTATGTTAGCCACCATATATGCTTAGTGCCTGCTGCAGCTCCACCTCATTACCCTATCCTACCCATAAGCTTAAATAGTCTTGATCTCGCGGGTGTGAGATTGCCGAGTCCTCGTGACTCACAGATACTTCCAAACAGTTGCAGGTGTCGATGATACCAGTGCAGGTGACGCAACTCAGCTCAAGTGGGAGCTCGGTGAAGACCTTGATCGTTGTTTTGTTTCGCTTCCTGTTGATCAGTAGTGGAGCCCAGTTGGGACGATCGGGGATCTAGCATTTGGGGTTGTCTTCTTTTATTTTGGTTCCGTATTAGGACCTTGATTGTACTTTGGATGATGTATGAATTATTTATGTATTGTGTAAAGTGGCGATTGTAAGCCAACTCTTTATCCCTTTCTATTCAGTACATGGGATTGTGTGAAGATTACCCCTCTTGCGACAAACCTACCATGCGGCTATGCCTCTAAGTCGTGCCCCGACACGTGGGAGATATAGCCGCATTGTGGGTGTTACAAGTTGGTAATCAGAGCCATCCCCGACTTAGGAGCCCCCTACTTGATTGAATCGCTGACATTGTTGAGTCTAGAACAAAATGTTTTGAGTCTTAGGATTATATATATCGAAGAGTAGGATTCTTTTTACTCCTCAGTCCCTTCGTCGCTCTGGTGAGGCCTCCTGACGTAGTAGTTTTGAATTTTCTCTCCTCAATTTTCACGAAAAAAAATTTATAGGATCACGCAGGTATCTTGGAATCGTTCCAATAGTCTTGTGACGAGAACATTGTTCTTGGTGCCTCCTAACATTTAGGGGTTGTGGCAGTGTCCCGGGGAGTTGAGCTCTGAGGTGTTGTCGTCACAATTTTATCGTTGTAGTTCTGGAATACCTGAATTCGCCGAGATCGAAAATCTCTTTTATGTAGTTGTTGGTGAGATAACCTCGATGCCACCCAGTACTGGGGCGGGAGTTCGGGAGTATTGCCATAAGTCGTATAACGGATGCTTTTTGAAGGTTGAGGTACACGATTTCCGAAGGTTTCTTGGTTATGTGTTGAAGGAGGGATACAGCTAGATGTAGGGATTGTTAGTTTGGGTGAGATATTATGCTTCCCCTGTATCCCCAACACCTGATTGCATAACCAGAAAGTTTCGGGAGTTTATAGGTGGGAATTCAAGTAGCTCCTAGAATATCTTTCCAACAGACACATGATACGATATGGGATCTATCGTATGTTTGTTTCCGATTTATCCTACAAACCAAATCTTTGTTTTGTTTTTAGTTGTGGTATTCGAGTTGCTTCGATGTCAAGTGTGGATTCCATACCTTTTCCTAAACGGTGTTCTCTTATTTCTATATGGATGCTAATCCTTCGTGATCATCGAGATTGTCATGTCAATTCTTTCCAACCAGTGCGATTCTCTTCAAGATGATCCTATCATTTTTACCATTCGCGGGATCACCTCTTAGTTTTTCCAAATTGTCTGTTTCATCCGTCCTCAGGTTGCCTTTGTTTTTCCCTCCCTCCCACCCTTTTTATTCAAGGACTCATATATCTTAACCAAGCATCCATTTTTATTGTTGTGAAGTCTCTTCATTATTTTGCTTCAATGTTATTATCTGGTGATTCTCAGGAAGATGCTAAGGAAGCTACAAGTTCAACATTCTCCGTTCTCTTTTCTTCTCCGGTGGATTCAATTCAAGCTTTGTTGATCATATCCTTTTCCTCATTTCAAATGCTTTTCCATGTCGGTGCACCTCATAATCATTCCCCGCTTGCTATTCAATTGTTCCGGAGTGCTGAAGATATCTCAGAAGATTCAAGTTTCTATTCGTAATCCTTTCAAGCTATTTCGAGGTCTTACCTCATTCAAGCCATTTAATTCAACCGGTACAATCTCTCTTTTAAATCATTCCAACGGTGTTTCTCTTGACTGGGCCCTAACCCACAGGTCTTTTCCCAGGATCTTACCTGACTCTTTTTTTTTCTGGAGTTATTTTCAAATTCATTTCAAAGTTTGATGTAAGAATGAATTATCATCAGTCATATGTCTTCCTCCAAGATCTTTCAAATTATTTTCATCGTTGGCTCAACTTCTTCATTATTCATTCTCCCGGAGTATCTCAATAATTCATGGTGGTGTTTCTCGTCGTCATTCTCGAATTTTGAAGACCAAAGAAGAGTTTTCCTTTAAATCTTGTTCCGTTCTATCAAAGATTCGTGGTTCTAGCATTATGCCATCCTCTCATAATTGTTTTCGATTGTGAGAATTCTTTTCACCCATGCGGAGCAATTCACGAGCCTTTTCAGTTTGATTCTCCATAGCCCATCATCTCAGAATTATTCATTCCAGCTTTCAGCTCTCGTTCTCAAAATCTTACCGGTGCATCATTCAAGTTTTCTCTAATCAACTTGTGATCTCTTCGTTCTCTTGTATCAAATTCCCTCAAGTATCTTCATTCGTTCTCTAATTCTTCCCGGTGTTTCTTTATCTTTTCTTCGTTCATTTTCAATCCTTACGGTGGTTCGCTCAAGATTTCTCTTCCTTGGTTATCATACCAATTCATTCGTTCTTTCCAATCCTACCAGCGGATCGTTGAAGACTTTTCCCAAGTTTGTGCGATATCTATCTTAATCCTTTCTACGAGAATAACTAGTGTGTCAAATCTGTTGCTTGTCCTCAATTTAAATTGGCGAAGGATGCGCATAACGTAATTCTTATTATTGTTTCATCCAAGTGATCTAGTTTCTTCTTTCCAGAGTTGTTCATCATGTCACATTTCTCAATTTGAGATGCTTCATCTTTTCTTTTCCAGAGTTCCAAGTTTTTCTCGGTTATATCATCGCGAAGCTCCATTTGAATCATTGCAAGGCTTCAATCTTATTCTTTCTGTTCATTCTTTTATTACCGGAGTTCTTCATGGAGGCTCTACATGGTGGTTCGTCAAGGATTCTTTTCATTCTTCAATTTGTTCTTCAAGATTTCTCTCGGAGTTATGATCCTCCAAGCTATACTCTAAAATAAACATGGTGTTTAACACATGTGTTGTTTTGAGGAGTTCAAGCATTCTTCATCTTGCATCCGAAGTGCAATTCTTCCTACGTTATCTTTTGAGGTGGTATTATGACACTCTTGACAATTTCCCTTCGTGTGTCATGATTCGCAAGTTGTCAAGAATGAGATAGTTAAACCCATCAATTTCTTCGAGCATGAGCTCTTCTCAATCCATCATTCTCTTTGTTGGCGTTATCTTGGGTTATATTTCACCTAAGGCTTTCCCTAAGGATTGTTGCTATTTATGGTGCTCATAAATGACCCAAGTTCTTCATTTATCCTTCCGGTGAAATAAGTTTCTCGTCTACTTGTTCATATCAATCCAATCCATTGTTTTTCGTTAGTGGCAGAATTTCACCTCAAGTTTTTGAGATGTTTTCCATAAGCCCACAACAAGCTTACTCTTTTAGTTGTTGGATTTCCAACAACTCCGTTCGACCCTTCTCCTAAAGATGCTTTTCCAAGCTCATTTGAGGTGGAAGATGTGGTCTTCTCCTCCGTTCTTTTGATTCCATTCTTACATTTTTTTTCCGGAGGCATTGTGATGTTTCTCCCTTCGACCCATCATCTTGTTTTGTCAAGATCATGTTCAATTCCTTCCATTTACAGTCGAAGTGCTGTCCAAATTACATCATTATTATTCCTTCTCCATCTTGTTTCAACCGGAGTGCTTGCATGTACTTTTTGTCCATTGTAACCATTTTCTTATGTCTTTCAACCTACAAGGTTCACGTAATGTTCCGTGTTCCTCTTTTCTAACGGATTGTTTTCAACTTTGTTCATCTTCGTTGTATTCTTTCTTTCAATTTGTTCAACCTCCCAAGGTTCGTGGTCTCACTCGTTTGTCAAAGAAGCAACTTAGTTGTACCTCTTCTCTTCCTCTTTCGTTTCTCTCCGGTGCCATCCTAGAACTCGGGATGAGATCCTCTTGTAGTGGTGGAGTGTTGTGACGCCCCGAGACCGACGCTCCAGAAGACTTCCAGCTATTCCGAGTTTCGTCGTGTGTTTTATTTTCTTGCTCTAATTATGTGCATTGCATCATGTCATTTAATTTTTAAAACTCAACCAATTAAATTGTATGGATCTTCAATTCATCTAAATCAAGGGATATTCACTATGGTGGTTTCTCTTTAAAACATATTCTCCCAATATTTTAGGGAGCTATAAAAATTATATTCCAATAATTTGGAATCACCCATAAACACACTTGCAAAATATCCCAATGCATTTGCTATCTTAATTCTTGGTCTCCAACCTTGTCATATATTCTTTCATCATATTCCGGAGCTCCACCAAAAATCCGAACATTTTTGGACACTTCTAAAACCAAGTCCTAGTTCAAACCCATTTGAATTAAATTCAAATGAGTTTGAATTACATCTTTCAATCATGCCTCTCCTATTTTTCGTGGACCGTGCACATTTTTACGAGTCGGTGAAAATTATCCCCATGCCTAGATTCCACCCCTACCTTCTCTTTTTCTTTCTCTTTTTCTGTTTTGTTTTAAATGGATAAAGATTGTAGAGAGAGAGAGAACCCAGCCTTTCAGCCCAGCCGGCCTTTTGGGCCTAACCAACCAGCGCCGGCCCACCTAACCCTTCTAACCCTAGCCTGCACCCAGTGCCTCATCTCTCTTCCTTCCCTCGTTCCATCGACCGCCGCCACACACACGCCCACACGCATCGAGCCGAGGGAGAGGAGCTCCTTCGCCCGATCCCCATCTCCCTTCGCTGAGCGCCGCTGCCCAATGCCCCAGTCTCCCTCGACCTCTCCTTCTTCCTCCCATGTACCTCCCTCTCTTGCAAGGCCGCCCCTCGCCCAGCCTCTTCCCGCGTGCCGAGCCCGACCCTCATGGCCCGTCTCCAGTCACGCCGCCGGTTCCTTGGTCGTCGTCGAAGGTCATCCATGGCAGCCGCTGCCTTGGCTTCTTCTCCGTGCTGCTCCCTCCAGCACCGCCTTGCAGCTCCCTCCCGCGTGCAAGCCCCTCCTCTGCCACGGCCTCAAGCTCGCCAAGCCGGTGTTCCCTATCCCGCCACCGGTCAGGTTGGACGGCCACCTGCCGGATCCGCAAGTCCCGTGGCCGCCCTCTTCATCTCCGGCGGATCTCGCACCGCGGCAAGCCCCTGTCACGCCTCTGCCTCGTTCGAATAGGGAGGAGGACGTGCCTTTGCAAGTCCCGCTCGGAACCAGCCTCCTGCACCGCGCCAAGTTCCCTGCTCCCGCACCCTGCGCCTCCCCGTGCCAGAGCTGCTCCATCTCCGCCTCGTCAATCGCCGGTTGCACCAGGCGCCAGGTCCCTATTTGTCCTCTGCCCACAATGCCAAGTACTCATCACTTATAATATCCCTGCGAGACTTGATGTCCACTAAGTCCAAAAAACAAGACTATAACCGGGACCTTTGTTCTGCTTCGTTTTGGATCTCCAAGTACATCGTGTCGATGCCTAGTACGGCTACACAACCGGAATGGGACAAGTACCCCGACAATGTGTACATCTACACCGCCCAGACCAGACCGACAAGTACCCCGGCAACTTGTGTACCACTACCGTTGCCGAAGACCCGTGTAACGGAACCGTCAAGTTTGACTACCTTCGTGTGTACCACTACTTCCACGACGATATGAGTACAACTACCGTTGATGTGTACGACTACTATGTGAACGTGTACCCGACGACCCCGGAGACCTATGTTGCGCCAAGTACCCCCTCGTTGACCCGAACATCTACAAAAACTCGTGCAACGATAAACATGTACCACTACCATCACCGTGGACCCGACAAGTTCGCGAATACAACTACTTCCTCTATGACCCGCGAGAACCGCTACTTTCACTACCGTCTCGAGAACGTCTACTTCCTCTACTTTGCACCGAACGAGAACCGTCCCGTTTGCACGCTCTGAAGGTATAACACTGAGAACGACCACCCGTGGATGAATGTGTGTGATGTATGAGATGCACCCTATGTTTGCATCGTGTCTGTTTGGTTCCTTGCATGTTCACTGTAAGCCATGCCATAGACATGTGCGACACCCGGTATCCGGGATCACTCCCCATCACTCTTGCACGTTTCGCGCACCCACACTTGTTCCTTTGCACCAGCATCTCAATTGAGTTGCCGGATCACCGGAATGTTGTCGTGGTAACATTTCCGTTTCGCGGCTGTGGCACCCCTTTTCCTTCCACCATGGCGACAAATGCCTCATATCGTATCATGTCAACATTTCCATAAGACTTGCATAAACTTGCACATGTCATCCGCATCATGATAATAACATTTAAAATGTGCAAATTGTTGTTTGCTTTAAATTGCTAAATGCATATGGGGATTTACCGGAATTGTTGGTTGATGTTTCCGGCCCATTTAAATTCCATAGATAGGTAGTTTTCATATGATTCACCCTTGCCATGTTTTATAACATTTAATATTGTTGAGTACATAAACGAGAGAGAACTAAATAATTGTTGTGGTGTTTCGTCAATATGCAACTCATTACATATTGAGCTCCACTTAACTTGTAGTTCTGTCTGTGCACTTTGCCATGCCATGCATATTTAAACCGGACATGCATCATCCTTGGTTGTGCATCATGCCATGTTTATGTGATGGTTATTTACTATGTTGCTTGCTTCTTTCCGGGCTGCTTCTCTCGTTAGCTTCGATTTCATTCCAGAGTTGTGAGGATCCGTTCGACTACGTCCATTTGTCTTCTTCATGGACTCGTTCTTCTTCCCTGCGGGATTTCATGCAAGATGATCATACCCTCGAAATCATTTCTATCTTTGCTTGCTAGTTGTTCGTTCTACCACTATGTCATGCTACCTACCACTTGTTATATCATGCCTCCCGTATTGCCATGTCAATCCTCTAACCCAGCTTCCTAGCAAACCGTTGTTTGGCTATGTTACCGCTTTTGCTTAGCACCTCTTATAGCGTTGCTAGTTGCAGGTGAAGCTGAAGTTTGTTCCATGTTGGAACATGGATATGTTGGGATATCACAATATCTCTTATTTTAATTAATGCATCTATATACTTGGTAAAGGGTGCAAGGCTCGGCCTTATGCCTGGTGTTTTGTTCCACTCTTGCCGCCTTAGTTTCCGTCATACCAGTGTTATGTTCCTTGATTTTGTGTTCCTTACGCGGTTGGGTGTTATGGGAACCCCTTGACAGTTCGCTTTGAATAAAACTTCTCCAGCAAGGCCCAACCTTGGTTTTAACATTTGCCACCTAAGCCTTTTTCCCTTGGGTTCTGCAGACTCAAGGGTCATCTTTATTTTAAACCCCCGGGCCAGTGCTCCTCTGAGTGTTGGTCCAAACTAGAGCACCGTGCGGGACCGTCCCTTGGCAACTTGGGTTATGTTGGTACCTATACGCTTAGCTTATCCGGTGTGCCCTGAGAACGAGATATGTGCAGCTCCTATCGGGAATTGTCGGCACAGCGGGTGGTCTTGCTAGTCTTGTTTTACCATTGTCGAAATGTCTTTTAACCGGGATTTCGAGACTGATCGGGTCTTCCTGGGAGAAGGAATATCCTTCGTTGACCGTGAGAGCTTGTGATGGGCTAAGTTGGGACACCCCTGCAGGGTATAAACTTTCGAGAGCCGTGCCCACGGTTATGTGGCAGATGGGAATTTGTTTATGTCCGGTTGTAGAGAACTTGACACTTAACTTAATTAAAATGAATCAACTGCATGTGTAGCCGTGATGGTCTCTTTCCGGCGGAGTCCCGGAAGTGAACACAGTTCTTGTGTTATGCTTGAACGTGAGTAGTTTCAGGATCACTTCTAGTTCACGACCGCTGCGTTGCTTCTCTTCTCGCTCTTATTTGCGTATGTTAGCCACCATATATGCTTAGTGCTTGCTACAGCTCCACCTCATTACCCTATCCTACCCATAAGCTTAAATAGTCTTGATCTCGCGGGTGTGAGATTGCTGAGTCCTCGTGACTCACAGATACTTCCAAACAGTTGCAGGTGCCGATGATACCAGTGCAGGTGACGCAACCGAGCTCAAGTGGGAGCTCGATGAAGACCTTGATCGTTGTTTTGTTTCGCTTCATGTTGATCAGTAGTGGAGCCCAGTTGGGACGATCGGGGATCTAGCATTTGGGGTTGTCTTCTTTTATTTTGGTCCCGTAGTCGGACCTTGATTGTACTTTGAATGGCGATTGTAAGCCAACTCTTTATCCCTTTCTATTTAGTACATGGGATTGTGTGAAGATTACCCCTCTTGCGACAAACCTACCATGCGGCTATGCCTCTAAGTCGTGCCCAGACATGTGGGAGATATAGCCGCATTGTGGGTGTTACAGAGAGCAGCGAGGAAGAATTCAAAAAAGAGAGAGAGCATAAGAAACAAAAATAACTTTCTGCACGCGAGCTATATGATTCTGCACAAATAGTAAAATAAAAACAAATAACATATTATGAATTGACCATGTCCATGTCTTCCGAGTTCCAACTGCATGCAAAAATATGTGGCAAAAGCGGTGCTTTAATAAAGGTTTTTGAAGCATCCATTTTTAATTCCACAAATATCCTTTTGTCATGAAAAATCTCATACAGTTAGAAGACATGTTCATATTAGATTTCTAAATATTTCAAAAAAAAAATAGTTTAGTGTTCATGCAGGTCGCATAAAGCTTGATGCGAAAACACTTCCTTGCGCAAGGATAGTGGATGCACTTGCACTACTCCCTCCGTCTCGATGCATTAGTCATATAAGGAGATGCAACACAATCTAGACGCATAGAGATTGAGCTAGGAGAAAAATTAAACCGCGGAGAAAGACAATCACCATTTGTTTCTCAACAGAAATAGCTACTAACTAGAAAAATTAAAGCTCATGGTGTTTAGCTATTGAATGTAGCACACGACCTTTTCAAATCCCAATCAGGTGCCGCATAAATTGCAGGCATAGGTTTTTTTTGAACCGGGCATAACCCCATTTCATTACTCTCATAACGGAAATACAACAGTTCAAGAAGCATCCAGGAAACCTAGAAAGGGGAAAGCGAGTTCCAAGCATCACTGGGAAACCCACAATAAACACCTGTCATTGGGCAGTTCATCGCGGGGCGAAAACCCAGTCACACCATACCAACTACGCAAAACAACTAGATCAACAGGCTACCCAAAACAAGTTTGCTAAACAGTCCCCGATAAATGCGCACGCAGGAGCAGAGATCATCTCACGCATCCAAAGCTAAGTTCTCCAAAGGTAGCAGGCATGCAGGAGCGCTCAGGTAAAGAAGAGAGAGCAACAACATGTCTGAAGAGCGCCAGCGTCTCATTTCCCGCCTGGCGCCGCACAGATTTGCATCATGTTTGAAACGTTGATCCTCAGCATCTTAGCTCCATGCTCCATTGCTTCGCATTCCTCTCCCATCATCTGACCTGCCCAGTAAGTAATGTAGCCACAAGTAGAGTAGATTACATCAAAAGCAGATCTCAGTTTCTTGAATTCAAAGGTGGTTCTGTTACGGCTATTCCACATAGCCCAACAAAGTGGAGCTAATCTGAAAGTATAAAACTTCTCCCCATCTGGTAGAAAATTATAGCACCAAGAGAAATATTGCCAGATGTTGTTTGGACATAAGTCTGTGCCCAGCACACAGCCAACAGTTCTACACATGACTCTGGCCAAAAGACATGTGAAGAATGAACGAAATATGCCCTAGAGGCAATAACAAATTTGTTATTTATATTTCCTTATATCATGATAAATGTTTATTATTCATGCTAGAATTGTATTAACCGGAAACTTGATACATGTGTGGATGCATAGACAAAACACCGTGTCCCTAGTAAGCATCTACTAGACAAGCTCGTTGATCAAAGATGGTTAGGTTTCCTAACCATAGACATGTGTTGTCATTTGATTAACGGGATCACATCATTAGGAGAATGATGTGATGGACAGGACCCATCTGTTAGCTTAGCATAATGATCATTAAGTTTTATTGCTATTGCTTTCTTCATGACTTATACATATTCCTTTCACTATGAGATTATGCAACTCCTGGATACCGGAGGAATACCTTGTGTGCTATCAAACGTCACAACGTAATTGGGTGATTATAAATATGCTCTACAGGTATCTCCGAAGGTGTTTGTTGGGTTAGCATAGATCGAGACTAGATTTGTCACTCCGAGTATCGGAGAGGTATCTCTGGGCCCTCTCGGTGATGCACATCATAATAAGCCTTGCAAGCAATGTGAATAATGAGTTAGTTGCGGGATGATGCATTACGGAACGAGTAAAGAGACTTTCCGATAATGAGATTGAACTAGGTATGAAGATACCGACGATCGAATCTCGGGCAAGTAACATACCGATGACAAAGGGAATAACGTATGTTGTCATTACGGTACGACCGATAAAGATCTTCGTAGAATATGTGGGAACCAATATGAGCATCCAGGTTCCGTTGTTGGTTATTGACCGGAGAGGTGGATGGCGGGTGTCTGTTTCTCCTACTTTAGTTGAATCGAATTTGACTGCGGTCGGTCCTTGTTGAAGGTTAAAACAGCAAACTTGATAAATCACCGTTGTGGTTTTGATGCGTAGGTAAGAATTGTTCTTGCTAGAAGCCCGTAGCAGCCAAGTAAAACTTGCAACAACAAAGTAGAGGATGTCTAACTTGTTTTTGCAGTGCATGTTGTGATGTCATATGGTCAAGACATGATGTGATCTATGTTATTGTATGAGATGATCCTGTTTTGTAAAAGTTATCGGCAACTGGCAGGAGCCTTATGGTTGTCGCTTTATTGTATGAAATACAATCGCCATGTAATTGCTTTACTTTATCAATATGCGTTAGTGATAGTTGTAGAAGCAATAGTTGGTGAGACGACAACGACGCTACGATGGAGATCAAGGTGTCAAGCTGGTGACGATGGAGATCATGACAATGCTTTGGAGATGGAGATCAAAGGCACAAGATGATGATGGCCATATCATCTCAGATATTTTGATTGCATGTGATGTTTATCTTTTATGCATCTTATTTTGCTTAGTACGGCGGTAGCATTATAAGATGATCCCTCACTAAAATTCAAGGTATAAGTGTTCTCCCTGAGTATGCACAGTTGCAACAGTTCGTCGTGCCGAGACACCACGTGATGATCGGGTGTGATAAGCTCTATGTTCACATACAATGGGTGCAAGACAGTTTTGCACATGTGGAATACTCGGGTTAAACTTGACGAGCCTATCATGTACAAACATGGCCTCGAAACACTGGAGACCAAAAGGTCGAACGTGAATCATATAGTAGATATGATCAACATAGAGATGTTCACCATTGAAAACTACTCCATCACATGTGATGATCGAACATGGTTTAGTTGATATGGATCACGTGATCATTTAGATGACTCGAGGGATGTCTATCTAAGTGGGAGTTCTTAAGTAATAGGATTAATTGAACTTAATTTATCATGAACTTAGTCCTGATAGTTTTTGCATATCTATGTTGTAGATCAATAGCTCGTGTTTAGCTCCCCTGTTTTATTTTGATATGTTCCTAGAGAAAACTAAGTTGAAAGATGATAGTAGCAATGATGCGGACTAGGTCCGTGATATGAGGATTATCCTCGTTGTTGCACAGAAGAATTATGTCCTTGATGCACCTCTAGGTGACAGACCTATTGCAGGAGCAGATGCAGACTTATGAATGTTTGACAAGCTCGGTATGATGACTACTTGATAGTTTAGTGCACCATGCTTTACGGCTTAGAACCGGGACTTCAAAAATGTTTTGAACGCCACGGAGCATATAAGATGTTTCAAGAGTTGAAATTGGTATTTCAGACTCATGCCCATGTCGAGAGGTATGAGACCTCTGAGAAGTACTTTGCCTACAAGATGGAGGAGAATAGCTCAGCTAGTGAGCATGTGCTCAGAATGTCTGGGTACTGCAATTGCATTAATCAAGTGGGAGTTAATCTTCCAGATAAGATAGTGATTGATAGAGTTCTCTAGTCACTATCACCAAGTTACTAGAACTTCGTGATGAACTATAATATGCAAGGGATAACAAAAACGATTCCCAAGCTCTTCACGATGCTAAAATCGGCGAAGGTGGAAATCAAGAAATAACATCAAATGTTGATGGTTAACAAGACCACTAGTTTCAAGAAAAAGGGCAAGGGATAGAAAGGGAACTTCAAGAAAAATGGTAAGCAAGTTGCCAGTCCCATGAAGAAGCCCAACGCTACACCCAAACCTGAAACTAAGTGCTTCTACTACAAAGGAAATGGTCACTGGAAGCGGAACTGCCCCAAAAACTTGGCGGATAAGAAGGATGGCAAAGTAAACAAAGGTATATTTGATATACATGTTATTGATGTGTACTTTACTAGTGTTCATAGTAGCCCTGGGTATTTTATACCGATTCGGTTGCTAAGATTTGTAACTCGAAATAGGAGTTGCAAAATGAACAGATACTAGTTAAGGGCGAGGTGACGATGTGTTTTGGAAGTGATTCCAAGGTTGATAAGATCACCATCGCACACCCCCTCTACCTTCGGGATTAGTGTTGGACCTAATAAACGTTATTTGGTGTTTGCATTGAGCATGAATATGATTGGATCATGTTTATTGCGGTACGGTTATTCATGTAAGTCAGAGAATAATTGTTGTTCTATTTACATGAATAAAACCTTCTATGGTCATACACTCAATATAAATGGTTTATTGAATCTCGATCATAGTGATACACATATTCATAATATTGATGCCAAAATATGCAAAGTTCATAATGATAGTGCAACATATTTGTGGCACTATCGTTTAGGTCATATTGGTGTAAAACGCATGAAGAAACTCCATGCAGATGGGATTTTGGAATCACTTGATTATGAATCATTTGATGCTTGCAAACCATGCCTCATGGGCAAGATGACTAAAACTCCGTTCTCCAGAATAATGGAGCGAGCCACTAACTTATTGGAAATAATACATAACGATGTATGTGGTTCGATGAGTGTTGAGGCTCGCGGTAGGTATCATTATTTTCTAACCTTCACATATAATTTGAGTAGATATGGGTATATCTACTTAATGAAACACTTGAGAAGTTCAAAGAAATTCAGAGTGAAGTGGAGAATCATCGTAACAAGAAAATAAAGTTTCTGTGATCTGATTGCGGAGGCAAATATTTGAGTTACAAGTTTAGCCTTCATTTAAAACAATGTGGAATAGTTTCACAACTCACGCCACCTGGAACACCATAGCGTAATGGTGTGTCCAAACGTCATAACCGTACTTTATTAGATATGGTGCGATCTATGATGTCTCTTACCGATTTACCACTATCGTCTTGGGGTTATGCATTAGAGACAGCTGCATTCGTCTTGGGGTTATGCATTAGAGACAGCTGCATTCACATTAAGTAGGGCACCGTCTAAATCCGTTGAGACGACACCGTATGAACTATGGTTTGCCAAGAAACCAAAGATATCGTTTCTTAAAGTTTGGGGTTGTGATGCTTATGTGAAAAGGTTTCAAACTGATAAGCTCGAACCCAAATCGGAGAAGTGCGTCTTCATAGGATACCCAAAAGAAACTGTTGGGTACACCTTCTATCACAGATCCAAAGGCAAGATTTTTGTTGCTAAGAATGGATCCTTTCTAGAGAAGGAGTTTCTCTCAAAAGAAGTGAGTGGGAGGAAAGTAGAAATTGATGAGGTAATTGTACCTTCTCTCGAATTAGAAAGTATCTCATCACAGAAATCAGTTCCAGTGATGCCTACACCAACTAGAGAGGAAGCTAATGATAATGATCATGAAACTTCAGATCAAGTTACTACTGAACCTCGTAGGTCAACCAGAGCACGTTCCGCATCAGAGTGGTACGGTAATCCTTTTCTCGAAGTCATGTTACTAGACCATGATGAACCTACAAACTATGAGGAAGCGATGATGAGCCCAGATTCTGATAAATGGCTTGAGGCCATGAAATCTGAGATAGGATCCATGTATGAGAATAAGGTGTGGACTTTGGTGGACTTTCCCAATGATCGGCAAGCCATTGAGAATAAATGGATCTTCAAGAGGAAGATGGACGCTGATGATAGTGTTACTATCTACAAAGCTCGACTTATCGCAAAATGTTTTCGACAAGTTCAAAGTGTTGACTACGATAAGATTTTCTCACTCGTAGCGATGCTTAAGTCTGTCTGAATCATGTTAGCAATTGCCGCATTTTATGAAATCTGGCAAATGGATGTCAAAATTGTATTCCTTAATGGATATCTTAAAGAAGAGTTGTATATGATGAAACCAAGAGGTTTTGTTGATCCTAAAGGTGCTAACAAAGTGCGCAAACTCCAGCGATCCATTTATGGACTGGTGCAAGCATCTCGGAGTTGGAATATATGCTCTGATGAGGTGATCAAAGCATATGGTTTTATACAGACTTTCAAAGAAGCCTGTATTTACAAGAAAGTGAGTGGGAGCTCTGTAGCATTTCTGATATTACATGTGGATGACATATTATTGATCGGGAATGATATAGAATTTTTGGATAGCATAAAAGGATATTTGAATAAGATTTTTTCAATAAAATACCTCGATGAAGCTGCTTATATATTGAGCATCAAGATCTATAGAGATAGATCAAGACGCTTGATAGGACTTTCACAAAGCACATACCTTGACAAGATTTGAAGGAGTTCAAAATGGATGAGTCAAAGAAAGGGTTCTTACCTATGCTACAAGGTGTGAAGTTGAGTAAGACTCAAAACCCGACCACGGCATAATGTAGAGAGAGAATGAAAGTCATTCCCTATGCCTCAGCCATAGGTTCTATAAATTATGCTATGCTGCGTACCAGACCTATTGTGTACCTTACCATGAGTTTGGCAAGGGGGTACGATAGTGATGCAGGAGTGGATCACTGGACAACAGTCAAAGTTATCCTTAGTTACCTAAGAGGACTAAGGAAATATTTCTCGGTTATGGAGGTGATAAAGAGTTCGTCGTAAAAATTTACGTTGATGGAAGCTTTGACACTAATCTAGATGACTCTGAGTCTCAATCTGGATACATATTGAAAGGGGGAGCAATTAGCTAGAGTAGCTTCGTGCAGAGCATTGTAGACATAGAAATTTGCAAAATACATACGGATCTGAATGTGGCAGACCCGTTGACTAAACCTCTCTCACAAGCAACACATGATCACACCTTAGTACTCTTTGGGTGCTAATCACATGGTGATGTGAACTAGATTACTGAATCTAGTAAACCCTTTGGGTATTGGTCACATAGCGATGTGAACTATGGGTGTTAATCACATGGTGATGTGAATTATTAGTGTTAAATCACATGGCGATGTGAACTAGATTATTGACTCTAGTGCAAGTGGGAGACTGGAGGAAATATGCCCTAGAGGCAATAATAAAGTTGTTATTTATATTTCCTTATATCATGATAAATGTTTATTATTCATGCTAGAATTGTATTAACCGGAAACTTGATACATGTGTGGATACATAGAAAAACATCGTGTCCCTAGTAAGCCTCTACTAGACTAGCTCGTTGATCAAAGATGGTTAAGTTTCCTAACCATAGACATGTGTTGTCATTTGATTAACGGGATCACATCATTAGGAGAATGATGTGATGGACAAGACCCATCTGTTAGCTTAGCATAATGATCGTTAAGTTTTATTGTTATTGCTTTCTTCATGACTTATACATATTCCTTTGACTATGAGATTATGCAACTCCCGGATACCGGAGGAATACCTTGTGTGTTATCAAACGTCACAACGTAATTGGGTGATTATAAAGATGCTCTACAGGTATCTCCAAAGGTGTTTGTTGGGTTGGCATAGATCGAGATTAGATTTGTCACTCCGAGTATCGGAGAGGTATCTCTGGGCCCTCTCGGTAATGCACATCATAATAAGCCTTGCAAGCAATGTGAATAATGAGTTAGTTGCGGGATGATGCATTACATAACGAGTAAAGAGACTTGCTGGTAATGAGATTGAACTAGGTATGAAGATACCGATGATCGAATCTCGGGCAAGTAACATACCGATGACAAAGGGAATAACGTATGTTGTCATTATGGTACGACCGATAAAGATCTTCGTAGAATATGTGGGAACCAATATGAGCATCCAGGTTCCGTTGTTGGTTATTGACCGGAGAGGTGTCTCGGTCATGTCTACATAGTTCTCGAACCCGTAGGGTCCGCACGCTTAACGTTCGATGATGATTTTGTATTATATGAGTTATGTGATTTGGTGACTGAATGTTGTTCGGAGTCCCAGATGAGATCACAGACATGACGAGGAGTCTAGAAATGGTCGAGAGGTAAAGATTCTTATATTAGAAGGTAGTATTCGGACATCAGAATGGTTTCGAGTGGTTCGGGTATTTTACGGGAGTACCGAGGGGTTACCGAAACCCCCCAGGGAAGTATTGGGCCTATATGGGCCTTAGTGGAGAGAGAGGAGGGCCGCAAGGGGTGCCCCCCCATGGCAGTCCGAATTGGACTAGGGGAGGGGGCGGCGCCCCCTTTCCCTCTCCCTCTCCTCCTCCTTCCTTTTTCCTCTCCGGTGAAGAAAGGAAAGGGGGGCGAATCCTACTAGGAGTGGAGTCCTAGTAGGACTCCCCCCCATGGCGCGCCCCTCCTGGTCGGCCGCCTCCTCCTCCCCTCCTTTATACACGGGGGCAGGGGGCACCCCAGAGCACATTAATTGTTCTCTTAGCCGTGTGTGGTGCCCCCCTCCACAATTTACTCCTCCGGTCATAGTGTCGTAGTGCTTAGGCGAAGCCCTGCACGGATCACATCACCGTCACCACGCCGTCATGCTGACAGAACTCTCCCTCGACCCTCTGCTAGATCAAGTATTCTAAGGACGTCATCGAGCTGAACATGTGCAGAACTCAGAGGTGCCGTATGTTCAGTGCTTGATCGGTCGAAACGAGAAGAAGTTCGACTACATCAATCGCGTTATCAAATGCTTCCGCTTTCGGTCTATGAGGGTACGTGGACACACTCTCCCCCTCTCGTTGCTATGCATCTCCTAGATAGATCTTGTGTGATTGTAGAATTTTTTTGAAATTACATGATATGTTCCCCAACAAAGAACAGGTGATGGGAGGTTTCTTTATTAACACAGAAGGAGTAGGCAGGATTTCCCATACATTTCCGCCTTTTCATCACATCTCTAGTCAAGATGGAGTCCTGGAAAAGTTGCCACAGAAAAATTTGGATCTTAAGCGGTATTTTCGCTTGCTAAATCCACAATTGCGCCCTGCTATATTCCTTTCTAGGTATTCATAGACTGGTCTAGTGGTAAACTTGTTTTTCTTTTTACCCAAGACCAAACGACCTAATCAGGTTCATTAGAAATCGGCCAGGCCCCCACTATGCGTTGCATCTCTCTCCACTGATCCAGCAGAGGAGGGTGGAAACGCCTTCTAAAGAAGTTATCATCCACTCCTTCATTAAATTTAGACATTGTGATTTCTTGATCATTGCAAATGCAACATAACGTAGGGAATTGTATGCATAAAGGAGGCTTATTGTTAATGGATTCATCCCACACTCTAGCAAGATTACCAAACTTTAGCACTACTTTTCTGTCTGCAAGGTAGTATTCCTTGACTTTCATAATGGCCTTCCAAATCGGCGAATCACCAAACTTAGTTTTCACCAATACAATCGTGTCTTTTTTGAGGTATTTGGCCCGGATTATGTCCTGCCACAGTCCTTGCTGCGTTTCCAACTTCCAAAACCACTTGGTAAGGAGGCTAATGTTTTGTTTATGTACGTCTTTCACCCCAGGCCCCCTTTCTCTTTTGAGCGGAGAATTTTGGACCATTTCACCCAATGGTACCGTTTACGTCCCTCATGTTCTTGTCAGAAGATACGTTTATGATGCTTGTCTAGTTTCCCAATCACCCCTTTTGAAAGTAAGAACATAGACATGTAGTAGTACACAATACTAGTTAGTGATGCATTTAGGAGA